>NC_090931.1:783868968-784181155 GCF_040938575.1 Ambystoma mexicanum
AGATCTCCAGTCCGGAGAGTCTTCTTCCCTTGACTGGTGGGGACAACCAGTTTTTGCCTTCTTTTCGCCTCCCTGGAGCATTCCGTGGCCGCCTTGCCTGTGCCAAGCACCCCGGCAACCGGAATACCACTTTTTACCTCTACCGCGAAAGAGGGGTAACATCCTTTTAACCGGAGAACTCCACGGCTGGTTTCTTCCCTGGTAGTGCAACGACCTTCAGCCTTCCTCCACGTCGAGATCTTCTCTTCCTCTGGACGACGCCGCGACTTGCACCCACTACCAGGAACAACTGCCACCGCTGGAGGATCCTTTCCATTTTGAAAGTACTGTGTTCCGCCCGGCTTCCCTTGCCACCGAATGTATGAGGTAGATTTAGCCCTCGGCTCTCGAACCTGGGTTAGCCTGGGACACCCTAACTAAACTTTTCTAAGCTTAACAGAACTTTTCTACTCACCTGTAAAGACTTTTGAGACTTTGTGACATTGTGTGATCTTGGGCATATTTGGCCTGGCTCTCCCTAAAGTGGGCCTGGCACTGAACTTCCTTGCTCCTCAATAGACTGCCTTCTCTAAAACTTACTGTGGTTCTCTGAAAAGTGTTTTGCCGTATTGCTTTCTTAATTCTGCCTTTTCCCTCCCTTTTTAAACAACTTGTTGGAGTGCCATCTAACGTTAAGCGCTCACCTCTGTCTGGAAATAAGTGGTGTTAACTAAGACTTGTCCAACACATAACTAGGGATGTACATATAGTAATTAGGACTGTGTTTTGAATTTACTTACCCTTTTCTGTGCTAGTGTAATTTACAAGTGTGTCTTTTAAATAAATAATTATATACTTTTACACCAGCTCTGGTCAGTGTTTGCTTGTGCTACTGTGCCTCTGTACCTATTATGTATGCTCTGTATACTGCCCAACTCTTCTTGAAGGAAGTCTGACTGCTCAGCCACAGTTACCAAGTGAATCTGTGTGGTACAGACTGCTACCGAGTGGGTTTACTGCCAAACACCTGTAGTCTTAAATCTTTTGCAGTGGTCCCAGAGGGAACTGCACAGGTTTCTGCCTAACAGAGCAGGACCGAGCAAGATACGAAAAAACACGCTATCAAATACAGGAACAATATGAGATTGCTGATGTAGAAAATACCTGAAACCTATATAAATGCAATCCAGACAAAGTACAAAAACAAACCCCAAACAAATATAGGTACATGCAATGCCATTGTGGGGGATGAGTTATCCAATAATAAGAATATTTGAATGCAGACAAGGCAACGCATAGAAAGCAAATCCCAATAATAAGAACGTTTGACTGCAAACAAGACAAAGAATAAAAACAAATTCCCCATCAAGTGCAGATAAATGAAATGCCAATGTAGGGAAGAAGTCTGATCTGAGCGAAATGATACCCAGTCCTCATAATATGAGATGTTGTGATATAGACAAAAAACTGTAAAGTTGAATAAAGATACCTGGTAGGGTAGTATACCAAGTGATTCAGAAAACCGGAAAAGAAGTCCTGGCAGGCGAGTATACCAGGCAATTGAAGTTAATAAAGATACCTGGCAGGCGGCTATACAAAGTGATCCAGAAAGCCATAAAAGAAGTCCTGCCAGGCGAGTATGCCAGGCAACTAAATCTGTATAAAGATTCCCAGCAGGTGAGTACACCAGGTGATCTATTAAGTTATGAGAAACACAACAGATATACTACACAACTTATTGTTTATACAAGAACTTTGGGAGTCCAACAAATGAACTGTTATTTACAAGGGACACTTTTTGCCATCCCATCAAGAATCCAGGAGAAGGGGAACCAACCTCTGGAATCAAGGATCTTTACCTTGGAGAACAGTTAAATTGGAAACAATTCGGATGCTTTTGATTTTGAACACTTTTTGCTAATATCAAGTCCGAGACATTTCCTTCACCCTTTGTGTTTTGTCTATAGTGTGATGGTCAGGTTAGGGTGTTTTGACACAAGGACAGTTTTAGTTAGTTATCGACTTCTTGACAAGGACAGATCCTTAGTTTTAGTTCATAGGTAGGGAAACCCCTCCTATGCATAGGGCGAGAGAGGAATTTTTTCAACCCATTTTCTTTTACTACATCTTTTTTTGTTAAAACATGATCTCCTTAGGTCCTGCTCTCATTTCTGACTCCTCACACTCTGCTCCACCATTATCACCAGGCGAGTAGAGCCAAATTCAGAGCTTACATTCATCTCAAAGTGAACTGCTAGCACATAGGCAGTGAACAGCCCAATGATCACTGCGAAGCGCTAGATAGCGATCGCTTTCAGATACTGATGTGCTGTATTTTGCAATAGATGGCTGAAATCTAATCTCTTTGGGTCCCTGCCTGCACCCAATGCATCTGTGACTTTTGAGGGATTTCCAAATTTGACCCCTAAACAGGCGCTGCAGCATTCCATTTAAGACAGCTACCCGAGGCATGCAATGCAAGAGTTACCATACAGAGCTCCTCTGACTAATATTGTTAAGATTCATAAAGTAACTGCTACAATCCTACTTGTTCTGATCTCAACCAGTGAGTCAGGGCCCTCTTCCCCCAAGACACTTCGAATCTACTTGAACAGAAATTAAATTGGACATTACAGGAACTGAACCCCCTATGCAAGTGTTAGATGGATTCCCAAAATCAGCCTTGGTGGGAGGATATTGGGAGGCCACCCTATAATGGTGAACATGAGACACTGAGAGGTTAGCCAAAATTAAATCTATCACAGTGAGGTAGCAGAGCAGTCAGGCTTAGTCACAGGAAGGGTATGAGAGTGTTCTAGAGCTACAATTAGCCCACAGAGATCAACACCAGAATTTCCAGTTAGGCAGTAAGTATTTCAAAATACAATTGTTTAGTAGGCCTTTAGTTTGCACACTAAGCATATACAAACCACAGGTACACACAACACCGTATGAAACATATATACACATCCACCATTAGAAGAAATAGAAATGCATATGAATACATTGCCAGTGCAACACTCGTGAGTAGTCAGATACGTAGATAATAGGCAGAACTCTTTAAGAATTAGGGAAGCTGTTTGTGTTGATTCTAAAAAGTCCAACCCTAAGATGGCGTGGGGCCTTGTGCCGCAAGGTCACCAGTTACAAAGCATATACACTTCTTCAGGTAAGTTCTTATAGGAATAGCAGTGCCAATGGTTAAGATTAATAAGAGTTCCAAAAGTGAGTTTAGGGCCAGAACTTTACAACAAATGTAACCCTATTTAGGAGGGTGAGGCAACAGAAACAGGTATGTTAATTTACTTCCCTGACTCCGATTCTTCCAGAGAGCACTGCAGGTATTACAGAATCCTTTGGGGACAGAATCGTCTGCGCTTAGCCTGGTCGAGGAAGGCACAGAGGGTGCGTGTGCAGAGGTCGCTATCAGCATTGGGATTTAGTTAAGTCGGTTTCACATAGCTTCCAGTGAAGACTCAAACAAGGAAACATGAAGACTTCTATGGTGTGGACTCACACAGGACACCTCACTAGATTGAAAAAGGAGTGCTGCAATGACAGTGACCAGGGTCAGGCGGCGACCAGAGATCTTCTGGCAGCGAACACAGGAGCAGGCCCAGCACTGCTTCCCTTGAAGTGAGACGGCTGCAAATGCAAAAGCATGCGACTTGTGGCACAAGGTGAAGATTTGCAAAGTTCCAAGGCTCTGCTAGGAACAGCAACGGCTACAACAAGGTAGCCCAGGAGAGAGCTGGTCAGTCCACCGGTTGGTCCAGGGATACTTCCAGAGGCTCAGACACAGATCCTCAAGCAGGGGTCGGGACTGGTTGTTTACACCAGTCCAGGGGGTTGAAGCACCAACGAAGGCCTTCTTGAGATGAGTTTAAAGAAAGAAATGAGTCAAGGCTACCTCTCCCTTCAACGAACAGGTAGTGCAAACAACCTACAGGGGGCTAAGACACTCAGCTCTCCTTCGGGCTCCCCTCTGCCTCTTCTCCTCTCTCGCTCATTCATGACTGTATCAGGGATTAAGGAATGGTGCAGCTGCAATGGTTTCTGCCTCAATGCCAGCAAGACCGGTATCCTCCTCCCGCTTTCCCTCTTTCACTCTGGTCGCCCTCCTTGGGCCCTCTCCCTGTGCCTGCCTGCGAGGCAAAAAACCTTGAGGTCTTCTTTGACTCCATTCTCTCCTTCTCTCCTCACATCACAGACCTCTCTAAGAAGTCCAACTACCAGCTGCACCTCCTCATAGGTATTCATCCTTTTCTCACTTTGCACCACAAGCTCACCATCTCCAGAGACCATGTTCTCTCTAGACTGGTCTACTGCAACAGCCCCTTTCTCAACCTGCCTTCCTCAACTCTCTGCCCTCTGCAACTAATCCAGAACAGGACTGCGAGACTTGTCCTTGGCCTCAAGCGCAGGGATCGTATCTCTCCAGACCTGAAATCTCTCCTGCGGCTGCAAGGATCAAGGTTAAGACCCTCTGCATTGTCCACAAGGCTTTCTGGGGCTGGAGTCTGCACTACATCCAACTTTCTCTTCCTAAACATCTTCCTTCTCGAGCCCTTCGCTCAGCTACCTCCATCTCTCTGATGGTCAGACGCTTCTCCAGGGAGAGAATGGGAGGTAGATCTCTCCCCTCTGCAGGTGCCTCCCTCTGGAATGGCCTCCCTGCAGCTCTCAAATTCGAGCAGGCCCACCTCAGGTTCCAGAAGCAGCTCAAGACCTTCCTTTTCGCTTTTCTCTCTTTCTCTCCCTTGCTGACCAACCGGTCTGCTGCGCTGACTGGTCAGCTGGCTATCCTCTGAACCCAAAGGGCACCAGGCTCCTCCATGACCTGTAAGCACCTACCCTGCCTCCTTGCTCTTTCCAGAGCCGGCTACCCCGGCTGCACTTACTCAGAGCAATGTTGCCCTTTCCCTGGCACTTCTCTCCCCCTCGCCCTGCACTTGCGTGATCTGAATGACACAAGGCCTAGTAAGATTGTTTGTTTCATCCTCTCTATGTCTCCCACCCTTGTCTTGTTGCGCTTAGAAACACTTGTGTACAGGCTCGTTATAAATGAGGCATCATATCATATACACAACAAAGCTACGGCTTCCGAGCCTCTTGTGAGGGCATCTACATGAGCTTTCTTGCTTAGCGCTCCAAGTTGCTACTTCTCGGTTTCCCGACCAGCATCAGGAGTAGTAGTTCTCAGTGTTTGACGCTTGAGGTTTGTAAATGTCCCGGGACCTATAGGATTCTTCCAACAACTAAAGCATGTCTGCATTGCTCTAATGCTCTTCTTCATCTCAGTCATTTTACTACAAGGGTATGAAAGAGCCTTGTTGTGATTCCGGACTGGATGTTCTGATTTTATATTACAGGAGTAAAATTAAATGACTGGATCAAAACAGCCAAATCAAATTCAAGGGAATTATTCTCGATTGTGCATGAATTAAAAAGGACACCGGCTGAATCGCATGTTATTATCGATAACAATTGGTGCCAACCAATCCATGAAGGTTTCACACAGAAAATATTGCAAAATCAAATCTGTATTCTTGAACAAGTTAAACTCAAGGAGAGTACAGAAACTGAGATATATCCTTCATCCCAGTTGATATCTCAGATATGCCAGCCCCTTTTACACTTTTCTCATTCGAGAATGTATCAGACAGTAATACTTTAGAGATAGTTCAAGGGATGAAACCTACCCGTTGTAAAGGGGATTCTTTCCCGGCATCGGGATAGTTTGTAACTTGGATTACTAAGTTTATAAATCAGTCCTTTTCAGAGGTCAATGTCACTGAATGCCTTAAAGAAGCCTGGATCTCACCTTTATTGAAAAAAAGAGAATCTCGATCCTGGAGATCCAGTCAACTATAGGCCCATGACGGAGGTGCCTTTTCTTCTGAAAGTTCTCGATAAAGTGGCATGTTGGCAATATCAGACTGAGTGTAACAACATGGAATTCGTGCTCTCGGACAATCTGGTTTTTGGAAAAACCATGCATGGAGACGGCCTTCCTAGATTTGAAATCAAATCTAGTAAAAAATCACTCACAGAGGCAAAATAGCACTTCTGTTATTTGACCCCTCTGCCGCCTTTGATTTAGTGGACCACGATCTCTTGGCAAACAGATTAGTTGGGACAGAAAGATGCTCCAGCTGTACTGTTAGTTGGTTCAAATCTTTTCTTGGCCCAAGAATGGCGAAAGTGGTATGCGCAATCTCAAACAACATCTCTTATTTGTGGCGTACCGCAGTGTTCGGTTATGCAAACTCCTGGATGATCTGGGTGTGCAATTCACTAATTATGTGAATGTCACCCTGATCATCCTGGAATTATCTGAATCTTATGCTTAAGACCTGGAGAGAGTTAATGAAGTTTATGCTGCTATACAATCTTGGATGGCAATGAATTCACTTGCCCTGAATGTAAAAAAAGAAACGCAGTTGCTCATTCTTGGTACTGGCCCAAAGTTAAAAAGACGTGATCATCATTACAGTCATTTCATGATTTCTGGTAACATTATTCATGTTTCTGAATATGTAAAAACATTGCGAGTATATATAGACTCCCAATTAACCTTTAAGAAACATGGACGCTAAACTCATCAGAATTAATGGAGGTATCGCCGAAGCCAAAGCCATTCTATCATCTAGGGGCACCAAAGTTCCGGCGACCCCTGGTAAATGCTAAATAATGAAGAACTGTTCTCATTTAAGCCCATCTCAGAGGCCGACCTTACAGTATTAATTAATAACCTTAAACCATCTAACTGTAAGGATGACGTATGTCCGGCACTTACAATAAAAGCCTGTGCTTCCTCCTTGATCCCTACTCTCTGCAAGTTTGTTAACGCATCTTTCAGAGATAGTGTTGTTCCCTCTTGTATTAAACACTCTTGGGTAACTCCTCTTCTAAAAAAAACCTGATCTCTCTCCGGACGATCCTCTGAACTATCGTCCTATTTCCAATTCACCTTTTTTACTGAAAATTCTCAATAGAGTTGCGTACACCCAACTACTCTCCCATCTAAGAACTAATGATATTCTAAATAAGAGACAATCTGGTTTTCGGGAAAAACACGGTACTGAGACTTCTTTGCTGGATTTAAAATCCAGGCTCCTTCGCCATATGGACCAGGGTAGCCCCTGTATGCTGATGTTGCTTGATTTATCTGCCGCCTTCCACCTGGTAGACCACTCAGTTTTGGCAAGTGAGCAACAACATTGCAGAAGCTAACCCCATGGACTTGACGCAGGGAGTCCCGCAGGGAGCCTGTCTTTCGCCAATTTTCTATAACATCTTTACGATTCCCTTTCTTGATTTTTTGGACAGTAATGACATTGAGTTCACTAATTACGGTGATGATACCCAGTGTACCATTCCTCTTACGGGCATCTTCTCGGATGATGAAACTAAAATCAACCAGATATATTCGCTCATCCAGAGTTGGATGTGCGTTAATGGACTGGCTCTTAATACCAACAAGACTGAACTTTTGCTTGTGGGTACTGATCCGAAAGTTCACAGATTAGAAGACTTATACTCCCAGTTTGTGATTGACAACTGTGTCATCATAAAGACCAAGAAAAAGGTTAAGACATTGGGGATTTACCTGGACTGTAATCTGAGTATGAAAGCCCAGGTCAGTAATTTGGTCTCCTCGTCCTCATACTTCATTAAATTACTTTCTCATGCACGCCCCTTCCTCTCTCAAACTAGTCGAGAGACGTTGGCCCGTGCATTGATTAGCTCTAGGATAGACTATTGCAGCAGTCTTCTCATTGGTCTTCCAAAGTGCGAAGTGAATAGACTACAGGTAGTGCAGAATAATGCGGTCAGGGTTGTCATGGACAAAAAAAGATCAGACCACATCTCTCTATATAGAAGGGAACTTCACTGGCTCCCTATTAAGGAACGCATCCTCTTTCGCCTTTTGTCCATCTCCTTCAACTGCCCGACAGATTCCGGTTCCAACTACCTTAAAGAAGAACTTAAACCTAAGACCAGTAACTATAGTCTCAGATCTAATGGTCTCTCTCAGCTTGTCATTCCTAATTGCAGATTATCTCAGGCAAAGAGTGGAGCCTTCTGTTCTGCGGCTCCCATTGCATGGAATAAACTTCCACTTAAACTTAGAAATGAAAGCTCTAACAGAGTGTTTAGGAAAGGACTTAAGACCTGTCTGTTTAATTAATCTCCTTGTCCTTCGTCTGAGATCCTCCCTTCTGGCATAACTTTTATTATCCGTGACCTCTCTCTTTGAAACATCTTATTTGTTTTGTTTGTTGTTAGCACCCTTAAGCCTTAGGGTCAGTGGTTTTTGCGCTATATAAATTATAAATAAATAAATAAAAAAAGAAATGTATCTTACTTAAACTCTTCTTGTTCCTACAAGATACATTTGCTGTGGCAAATTGGCCCTTATCTCTCTGAAACTAAAAGAGATTGCTGCTGCTATCATAAATACGAAATTAGACTACTGTAATGGTGTTCTTGTGGGAACCAGCCACGCGAACATAAAAAGGCTGCATGTCATTCAAAATGGGACTGTTCGCGCAGTCTGGGGCATGAGACGTCAATCCCATGTGTCTGTGGCTAGTCGGAAACTGCATGGGCTTCCGGTGAAACAAAGACTGCGTTTGAAGGCCTCAACATTGGTGTACAACTCTCCTCTTGAATCAAGAAAGTACCAATTAGATGTGTTTTGCGCTCTAATAACGACCTACTGTTCCAACCTTGTGTTGTCTTAAAGAAAATAGGAGGTTCTAGTTTTGATGCTCGAGCTCCTCTTTCTTGAAATGCCCCTCCGCTTCAAATTAGACCAATTCCCTCAATAGTGCAATTTAAAATATTGCTTAACAACATTTCTTTTTGATGAGGGTATAGACGGACCTCCTAGATTTCCTGGTGCCTTCAAATCCTGTAATATTCCTATTCGTTCCTTGTTGTTTTCTGTCCTGTGAGCTCCCTTAGGCCTTTGGGTGTGTGGCACAATATAAAAAAACCTATAGATGGTTAGTATGCCATATGGGATTAGAAAATTGAGAGGTTGGTGTCATACCCTGAGTGGAAAGGGGGATAACATGTTCCAGCTAGTGAGTCCACCTCAATTCCATGAGGGTTGTCTCCCTCCGCCACCCCCTATATGATCCTTCCTCAGACAGCCACCCCCAGGGTCAGGGTCAGGATCAGGTAGCAGCTGCCTTTCCCTGGCCCTATAGGGACTGTGTGTCCCAGAGAGGCAGTGATGAACGTCATTACATTCATCACACCACCCACAGAGCTGGACATATGTTTTTTGACTATGTCTGGGACCAGTAATCTGCCTCAGCAGCTGGATACCATAGGCACTCTGTGCCTCCTAGCAATGCCTCCAGTGCAGCTCTCAGCATGCAATTCCATTTAAGGATTCTGGTATTAATGTACCTTGGGGAAGAGCCTACGGTCAAACGGGGACCTTTCAGGACAGGTTGGTGACTTCAATTCAGAGCTCCCATAGACAAAACAGCCAAAATGGCTATCCCAGCTGTGAAATGAACGAGGATCATATAGAAAATATCATGGTCACAAGGCTTAAAAAAAAAAAAGAAGATTGACACTATGATCCTTTCCAAGTAGGAAGTGGCTACCAAGACCATAAAAGAGCAAACTGCATTGCAACCAAATTAAACCAGTTCCATGTAATTTCATCGCGGGATATTTTTTTGCGGGGTTTTTTACCGTGATTTTTTTTTTCTTCGAAAAAAGTCATCACATTTTTTTTACAATTATTTTGGGGGGGGTCTCCCTCAAACCCCCCATTTTCTAAAAAATTAGATGGGTTTTTTGCAAGACAAAAAACGCAGTAAAAAAACCCTGCGAAAAAACATCCCACGACAAAAGGACGTCGTACCATAAAACCAACCAAAGAATCCCCCCTACTTCGAGCCCCTGCCCTGGTAGCTTCATCGGCTACCAAATCAGCACATTTAAAATGACCCGGGCTTTGGACTGAGCCTCACCCAAGACGAAAAATAGGACAGGACACCAAACAAGCCAGCAAAAATGCAAGGGGACTAAAAGTGAACTAAAAGGCACCAAAATGTATTTCTGACCTAACAGCATACCTATTCAAATTGAAGGCAGTACTTATATGGAAGCCAGTGCACTTCATGCAATGCTGGCGGGTTAATGTGATCGCTATGTCTAACTTAGATTAAGAGTCCTGCTGAATTGTTCTTTACAGCCTGCAAGGAATGGAACTTACCTGTACAGTGCCCCGTTACTCTCGAGCTAGTTATGTGCTTTAAACAAAAACAAAAAAAATATGCATGTTAGTCTTCTACGTGTTGCGACCAATTCCCCTGCCCGAGCCCATTGGTGGACATATAGTAACAAAGGAGGCCGGGTGCCCCCACAAGCATAGTGAATCTTGGCCCGGTGATAGCATGGGGACAATCACCCTAGCTACCCCACCGTGTGACATGCAGAAAGCATGGACTTGTCACATTGTAACCATAGATGCTTCTGCCCTTGCAAGAGAATCGAGGTGCAGTGGTCCCACGGCAGAGGAGAAAATCTCTCCTAAATCGGTCCAAAAAACTAGCGTAACCTGAGGTAGGCCAGGAAATCTCAGAGGCAGCCAGCCAGTCCCTTTGCCCGCAACCTAATGTGGAAAAGGGAGCTGGGAGCCCCAAGATGGCAGGCGCGGTTCTTAAAGTTACAGTCCAGTAGACAGTGGAGACCCACACATGCCCAGAGAACTAGGCCTTCCAAGTGTCCTCTATCATACTTGCACACCCGAGTCCCTTTAACCCAGAGAGAGGCTAGGTGACAGGAGGTTTTGTCAGGCAGGAGGACCATCTAGGGGGAGGGACAATCACACCCAAAGTCCCACACCAGGACTCTACGCCATCCCCAGAGTTGGAGTCTGGCAGCAAATCCCCATCACATCTAGAACACCTGAGGCTCATGTGATGATGAATCCTGGGGAGTCATCACAGAGTCCCAGCCTAAAGTCTCCTCTCATGTAGCCAGGGGAAAGCAGATGCTGCCTGATCCCGACCCTGGGGGTGTTACCAGAGGGGAGGATCACATGGGACGAGAAGGCGGTCGAGGTAATGTGGTGACTTCATCAGGAGATGCAGTGTTCATCCTCTTCTGAGAATGAAGGTTTAATAATGCCTTAACATTTATGGACATATTGTCACCTTAGGACCTCCCCTCCCATACTTACCCAAAGTACCAAGTGTAAACAGTATACAGTTAATATATCTAAAACATTAGAGTGGTACATTTCAGAGTGGAGCATAATACCGAAAAACACAGCAAACATTAAATAAAGGATAGTGGGGTAAAAATGGGTCGAGTTGAGGTGGCGTTATAAGGGTAAAAAACAGGAGGCCTGGGGGGGCCGACCATCCCTCCAAATATTTTTTTTAACAAAAACAAACAACTGTTTTTCTGTATTTTTGCAGCGATTCAATTTAGAACTCTGTAATTGTGCTCGGCAAAATCAGATGTGTAAACCCCTTGTTTGTAAACAGGAAGATGAAGATGATATATATAACAGAGTCCAGTTATTAAGGTTACCTTTAGTCGTGTTGACCTTCCCAAAGGTTCATGTAGTAAACCTAAAAAATAACCTATAATTCCCTTCAAATCTCCCTTTAGAAATATATCACATACAATCCCTAAACAAAGTGGAGTAAAAAGAGAGTCATAAAAGAAACTAGGAAAATGATGGACTTCAACTGTATTAGCATAAACACAGAGCTCCATGTATCCACTTTGCATCTCTGTTAAGATGTATGAAATCCACATGTAGGAGTCATTTCATACTTCTTTAAAATGTAATGCAAATGGAACTTGAAAATGTGTGCAGTAAAATCAAACTATGCCAATGACTTACTTTGCCATGTCCCTGGCCAGCTGCATGAAGCGTTCGCCATCAGACGGAGACAGCAGGTTTAAGATACGCCTGTACCCATCCATTGCCATTTTATGATCTCCCAACTGTTCATATAGGCTTGACCTCTCCCATAGGTATCGTACATTTGTAGGGTTATACTTCAGTGCTAGGAAACAACAAAACCAGGGAAGTTTGCATTAGGATTGTGTTTTAATCAAGGACCCCACACAAGAGGACAGGTATTTGGTCTAGTTAATCGCTGCCGTGAGTACATCTGACAGCCAACACAGTAAATAACTGTATACAAAACAAAATAGCAAAGCATCTGCTCAATTTCTTAAAGAAATAATTACAAAATAATGTAAAAAGAAATCTCGGTAAAGATTAACCTAGAGTTACATGTTGCCATTTTTCAGCTCCCCTGGCCCTCTTCTTGCAACAGGGTAAAACCACAACTTTGTAGCAGGAGAATGTGTATGTTGTCGGTAAAACGGTTTGGTTCCAAATGAGCGACAGTGGCACAGAAGAGAATATCTTGAGGTCGGAGTACTGATTAATCAATTTCCTTTGGTGCAGTCAACATACTTCATCATCACCATCAATTAAACGTGCTGTTATGCAAAAGCTCAGTGGTGTATTTTGTTTCCCCACGGGAGGAGGGAGGGGTCGAAGCGTTTGGACTCAGTAACAGATCCAGCCGTTGGCGAGCGGACGCTAGGAGGCCATAGCTGCAGAGCAGCATAAGTGATATGGGGAATTGCTGGGCGCAAACTCTGTTGCCAGGAAAAGATGGCAGCTCTGGAAGCATTGGGTTTGCTTTTTGCCACAATTAGCATGCAGAGGCAGTGGATGCTGCTGCAGCCCATAGGAGTGTGGGAGTTAAGAGCCTCCTTCACCTGCATGGTTCTGAGGCAAAGCAGCGCTTTTGTTCGTGTAAAGGTAAATAATGTCTGACGTCCTCTGAAAGGGCTTTTAAGAAAGTGTTGACTAAAGGAGCGGCTCCCCTTAATCTAAAAGTGGTGTAAATGTAGACCTCTTACTAAAAGTAATTCAGGTAGGAAGTAGCTCATTGTGTAAAACAATTACAAATGGCCATAGAATACTGTTCTTCATTGCCAACCCCACCTCATTGCTTCCGTTCCTTTCCTGCTCAGATCTACTACAATGCATTCTCTATTCGGCTCCCTAGCGTCCATTTTGAGGTTGTTACTGCGGTATTGGATATCTGTCCATATTTCTCCTGCTTCAAGCTCTTCCTTTGGACATACACCAATTCCCCCTCCAGCCCCCAAGACTTCCTTGTGCTAGAAGGGTATAGCATTTATATATGCCATAGTATTAGCAACTCTGTCTCATAACGGTGGAAAGCAACACACAGGCATATTATTATAGTCTCGGGAGGATAGCTCAGGGGAAACGTGCTCGCCTTGGAAGCAAGACTACGCGGAGCAACACAGGTTCAATACCCTGGGTCCGCGCTTAGAAACCTGTAGGTATTAAGCATGATATAAATAACCACTTACAATTACAATTAAGAGTTTGAGACCAACTGAAGTCAATTATCTTTACAACCTCAGAGTTCTCTGGTCTATGAAAAGCATGAAGCACATTTCACTACAGGTTGATTGGAGGCCTATTGCCAGATAAGGCCTGCATTATAGGAACACTTCGGCACACCGCTGCAAAGACAACCTCACTGAACAAACATGAATAAAGGTGGTATCCACTATTGTTCTACAGTGCTAAACTGGGGGCCTGTAACAACCTCTTGTTGGGCAAGTCGCAATAACAAGTCTTCTGCACCAATTTACTCAGCAAAACGGAATAAAGGAGAAAGATGGCAATGAATATGAAGATACCAATTCTGGTCTAACAGTTCATCCAAAGTAAAATCAATAGTTCATTGATGGGATTTGAATTTAAATAGCACACATCACATTAACCAAAACCTCAAATCTTGGTTTCCATAGATAACTGGGTCACAGTAAGGAAAAACATTCAGGAGTCTCTGAGGGCGGCACTCACGATCACAATTAGTCAAATATGATACAATCTCAACTGTACATGTTCAGGTTTATTATATACATGCAAACACAGAACCAATCGCAGAATAACAGAAAAGAAGCCAATGTCAGAAAAGTACCTTTTGAATAGCAGAAAATAGACTGCTTGATATTGTCTTGTTCTAAAGACATTTCTGCGAGACGGACCCATTGCTCTGTGTCACTAGGATTCAGGTGCGCGGCAATCAGTTCAAACTGGAGGGATTTCTCCATGTCGCCTTGGTCTTCATAGATCATTGCAAGGGTAGAGAATGGTTCATAAGCAAGCGGAGCTGTAAAAAAGAAAAATCAAAACAATTTGTAATAAGATTCCATAAAAAGCATTTAAAGAAAAAAAACTACAGAGCATTCGCCCATCTCTCAAGCCGAAAGCCTGATTTATAGGCGCAGGTTTCAAACTACTGAAATAAATAAGACTCTTCCCATTTCAAGTTTGATAAAATTCCACATTCTAAATGTGTTGCCATGGAGTGGGATAAACAGAGCATATAATGAACCTGTTGCTTCAGGCAGAACACAACAATGCGGTTTAATTTTCCTTTTCCTCATTTTTCAAGCATAACAATCTACAATTAGTGCAACAAAGCAGCAGCAATTAAATCAACCTGATCGTGTGTTTCAATTAGGATCCCTTGCTGAATTGTTGAGTTTGTAATGCGCTGTGTGACATAATAAACTGCATCTAAGCGCAGATGTCACTCGGAAGAGAAAATTCAATTCCATTGAGCTCAACTGGAAAGCTTACAGAAAATAAAGACTCTTCTACAAAGAACCAATTAAACAAATATGTCTTTAGTGCTTCATGAAAATGGGGAAGCACCGAAATGCTTCGAATGTCTAACGGCAGGGAATTCCATAGTCTAAGACCTTGGACCGGGAAAAGCCTGTCGCCCCTATATATAAATTTTAAAGGCGGAATCAAACAAGAATTTTTCAGAGGAACATAGAGGGTGAATTGGCTCATAGCAAGTCAATCTATCAGAAAGATATTGAGGTGCAAGATTGTGTATACACTTAAAACCAGACAAAGAATCTTAAAATTGATCCTCTGTTTGATGGGCAGCCAGTAGAGAGATCTCCTAGAGGATGAGATCGACACAGGATTTGAGACTTTGAATATAAGTCATACGGGTGTGTTCAGGGCTCTCTAAAACCGACTCAATTGTCGCTCTGCAATACCTGCATGCAGGTTATTGTCATAATCCAATCTGGAGTTGATCACGGCTCCCACTGCAGGATCTTTCTGGGGGACAAAGGGAAGCACCAAACACAGTAACCAGAGAGAATAAAACACTGATTGAACCTTGGTGTTGACTTGATGTTCGCTCCACAGTACCACCTCTGTTTTGATTGGATTCAATTGAAGCCAATTGAGAGACATCCACTGGCCCACCTCTTCTCTAAGCAATGTACTACTTTATACAGTGATTCTGCAGACTTATTGACTTTAACATATATCTGGGTATCATCTGCGTAGGAGTGAAAACCCAACTACTATTTTCTGAATTTACCGATTAGAGGCTGTAAGTAAATATTAAATACAACGGGCGATAAAGGGGACCCCTGTGGGATGTTACAATTCAGTTGTACAGTATCCTAAAGGTGACCAGTTAGATTGACTCGCTGAGACCGATTGGAAAGGAAGGACTTAAACTAACACAAAGCATGCTCTGAGACTCCTCCCACCAACACATGTTTAGACAGTAGGATCCCATGGTTGACTGTATCGAATGCTGCCGAGATGCCCAGCATCACCAATAAGATTAGCTCTCCATCGTCTGCTGCTTTAAGGATGTCATCCCATACCGCCACCAGAGCGGTCTCGGTTCTACATGGGACAAAAACCAGACAGAAGAATGTCAAGTAATACATTTTTTTGCATGTTCCTGGAGCTGAATAATTAGCACTTTTTCCAGAATTCTGGCTGGCAATGGACAGCCAGCCACAGGACAGTAGTTTTGAAGCTCATTCTTGTCCAGCATAGGTGTTTTCAGTAGAGGCAAAACCGTAGATAATTTCAGCTCATTGGGGACTACACCTCGTGCTAAAGAAAGGTTAACTACTTCTCTGAGAAATGGCACCTGGGATGCTGCAAATGTTTGGCTACACAGGTCGTAATCGCATATAGCATATCATTTGTTGGTTTTAACTTGTTCAATAGAGAAATAATGGTCTCATGGGAATAGGGCAAAAACAAAATTACACAACCGCCTGTGGGATATTAACCATTGCTAATAAAATAAACCTCACTTTGTTTCTTGCTAAACCACTGCCCATGTTATGATTATGAGGTAGAGTAATTAACTAAGATCCTCATTTAGGCCAAGGCGAATTCCTCAGACAATAACGGCCTACTGAACCAGAGCGAAGCTAGCCCCTTAACGTGGTTAAAGTCACTGTTATCGCCAGCCAAAGCCTGCAAGATAGGGTAGTATAGCTAGTTGTGCCTTTGAAGAACACCAGCAATTGACTGTAGTGGAGCCCCAGGAGTACCAAAAAGGGTTTGTGATCAAGCATTCACTTACTAACAGTGCAAGTGTGGACTACAAGGTAGTCGGCACTGGAGTAGGAAACAGAGGATGGACTATGAATTGAGAGTTTGTTTCTGTTTCTAGTGCGTGTCTGGATACAGGATTCTCTTTGTATAAAAAAATATGAAGTGGTGGTTTGAACACTAACACTCTTGCTCATCACATCATTGTGTAGCCACTCCATTAAGGATAACTAAAGTAGTAGCTGCCATTTTGTACAGTCTGGTCTGCGCCTCTGGCACAATATACTGATAAGATAGCAGTGCAGCTACAGTAGGATCCCTTTTAAAACTTATGAGGACAAGAGGGCAGAGCGGAGTGAAGCACAGCGTTGTGTAACTGCTAACACAATTCTGTTCTTTGTACTCGCATCAGTGGGGGAGATCACACACATATCAAGCAGCGGGAAGTTGGTGGACTAGCTGCTATGGAGTTTTAGATTATTTTGAGTTTCCAAGCCTTATCAATTCATAAGGCATTAATTCCAAAGGATCTGATTGGCTGATGCTACTAACATTACATAGCTACATGCAGATATCACGTTATCACTTTTCAATATCTTAAGAATAGGTGCACAATGTGGACTAATACGTACACATGTAACATTTCTTTCATCACGTTATACTTAAAGATACATCCAAATAATCTTACATTTTGCTACAGGCTTGATGTGAGAACAATTTGGCAGTGATCGGATGAATTGAAAATGAAGGGATTTGCGGGAATCGATGACACACAAAAGGAAGTCCAGAACACCATACCCATAACTGTGCCCTCTTTCCCACAGTGAGGACACAAATTTCCCAGTGAAAACCCAAGTAAGCTGCAAGAGCCTTGGTCACACTCACACATGTATATGATAAAAATGAATCCTATATACTTCTTGTAGGCATTTAGAGGTGATGAATGGAAATCGTTGAATTATTCATAACCACAGCCAATGCTCCAGTAAGCTTCCATTTTATCCTTTCTAAGCCTCTCTGCTCCATTACAGAAAGGGATCAAGCGTAAGTAAATCAGTGCTAGCATTGCCAATGATTGCTTGGTTTGATCAGGGAAACAAGCTGCAGCTCACTGGTGATATCTCCCGTGTTACTTGCAGTCCCGTGCAGAAAGGATCTGACATTGTGGTTCAGGTTAGACTGATCAAATAAGTGTCAGTATAAAGACATGTTTTGCATATGGCTGAACCTCTTATGTAATAATAGCACGATGGGCTACGAAATGGAAGCTGTCAAGAGCAATGCAAGTGATTACACTTAATTTCAAGCTTTCTGTTAATCTATTTTTAGTATATCCTGAATACTAAACACTGCTCAGAAACCCCAGCTCTGGAATATGCTCTCTCTCGTACTGACGCAAATCCTGTTAGTCACAGAAAATTGGAAATTCAATGCTAACCATTTTACCCCATTATCTTCTTCATCAAAGAAGCACCTAAAGCAGGATCTGTAATTTACAGCGCTCCAGATATTTTGGACTTCAACTCCCATGATCCATACCCATTGACTGTGCTGGCTAGGGCTGATGGCAGCTGTAGTACAAAATAACTGAAGTGCCAAAGGTTGCAGAACCATGAATGACTTACTAGGCCATTGCACAACAGTGCCAAATGATAAAGCGATTACCCTTATAATAAAGATTACCCCTGCTTTCTGTGCAGGGAGTATTAATTCTATTAAAGACTATGAGGCGAGCATTATGCTTCAACTTATTGTATTACTACTCCTCGGCAGTTTCAACAAAAACCAATACAAAACTGTAAAAATGTCCCAAAGTGACTTTTTTCTTCCTGAACTACAATCCCCATAGTCTCTGTAGTCCATCTCCATCCTTGCTCAGCTATGACCACATCCTGTCCCTGAGCTCCTCCTCTCTTTTACATGCTCTGAACTGTCACTTTGTCCTGCCAAAAGAGCAAAGACTTTAACCACTTCAAACTGGAGCGTCGATCCTCCTCGACTTTAACGGACTACCGTTGCTAGTCTGGCCTTTCAATTGTTCTTTGGCTCTTCTCTTTAGGAAATAATACAAAGCAAAATAATCAGGGTGGCGTCCATGTATTGCAACCAACCTGCGATAATAACATCATAAGTTAATGTCAACAGTTCATCCCAACATTATCATACTCAATACATGAATGGGAGGGAATTTGATGCTCGACTCCATGTCTTTAATAGAATTAATACTCCCTGCGCAGAAAGCAGGTGTAATATTTATACTATGGCAAGACTGGAGGCGAGCACTATGCTTGCTCAAAGCTTTCCCACTACAGCGGCTGCAAGAGTTTCTGTTGGCTTAAAGTAAAACTCTTTAAAAGTGTGATCATTAGCCCAGTCTGCCGCTAGCATAATGTCTCTCAAAGATACTCCTGTTGTGAATGCTTTAGATGGCATCGCTCCCTGCACTCAGTGCGCTCCATACTTTCTCAAATCTATTTTAGCTGCTTGCATAATTTCTTTCACCCATCTAGCAATGGTTGCTGTAGTTACCCTCCGAAAAGGCTTTCTACGCGCCATAAGCAATTGCGTGGTACCTGCTGCTCTATGCTCTGTTGTCCTGTTCTCATATTCTTTGATGCAGTTTGCTATGCACAGTTTGGCTCTAGTCGAAAAATAAGGATAGTGCACTGAGGAAGTCCCTGTCTTAGTTCTCTTTACTACCGAGAAGGTGACTCCTTCCGGTCCGAAGGACATTCTACTTATCTCTAACGCCTGCACATCTGATACGCGTTTACAAGAGACTAGACATAGAAGTATTGCAAGTTTCCCTGACAGCTGCTTAATTGACAGATATTTGTTTGCTGGCCAACTTTCTAAGAGCTGAATGACCGCTGATACGTCCCACATCGTCTGGTAGCAAGGCTCTGGGGGAACCTTACATTTTGCCCCTCTAATCAATCTCACTATGGCTGGGTGTTCACTTGCCGGTACCCCTTCGATTGGCAGGTGTCGTGCTGATACTGCTGACCTGTATACTCCTACTGTGCCGAACGCCTTTCCGTCTTGAAGTAATTGCGCAAGGAAATTCAGGATCGTCACTGCAGGTGCAGAAACGGGATGAACACCTCTCCTTTTGCACCAGCTAACCCACTTGCTCCAAGCCGTGTCGTAGCTCCTTCTGGTGGATGGCGTCCACGATTCAGCAATGAGCTCTGCAGCTTGCGCCGAAATGCCTGGCAAAGCCCAATGTCTCCTGATATCCTGCACGCGATGAGCAGGAGTGTCCCTCTCACTCTCAGAGGATGAAACGACCCAACTGGGTCCGTGAGCAGTTGCTCTCCTCCCGGCAGCACTCTCGGCAGGTCTACTGCTAATTCCATTAGCGTCGTAAACCATAGTTGTGATTTCCACAGTGGTGCTACTACTAGCAGCTCCGCTCTCTCCCTCCGGCATTTTGCTAGAGCTCTGCTCAGCATCATGAATGGGGGAAATGCGTAATGCGGGCCTCCGTTCCATTCCTGTAGGAATGCATCTGTTCCTCGGGCCTCTGGGTCTAGTCTCCAGCTGAAGTAATCGGTTGTCTGTGCATTCAGCCAGGATGCGAAGAGGTCTATGCGAAGCGGACCCCACTTCTGATTCATCTTCTGAAATACTATCGGGTCCAGATTCCAATCGCTGGAATCTGTGAGGTATCGCGAGTTCCAATCCGCCACTACGTTCAGTTCTCCAGAGGTATTCCGCCTTTACTGACGTCTGTGACTGAAGGCAGAAGTGCCAAAAATCCTTCGCTAGATCTGCTAACATCCTGGACTTTGTGCCTCCCAGGTGGTTTATATAACGGACTGCTGAGATGTTGTCCATCTTCAGCAGTACGCATGATTTCATCCTCCCTTTCGTGAAGTCTTTGATCGCGAAGGATCCCGCTAGTAGCACCAGGCAGTTTATGTGAAGACCAAGTTCCTCTTTGCTCCATTTCCCTCCTGTCTGCAGGTCCCCGCATCGGGCTCCCCAGTCCAATCGGCTTGCGTCGGATTCTATGATCAGGTCTGGTCGGTCTCCAAAAATGGCTCGCCCATTCCAGGCGTCCATATTCTTCAACCACCATTCCAGTTCAGTTATCGACTCTTGATCCAAAGGTATTAATTGACGATACCTCAAGCACTGCTGCAAGTGTCTTATCTTTAGTCTCTGCAGCACTCGATAGTGTAAGGGCCCGGGAAATATGGTTTGAATGGAGGCTGCCAGTAGCCCCACAATTCTTGCTAACGCCCTTAGAGACATCACTTGCCTCTGCAGACATCCTCTTATCTGTCTTTTGATGCCTCGTATTTTCCGAGCTGGAAGCTCTAGAGGGGCTCTCTTGGTGTCTAGAATGAATCCCAGGAAGTCTAGTTTCTGTGCTGGAGTGGTATCCGACTTCTCCACACGGACTAGAAATCCTAAGGATAGTTGCACGTTCCGTACCCATTTTGTCTGGTATATCAGTACCTCTCGGTCCTCGGCCAGTAGCAGGAGGTCATCTAGGTATATAATCAACCTGATGCCCTTCTCTCGAATCGCTGCGGCCACTGGCTTCATCAGCTTGGTAAAAGCCCATGGAGCTGATGCAAGCCCGAAGGGCATGGTCTTGAATTGCCAGAACTGGCCTCTCCAGCAAAAAGCTAGGAAGGTCCTGAATTCCTCTAGTCTGGGACCGTCAGGTAGGCGTCCTTTAGGTCCAGTCTCGTCAGCCAGTCTCCCTCTCTGAGGGAGTCTCGAAGCTGTTGTATGCCTACCATCTTGAAATGCCGGTAAACTATCCAGCCGTTCAGTTCCATCAGGTTTATTACTGGCCTCACTTTCTCTTTCCTCTGTACTAGGAACATGGTGCTCATGAAACTGGGCGCCCTTGAGCATCTCTCTATGGCGGTTTTCTGTGCGAGCTGTAAGAGCTCTTGATCTAGCAGGCTCTGCTCTATGCGCGCTAATTGCTGGTGTGTGGCTTGCGCTCTTGCATGGGCGGCTGTATAAATTCTAGGTGCAGCCCTAATACGGTCTGCAATACCCAAGCATCGCTGGAAAGCGTGCGCCAATTTTTCCAAAACATACCAGTTCTCCCCCCTACTGGAGGGTAGTGTGTCACTCTCACCTTGTGTGAATCCTTGTCCACGGCCGGTTCCTCTCCCTCTGTGTCCCCTCGGGAAGCGTCCACTAGCTGGGAAGAAGGAATCCTGTTGCCTGTTATCCCAGTATTGGGTTCTTTGATTCGGGGGTCGTCTTCCTCCTTAGTTTTGAGCAGCCGCGCGACCCCTGTAACGGCCGGTCCCGGTAAAAACTTGGTTCGGGAAATTCTTACGAGTCCAAGCTCGAGCCTTCTCTAGGGAGGTATAGGTGCAGATGAAGTGGCCCATCTCTTTCCCAAATGTTTCTCCGAATAGGAACCCTTGAGCTGCTTCTCCCGCTTCGCATGACGCGAGATCACTGAGTTTGGGATCAATCTTTAGTAATAAGCCTCTCCTCCATTCTGAGGCGATAGCGCAGTTGGCATTGCCTAGTAGACAGCTCTCTGTGCCCAGCCCGGCAGGGCGTCGGGGTCTACCTCTTCCCCTGTGTCTCTGGCTCTCTCGGGCAGGTCCATGATCTTTGCCAATGGACCTGCCAGGTCCAGTACCTTTTCCTGGCAACTCTTTCAAGATATGTCGATGCTCTTACGAGGGTCCTTGCTGGTCTTAGATACGAATGTAAGCATTTTGGGATCCAGCTCTGGAGTTTCGGCTACTTTACCCGGGAGGTCTGGCCTCGGGCCTTCTGCGTGCAGGCGCTGGCGGACTTCTTTGTCGAGCGCTTTCCTTAGTTTTATGGTCATATATTGCGCAACTCTCTGCGATGGTTGCCAGTCTGATGACCTTGGGTTTCGGATACTGTCCGGGTCGAACATCCTCTTCTACCTCCTTGAGGTGTTTCTCTATGCGGGCTCTTTTGCCTCCGCTGGGCTTGCTCTCTTCCTCCTCTACTATCTCCTCCTCATCCTGGGAGGGTAATCACCTTCCACTGGCTGCTCTTCCGAGCCTGAGTCATCAGAATTTCTTCCCCGGGAGTGGGGGTCGTGAGGTCTGGCACTGTCTGATGCCGCAAATATGCTTCCCTAAGCTTTGCAAAGGCGTCGACTAACTGCGGGGCCTTTGGTTTCGCCCCATCTGGAGGGCCCTGGGGGTCACAAGAGGCTTTCCTCTTATGGGCCTGGTTACTCCCCATAGTCCCTGCTGGAGAGGGCTGTGTGTGTGTGTGCGATCTGCTATGCCGGTGCCATCTTTTGGCTGGTGTAGAATTGCTTCCAATGTTTCCAGCCTTTCTTGTAGGGGTGTCACCCCTTGTGCCACGGCCTCCACTAGTGAGTTCCCCAGCACCTCCTTGAAGCTGTCAGCTAAGTCCAGAGACTGCTCATGTTCACTCCACTCGAACTCCGACATTCTGGGAGGCAGCTGTGTGTCTAAAATACCTGAGACAGGTGTCTAAGCAAGCCCACCTCACTATCTGGGCTGTATGTTTCTTGCCAGTAACTATCTGTGTTACTGTAGTGCTTATTAATATTATAATTAAAATTATTATTATTATTTATTTATTTTTATTTATTCACTTCTCTTTCCCTTCTTTGTGGCTGCACCGGCTATGTAGTGTTTCTTAAACGCCAGGGGTGGCGATTTCGCTTTCCTGGGACATCAAACATGGATTAGAAGAAAGAGGCAGGCGGTCAATATAAGTTTGCCGGTATTCCTCTGGTAATTTCAGCGGGATACCAGCAAACTGACCTACCGTTATCGGTGCCTGATATCTTGATATTACTGGGATATTCCAGGCACTGGCAACTGTGGTCCTTCCCCACCATTCCATGGAGGCCCATAGGACTCCATGGAGGGGAATACCAGTATTTTATTTTTCCGGTGTGGGCATGATTTACCTCCAGTTCTTGGCTGGAGGTAAATCAGGTAACCTCCACCGGCACACCTGTAGTTTGGCGTTGCAATAAAAGTGCCAGTAACGGAATTATCACTGCATTTACCGCACTACCACACTTGTAAGGACCCCAACAGTATTTTAAGCATGTCTGCCCAATAACTTATCTTGACATCACAGATGGATCATCCTACTTTCTATAGCGCTTATTCCAAAGCAGGCCAGTTCAGAGTTCTTGCACAACATGGAGGAAGGAGATTAAAAAAGAGCAGCAGATAGAAATTGCCCATAATATCATTGTGAAGCTTTAAATATATCTTGCTGGCAAAGTATTGTGGGTATGCAAATATTCCAGCAAGTGTTTACTACTACAATACCTCACTTTTTACAGAGCTCTGTCAACTACTATTGGAGGCCAGCACAGGATCTTGGGATGAGGGGAGATCAGTGCAGGAGAACACTGCTGGGGGTGAAGAACTAATCAGCAACTTTTAAAAAACAAGACAAATATTTGGTCTGTACAGTACCGTGAAGGAAAAGTGTTCATTTGCATTATGTGATAGTAAACTCAGTCTAGGAAAACGCACCTTCTTTTTTTGCTATACTCAGCTGTTGAGGGCTTTTCAATAATCATGTTTTCTGTGTTTAGTGCATCTAACATTCTCATTCATTTTGTTCAACTGACAACAGGGAATTGCAGAAGATGGTCCCCTAGTTACAGAAGAACCCACTCCATCTGTTGTACCTCTGAGCATTGCTGCATTCAACTTAAAAGGCAAATCTATGTGACCTCCTTCAAAGGGGGCCCATAAAAAAAACTCAATAAGGTCCTTAGAGAATTTCCTCCAGGTTGGGGCAAGGAAGGGTGGGGGGAAAAAAAAACCTATAGTCAGTATTTTATGGCCAGTCATTTCACTTCCCCATGTAAGGGTTACAAGCAGGGATCTGATCAGACTTTACTCGCTACGTGGAATTAAATGGTATTTTAGGGAATAAAAAGTAACCAGCTTTGTCAAAGGTTTATTACTTTCCCCTTAAATTTCCTCTTGAAATCAGCCAGTAATATTATAAGAGCTCCTTTCTACGCTACTGCTCTGCTGGTCAATGATTTGAAAATAGAAGTGCAACTTAGAGGGAAGAAGCAGGTCTTAGGCCCGGATTTGTTCACCGTTTTCCATTTTTTTGTTAGGCTTATTTGTGCTCTCAAATTTTTTGTTTGGCACATTTTTCTGTTTTCACAGAGTCAAATTACATGATATGTATGCATCTTATTTGTACGGCTGGTTTTGAATAGGTGTTGTCACTGCTCTGTTCACAGGACAATGTAATGTTGATGGTGAACAGAGGCACAGGAATTCTGAATATCATACTCTTTGATGTAGTTATTCTGATGCAATTATCACCCTGACACACTTAATGAGAGGTATGTTCACCTTGCCCCGTGAGTTACTTAATTAAAGTAGGGCATGCTATTGGCATAATTGTTGCACTCCTTTTAGCTGACATCTGGCAAATAATGGGCCTCATTAAGGGTCTGGCGGTAGTGCTGCCGGTGGGTTGCCGCCAGACCCGTAGAAGCTACTGGCGCCTGACTGCAGAGTGCCACTGGGCTATTCCAAGTCCGGTGGTCAGGAAGTCAGGCGCCAGCAATTTCGTTAATTCCCATAGAGTCTCGGGGACTCCATGGGAATGGGGACACAGAAGCATCAGCACCGTTGTCAACGGTGCCGGTGCTTCTGTCATGGCTTTGCCTGCCGTCCCCGCTGTGCTCAGCTGGGTCAGACCTGTCGGGCACATCGGCTCCGGCAGGCAAACCCGTAGTTTGCCGATCCGGAAACAAGGGTGCTGGTAAGCATACCAGCACCGTTGTTTCCGGACCGGCAAACTTATAATGAGACCCAATGTATCATGTCTGAATTTTTTGCCAGTCACATCATTTGTAATAGGCAACATTTTTTTTGTTTGTGATACACACAACTGTCCTTTTTTCCAATTATATAAAACATTCTGCATTGTCTGAGCAGTGTGAACAAATAAATAGCCACAACTAAAACTACTGTTTATACTGTTTTTTTGTGCATAAACATTTTTCTATATATAGGAGTACTTTTGCTAGGTACTGTGGCAGATGTTGAAGACTTGGACTGGTTGATGAGCTCTGTTTATAATCAAATATACAACTTTTAAAAACATATTTCTTTGGAAAAAGTGCAGTAAAATTTACCTTTTACACACATTTGTGAAGAATTGCAAAAGTTGGGGAGGGGGAAATTCCCTTCTAAACTCTCTTCAGAGATAATAGCTCACCAACTATGTATGCTCACAAAATATCTCGCCTCCTTAGTTCGGCACATGGAAAATAATGTGCACACAAAAGCCTACAACTTCCGCACTTAGAGAAAAATAATTAGAGGGAACATTGTATTGCAGAGTTTGAATGGTGGGTTGCCACAAAAGGGCTTTGAAGCATGCATGCTGTTTCCTTTTTTCTTATGAACCATGGAAATATGCACTTTCACTGGTGAGATACTGTTACTTTGTGGAAGTTATGATATCACTTGTGTTTCAAGGCACCAGCTGAATAGAATTTCCATCAGGAGGCACGCGGTCTATGATAGATCTGACGAGGCTGCTCCGAAGAGCAATAGTCAGAGCAACTGCCAGAGGTTTCAGAGTAATCCTAAGCCTTCCAGCTATCACCTCTGTTTTGCCAAGTGCATAGGTATACATCAAGCCTGAAAGGAGCCAGTGCGTGTCTTCCCCAGTCCAACCTTTGTGTTGACACCCGTGGAGTCATCACTGATCCCCAGCCTAAGGTCTCCTCCCATGTGGCCAGGAGAAGGCAGTCGCTACCTGATCTTGACGCTGGGGGTCATTATGAGGCAGGTATTATGAGGAGGGATCACATGGGAGGAGATAGCTGTTGAGGCGATGTGGTGACCCCATCAGGAGAAATGCGATATTGTTACCTTCCTAATGAAGCAGACCCTCTAATTCCAAAATTCCTAATGGCTTGTTGGCACTTCCAAAATTCCTCTCATTGTAAACCCCAAAAGCCCCTTCTTGCAAAACAATCCAAGCAGAACATGTTATGAAGATGAGGCGGAAGCAGGTAAGTTATATAATTGGGTTTATTTAGGTTAATAAACAGGAAAAGAAGACCCCACATCTCATGGGCTCCCTTCCCTTCAGCTCTCTCCTCCAACTGTCCAATTTAGAACCAAACAAGAAACCTCTGCATCAACATTCCATTACATCATAATGTATTCTCTCCTTACTAGAGAGATCTCATCTCCAAAGGAGATACAACACATCTCCCTTCATTATTTTTTTTTCTATATATATCTGATCGCCTTTTAGTTTTCGGCATGTTACAGCAACTACGTCTCATTTCATACGATAGATTCAACTCACACTTGTTACACTAACTAATACACAATAAAAACTGATCAAAACTAAACGCCATGGGCGGCTCAGTTGCCATTTCTTCTTCTTTCTCCTGGGCACATCCCCGCTTATGGCTTTCACATATCTCCTCTCCTCACAGAGGCAACTCTATCTTTGTTCCATACTTGCCCTCCCGCAACTCGCACAGCCCCTTTCATGACTGCCACCACTCTGACAGGATCCGAATAAAGAGACTCCCCCTTCCTCCTTATCACTGCTCTCTTTATCCTAATCCAGTCACCACATTCCACACGCAACTCCTTCTTTCCTCTCTTCAAGTTTTCGCGCTTGACCCAATTTGATTTTTTTTTCACTAACAATCTTCTCACTTCATCCACAACAAGATCGGTCTCCCTACATCTTCCCAGCCATGGTGGACAAGCCATGGAATATGGCTTCCTTCCCCTCATGAGTTCAAATGGGCATATACCGGTCGTAGAATGCAGCGCCATCCTCAGGGCCCACATTCTATTTTGTATTAGAGCTAGCTTGTCTAAACCACACTCCTCTCCCATACGTACACTTTCCATCACACACCTATTCATTCTCTCAACCACACCATTTGACTCGGGATGGTACAATGAAGTTCTTTTATGACCAACCCCACACTTCCTCAAATAGTTAGCAAATTTTTCTCCAATAAACTGGGGACCATTGTCAGTCAATACGGTCTCAGGCAAACCTTCACTTGCAAAGATTTCCTGCAACACCTTTATCATACTTTCACTCGTGATCTCCCTCACGACCTTAAAATCCACCCATCTGGAAAACAAATCCACCACCAAAACAATGTACTTTCCCTGGGCATAACCCAGTTCCACGGGACCTAGTATGTCCATGGCTATATCACACCATATTCTGGACGGAAGACCGACATCCACTAAAGGTTGTTTTCTGGCCGCTATTCCCTTTCCACTCTTAACACAAAACTGACAGTTTGCCAAACGATCTTCCACCTCCTTGTCAAAGCCCGGCCACCAATAATCTTCTCTTAACACTCCTTTGGTCTTGGTAACCCCAATATGACCACTATGCGCTAAATCTACCACTTTCTTTCTTAAACCTATCGGAACCACTGCTCTACCCCATCTGAACAAAATATTATCATTTACAGACAACTCATCTTTCACCTCCCAAAACGGCTTCACTTCTTCCGCCAACTCTACCTTATTTGGCCATACCGTGGATTCAACATATGTGATTACCCTCCTTATGATGTTATCTCTTTCCATTTCGTTCAACCACTCCTGCTTGGATACAATGCCATCAGTGTTGACAAACACTAATTCCATTTCCTCACTTCCCATACTCTCGGGTGCTGCCACTTTTATCCCTGATAGACTGTCGGCTAAAACATTTTCCTTCCCGGGAATGACCTCCATTCTAAAACAATGTGTCTGCATCCTGGTAACCCACCCTGCCACTCTCCGAGATACTTTGTCAAGACCCTTATTCTCAAAAATGGCTTTTAAGGGTTTATGATCCGTTCGCAACACAAACTCTACTCCCCACACAAAATTTCTGAAACGTTCCACAGCCCAAAAACATGCCAATGCCTCCTTCTCAAGTACCGAATATCTCAACTCTGCTCCCTTGAGACCCCTCGATGCATGGGCGATTACCTCTTCAGAACCATCTTCCTGCTTTTGAGATAGCACAGCTCCCAGTCCACTCTCACTAGCATCAACTGTGATCATGGTTAGTTTCCTCGTGTCAAAACACCCTAATGGACCAGCCATATTTATTTCTTCCTTTATCCCGTTAAACTCCCTGTCACATTGGCTATTCCATTCAAACTCGGCACCCTTCTTAAGAATCTTTCTCATCTCCTGTACTTTATCAGCATAATTTATTACAAATTTGTGATAAAATTCCGTCATTCCTAGAAAAGAGCGCAGCTCATTCTTGCTTTTAGGTTTCTCAACACTCTTAATGGTATTAATCATATCTTCCTTGGGCTTAACTCCATCCCCTGACACTTCATGTCCTAGGTAGTCCACTTTCGACACCGCAAATTTACATTTCTCACCTCTCAAAGTTATACCTCTCTCCTCAAATATCCTCAAAACCTTGCATAGATTCCTGTCATGTTCTTCCATCGTTACACCAGTCACCAACACATCATCCTGAAAACAGAACACTCCCTTCAGTCCCTTCAAAAACCGATCCATGATCTTCTGAAATACTGATGAAGCAGACGCCAGGCCGAATGGCATTCTCCTAAATTGAAAAACACCTTCATGCGTCACAAAAGCCGTAACTTTCCTACACGCCTCCACCAATTCGACCTGATGATAAGCTGATGTCATATCTAACTTAGAGAAAAATCTTCCACCACCCACCATGGTCAACAGTTCACCCATGTTGGGCAGGGGATGTCTGTCCACCAACACGCACTTATTTAACTCACGCATGTCCACGCATAACCTTATGTCACCTGAACTTTTCTTCACGATTACCACTGGGGATACCCATTCAACCCCCCCAGCTCTCTCAATCACACCTGCCTCCAATAGCTTCTGCAATTCCCTTTGCACCTTTTCCCTCAAAGCTAGAGGCACCGGCCTAAGTTTCGACACAGTAGGCATACTATTCTTTTTCAATGTTATCTGGTGCTGAAACCCTCTCACCTTTCCCAACTTCTCACTGAACACATTCCTAAACTCCGACATGCACCCATCATGACTTGCGGACACTTCGGAAATTTGCGTTATCCGGCTGGCCCTGTTGCAAGGGTTGATATACATCCTCAACGACAAAACCACTCACTGGGTACAAGCTGGCCGCACTCTGACAAGTTTCAGTCTTTACCATCAAAAAATTCAAAAATATCATCCAAACAACCGTTATATCCATTGATTATTCGATGCAGAGATACACCTTATGCGAAGTATGACTTAAATCGCTCCAGTATACTTGCAATCCTAGCTGAAATCCCTGCGTTAGACGATCTGCAATCCTCCGATATTGATCTGGTGGAATTTATCTGCGATAATGATCTCTCTGTTGCGCGGTTTTGGGTGTTCTCACGAGTTGTGTTAAACACTTTGTGGCTTGCTAAACGAGAAATATATGAATTAGGGTTTGAGCTTCTCACTGATGCGACAAATCAAGTTCCTATTCCTGCGGTGCAAAATCCATCATTGCAGACTTACATTTCTAATCAGAGACAGGGCTTATGCGCTCAGTCGAGCAATCAAAATTACTATCCAATGTTTCAATCTGTATCAAAGCAGTCATAACTTACCATGCAACATCCCCCACCATTTTTGTCTATGATAAGCTGGAATACTCGAGGACATGGGCATTTATTGAGGAATGGTTCCAATGAGTTATCGCAGCATGATATTGTTTTATTTCAAGAAACTTGGCTTACGGAGCGGCCAGTGTGGGATAACTTTGAAATAGTTTTTAATCCGGCAATACGATCTATGAAAGGTCGGCCCATGTCCGGTCTCCTTGTGGCCCTAAACAAGTCCTCAGAAGTTGTTCTAGAACACCAGTCTGCGCCAAACCGATATACTCAATTGATAATTATCACAATAAGAGAACAAAAATACGCGATTGTAAATATATATTGGAATCCAGTTGCAATGTCCACCAAAACATTTATTAAAGATCTGGAAGAGTTATGGTCAGAGATTATTAAACTCCCTATATACCCGCATGTTATTCTGGCAGGCGACTTAAATTTGCACGGTCTGGATGCTCCCCATAATCGCAGTGATAGCAGACTGGTCCTATGGAACACCTTTATTGAGTCGAAAAACTTGGTTATGTTAAATGGTTCATGTCCGGCCGATAGCCCGCCACAGTATACGTGGAAAAGAGGTCACTCCGGTGCAATTATTGACTTTATTTATGTTAATCGTGAACTATTCTTTGATATTAAGTTGTTTTGTGTGATCTCTACTGAGGATAGTGATCACAACATATTGAATGTGAAATGGCACTGCACGGCTCCACAGGGAAAAGAGGAGATATATAATACATACCATCCTCTATTAGTAAATAAAGGTATGAATAGACTACACTGGACTGAATACAATTTGGCAAAATTTGCCAGGGTCTTCGAACAAACAATTGTGTATGAAAAGACATTAGGATCTAACAAGTCACTTGAGTATAGTGACTTATTGCATACATTTGCTACAACAAATAAGGTGAAGACAAAGTACTTTCCCTTGCATTCTTTTAACAAGGAAGTACAGCTACAAAAGACCTGGTTTAGAAGAGAAAAAAAGGTAGTTTTGTCTTTGCCTTCCCAAATAAAATGGCAAGCCCTTAAATCATTGAAAACAAAACATAAAAATTGGATGAAGGCCCACCGAGCTATTCTTTACCAAATTGATGGAGAACAGATGCTCCAAAAGATGGGATCAAAAAACTCTGCGCAAATATGGGCTCTAATTAACAAGACCAACCCTAATACGCAGATTTCATTACAAATCAATGATGTGGCAGAGGCCCAATGGGTTGAACATTACGCAAATTTGTATGCCTGTCCTGAGACTACAACTTCACCACTTAGTCAGTGTGATCCAGGAGTTTTTACTTTGCAATTCTCAGTAGCAGACATCTTATTTTTTATTACCAAATCTAGTAGCTCGCGTGCCCCTGGTCCAGATGGGATATCCAACTATATGATGAAACAAGATCCGCACCTATGGGCAAGGATTCTGTATCAACTTTACACCACAATCATGCGTACTCAACAATTGCCTAAATCATGGTCTCTCTCTATTATTGTCCCGGTGTTCAAGAAGGGTAATAGACAAGACCCTTCAAATTATAGACCGATTGCCCTTCTTGATACACCGGGCAAGATTTTTGCCCGGTTGATTCTTAGAGACTTGCGAGCATGGATTGAAACATCTGGTAATGCTGATGTATTTCAAACCGGATTTGTTGCAGGAAAAGGCACGGCAATAAATATTACAGCAATCAATGCGATTAAAGCTAAGTGTGAATATCTCAACCAGCCCTTGTTTTTAGCTTTCGTAGATTTTAAAGAGGCCTTTGATTCAATAGATAGACATCTGCTAATTAGCAAATTGATTAAAATGGGCTGTCCTGGTTCACTAATTAAATTGATTGCGCTGCTTCATACAAAGACTGCAATTCAGATAAGAACCACTTTAGCTGGGCATCTAACTACTAAAATTCCGACAGCAAGAGGTCTGAAACAGGGCTGTATTCTGGCGGCTACTATTTTTAACCTGTTTATATTGGACATGGGTAAGAATTTTATTGATATCAACTCAGATGCCCCAAAACTTGGGTCTCATCAAATTGCATGGTTATTATATGCGGATGATCTTATTTTAATCTCTAAAACGCCGGCTGGTTTACAGCGGCTGATACAAGGGCTTTCATTGTATGTTCAAAGAAATCATATGGCTATTAATTTAAGCAAAACACAGATCATGCAATGCTATAATAATAAAAAAAAAATGTCGTCCCCTAAAATCGTCCGTTTGGACTTTTCAGGAAGAGCTTATTTCCATCACCCCACAATACAAATATTTAGGAGTGATTATTAGCAATCAGAAGTGCGATATCCCCTATGTGCAGGATATAAAACAAAAATTGCAAACATCAACATGCCAAGCTAAAGTCCTTTTACAAAAATTTGGTAAATTTACATGTTCTCAGGTACTGTTATATTATGCGCAAAAAGTTTTACCAATAATAACATACGGCTCAGAAACTAAAATACCAAGAGACCGTGTGTTTTGGGATCGATTAGAGGCAAAATTTTGGCGGTCAGTGTTTAAGTTACCGAATTCAACTCCAGGGCCCTTGATACGATATGAGTTGGGTGCTCTTTCATTGTTCGTATTTTATGCATGGAAACTGTGTTCACTAATGAGGAAACTTCTGCTGTGCACAAATTGTTCAGATCTATCTTTTATACTGGCCATATATATGTTGAAATCTACACATTTTTTTCCCAACAAGTGGAGAAATTTTGTTACCAATCTTTTAGTAGAGGCCGATATAACTATTGAACTGCTTTTAAATAATCCCAATCGTGCCCAGAGAAAACTATATCAGCATGACTGGATCTGCACCTTAGAGCTTTGCTCGCAGTATAAAGATTACTGCGGTCTGCCTTTTGGTACGAAAAGAATGAGAGCTGCAGCCCCTTATTTATTTAAATTTCCCTCCCACCATTTTAGAAACAACTATCTTCGATTTAGACTTAATTTATGGCCCACTAGAGAAATTTTAGCTCGAAGAGGTCAAATAACAAAACAAGAAAATAATTGTCGGTTTTGTCAATTACCAGAGTGCGAGGAAACTTTAAAACATTTGATAGTAGGTTGCTCCTCACTAAAGGATTTACGCTATAAATTTTTTTAAAAATTATATGAAAATTATAACTGTCTAACTAAAGATGTACTTTGGTTTAGAATATTCTCTTCACCTCTTCAAGCTGTTCGTATAGCCACAGTCCAATTTCTGTTAGCCCTAAATCTTGAGATAATTGAATGTATAGCTTAAACTTTCCCTAAATAGATGACATGTGTTATGTAACCAACACCCCTTTATTGGTGGATTATTAGTGGTTTTAACGATGTGAAATTTGAACCTATTTTGGATTGATTTTTAAGATGAAAACTCAGATGATGTATATATATGAATTGTGATTTTATTACTTTTTGCTGTTGATGCGAAATAATTGAATGTTGAAGTAGTGGGGTTGTAGGGTTTGTGCTGTATATTGATTTTGAGTTGATTCTATTTTGTTTAAAAAGAAAATTTTTGTGTTTTTTTTTTTTGTGTGATTAATTACGTTATATATTAAATTGAAAGGTTGATTATCAACCAACCAATAAAATAAAAAAAAAAATTAAAAAAAATTTGCAGCACTTGCTCTGGGTGATTGGGATCAAGTCTGATCCCCAAATTCCTCTGTTCTCTCCATCCTAATAAAGATTGCCCCTTCTTGGTGACATACACTTTGCCATCACAACTGCGTCCCTTGAATTCGAATCTACTCCACACATAACCCAGTAAATCAATGCTATCTTGGTTGTATCCTCCTGGACTTATGTCAGGCTCCAATAACTCGGATACCACCCCTTTCATCTCGCACTCAAAGGCAACCCTGGATATTAAAGTTATTTTCGACCCAGAGTCAGCCATCATTGACACCTTACGCCCATTCACCGTTACCACAGCATAAGGTCTTTCACAATCCTCAAGATCCCCACCATTAGTAACAACATTTACTGTATTCACGATAACATTTTGTAATGGCACCACAACTTCGTCTTCTGATGACCTTCCATCTTCTTCTTCATTTACATACAGGACTCTTCGTTGGCCCGTCTGACCAAATTGGTAGTTTTTGCAGCACGATGCTAAATGTCCTTTCCTTTTGCATTTTGAGCACATACTTTTCCGGCCTGGGCATACCACGGAGGATGCAAAATGTGTTGCACTGGCACACCGATAACACAACCTTTCGTCCTTCCTATCCTCTTTCTTCTCACATCTCTGCGTATAATCTTGACCCTTCCTTTCTTCCGGATTGTTCTTCCCTGACTGTCTGTTTCTTCCTTTCCTTTTGTTCTTTCCCTCTGCTACGGATAACACCTCTGGTTTATTTTCTTTGGACTCCCCTCCTTCAGTTTTGTGAAGTTTGGCCACACATGCCAGTGAATGCTCCACACGTTTCGCCAAGTCCAATACCTCGTCTAAACTTGGCTCATCCTTTAGCCACAACTCCTCTCGTATCCTGTTGGATCGACAATGTGTCATGAATTGATCACGAATATGTTCATCGAAACTTCCTTGAAATTTGCATGTAAGAGCCAGATGTCGCAATGCAGTCACATAATCTTCGACAGATTCATTTTGAGCTTGTGTGCGCATCCGGAAATTGTACCTTTCCAAAATTGTGCTCCTTTTTGGGTTAAAATGTCTATCTAGCTTCACTAATGCGGACCCGAACTCATTTAATTCATCCCCGCTTCCTTCATTTACAAGTTGTGGTAGAGTTTCAAAAATTCTTTGACCCTCGAAGCCCAAAAAATGCAACAACAAAGCCAACTTCCTCTCGCTGGAATAAGCTGACCCGCCAGCTGCTTTCATATAGTGCAGAAAACCCTTTCGCCATTGGGGCCACATAATTCTTGCCGCGCCTGGGGCAGGCATAAAAATGGGGGGTCCCGATATTCCCGGCAAAGCTGCCATCTCACTTGGCTTTAGAATGTCACTTAGTATGTGCTTTTTATGCCCTTCCTCTTCAGGGAACTACTTTAGCACTGTATGACTTCCGCCACAGTTGTCTACACTATAATGTTTCTCCGTGGGTCCGCTTGTTTTTTTTTTTCTAACTTTTCATTGTCGCTTTGATACTACGCATGACTCTTTATCAGGATCCTCACACACAACAGGGAATGCCCCTCTTTAATGCGGCCCACGGTACTTCTCTCTCAAATGTCCCTGCTTTAGGGGAAATACGTTAACAACAGTGAATGCCCCTCTATAACGCGGTCCACGGTAATTTTCTCTCACATGTCCCTGCGTTAGGAGAAATGCGGTACTCTGTTACGAGTCCGCTCCCCACGTCTTCCCTCTGCCGTCTGAGCAAGCACTGTGAGCGCTGCGCCGGGTTAATTTGCAAGCTCTAAACACTTACTTTACGGTGAGTTGGGGAGGTGTGTGTGTACGCAGGCCTGCGCGCGGCGGCCACTCAACGTTGGAAGGGAAGCGGAGCAGCCGACACGCAGACCTCTGCTCAGTGGCCGCTCACGCTACGGGAAAGCGGAGCGGCCTTCCCAGGGGTTCTTCGGACGCCGGCAACCTCTCCTCATTGACAGCGCCTGCTCATTTGGAAAATACGCGTGGCGATCCAATCTGGGGAGCTCAAATCGCAGCAGCGTATCGCGTCAGCCGGTCCCACATCCGAGCAGGCAGCCACGAACTGCGAGGTGGTTGCTCTCAAATGGTGTAGTTTGGGCAGTGTAGTTTGAGCTCAACCTCAGAGGCCGCACACGAGGCGCAGGGGTGGGCCTCTTCGCGCCGCACCGGCACACGCTGGATGGCCTTGAAGGGTGCTCCGGCAGCAGGAGCGGGACCCAGTTCACAGGCTTCTCTCTGGAAACTGGGCTTTGTGGAGCGACTAGTCTCAGCTAGGGTCTTCTCTTCAAATTCTTTTCACCTGCATTCCATGGCCTCGCATCCCATCCTCGTCGCCATTGTTATGAAGATGAGGCGGAAGCAGGTAAGTTATATGATTGGGTTTATTTAGGTTAATAAACAGGAAAAGAAGACCCCACATCTCATGGGCTCACTTCCCTTCAGCTCTCTCCTCCAACTGTCCAATTTAGAACCAAACATGAAACCTCTGCATCAACATTCCATTACATCATAATGTATTCTCTCCTTACTAGAGAGATCTCATCTCCAAAGGAGATGTGGTGACCCCATCAGGAGAAATGCGATATTGTTACCTTCCTAATGAAGCAGACCCTCTAATTCCAAAATTCCTAATGGCTTGTTGGCACTTCCAAAATTCCTCTCATTGTAAACCCCAAAAGCCCCTTCTTGCAAAACAATCCAAGCAGAACACGATTTATACTTCCTGTACACATAATACTCACGCATTTGTAAGAGTGCTTTGAGGAGTGCAGTTGGCAGCAGGCAGGACTCTTTGAACTGAATGTGGAAAACTGAACTACTGTGGATTAAATATGTGGGGTTTTTGTGTTTTTCCACTTTGTGCTGCTCACAAGCTCCGCCTTCATACTGACTTGACTACTTAAGCACAGGCCGGGCGCGCATTTGTAAGAGTGCTTTGTGGAGTGCAGTTGAGTTGGTGAGCCCCCTCCTTTCTTTTTTTTTTTTTTTTTGCAAGGGCTAATTGCTGTGAGCATGGCACATGTTTACACTTTAAAATCGCACATGCCGAATTCTGCTGTATCGCATGCAAGAAAGGCAGAAATGGTTCAAAATGTGCTGATTAATGGAGGGCTGAAATCGCTAACCTCTCCATTACCATCACGTTCGCGCAAGCAATGCAACTGTAGAACTACAGGCATACGTTAGAGTCAATACAAACAACACGGAGTCAGTTGAAAGACTCACTGGGATTTCACTCAAATGGATGTACCACGCTTTTAATTCCAGCACAAGCCTCATCTACCAATCTTGCTAAACATGCTTTGAATGACATTAAGAGTAACTCAGAACCTGTTTTACAACCCCATATGTCTTGTTCGGACTCCATGTTCGCTCATCAATTATTTGCCTTTCCAATTGACAGCGCCACATATTTATCAAATAAACGAGACTCAATGAGGTAAACCATCAAGGCAAACCGACTATCATTATGGCGCAGGTTCACAATCTCAATGGCGCACAGAACTGTCACATTGCCAGAACTGTTTGCATGGAGGCTTTAACTCCCAAAATGTTAGACCAGAATAACATTGTACAATCCACTAGAAAACAAGGTCAACTGACTTCAATCCAAGGGGCTGCAACTCGAGCGGAAGGTTTGATGGGTGTAAATGCAATTCAACTTGAGGCTTTAGTTTGTCCATGTGTGTTTGAGAACAGGGATTTTACCTCTGTCCCTGAACCATCTCTTTCCCCCGCAGCTAATCGTGATGACAATCTTAATCGTGCCCCATAAGCTTCAATTCCGCTTTCCCCCGTAGATAACTGATGACATTCCTACTTGTTCCCCCCCAGGTTTCAGTTCCACTCTCTGCTCCATCACGTCCACCTATCATGTTTTCCAACTCTTCTTCGTCAGCTCTATATATTTTGTTTGCTAATCCTACACTTTGTCGATTATCTTTCCCCAAACACTCACCCCCAAGCTCTTGAAGATTACACTGGGGACAATGAACACAGCATTGACCTCATTGACCAAACTATATGAAAACTTGCAAGAGCAAATACTCAAGAATAATGATTTTGCTGATGACGCTTTTGAATGCTCAATTACAAAATGGCACTGCACACATAGCTCTTCAGGAAAAAGACCTTAAAGAAAGAAACATAAATAAACAATAGACACAAGAGAGTGTGCTGCTAATAGAGCCCCAAGGTCCATTATTGCACACTTTGGATGCCCCAGCTGTTTTGTGTTTGCACATCCAAAATACCTCACATGATGGTGTATTGGCTGTAGCTGAACCTAATAATGCAGAACAGACGAGATCCTTACCTCACAATGACATTCATTGATGATCTACCAAAGCAGCTACAAGAATGTAAAGTTGAGCAAATGAATAATAATACTATTTCATTGAAAGACACGTCTACTTAACAACTAGTCTTAGTATCTAAAACAAAACTAGAGACATTTACAAACAGTAAGAGGATTCATCCTCTTCTTATTCGCGAACACAATTTCCTCACTCTCGAACAAAAGGGGAATGAGCTTGTGAACGCTGCAAATGCCCATTTAGCTTCCTCATGTCCCACTCCCACAGCCATGGAATTGGGTCTGCAATGAAAGGTGGCTTCATTGATACACCTTGTAATAATACTAATGTTAAGTCATCTACTACAAATGCTACTTTGGAAACAATGAAAAATATAGATACCAATTTTGGGAAACGTGCCTCCACAATCTGTCCGAACCATCATTCTCTGCTATTACAATGCAGAGGTGGAGAATTTACAACCTACACTCTAAATAGATCTAGCATTTTGGGCATCCATAGCGATATCCAACTACTAGAAGACCTCTGCTCATCAGATAGATTTCTAGTTGAGTCAGACCTATCTCAAGTCAGATTATGGATTCCATCGGGAATTGCATTAAACACCATATGGAAAGCAAAAATAACCCTATTCCATATGGTGTTCCTCCTGAATCAAGATCACATTCGCAAAGAGGAGGCGTTTACAAACCAGGAGAATCACAACTTTTTCACCTATAAAACCTTGACCGCTAACACCTTGCTGAGGGTCACATACACGAAAGGTGCCTTTGACACATGGCATGAGGTTGTCACGGAGCACACGAGCATGCAACATGCCTCATGGATCTCTAACCACTCACATCCCAAGATATTAGCGTGTGATGTATAGCAACCCTGGAAATCTCAATCATCCTCACTTAACCTAGCATCGTGGAAAACGAGAGGATTGAAACATCTTCGCTGTGATCATAATCCTTTCCTTGAGTTTGACATAATTCTTTTACAGGAAACATCGCTCTCTGACTAATCTGTGTGGCATGGATATATACTATCTTTGTTACCTGCCCAGACTCATGCCCATGGTAGACGCTCAGCTGGATTGATGGTTGCTGTTAGCGCGATATCACGTCTAATACTAGAACCTTGGGCATGTCCAAACATTTATGCAAATTGGTGAAAGTAAAATCCCCAATGATCAATATAACGATCATCAAACTTTACTGGAATCATGATGGCATATTGGAATCACTATTCCTTGAACATCTGGATCAAATGCTAGAATTAATCATGCATGATACTACAATTGTATATACTAATAGCTGGCAACCTAAACATACATTGTTTTGATGGCGCCTTTCCAATTATAAACAAGCATAACCAAACGTGGCTTGAAATGATGGCAGAGACACAATATGATGCTTAATGGGTCTTTCAGACGTGACATACTGCCAAAACCAACATGGAAACCTGGAAACCAATCTGCCACCATTGACTACATATTTGTTCAATGAAGTATGTTAAACATCATTACAGATTTTCCGCAAACACAAAGCGATCATGATCTCCTGACCATGAAATGGCAGTATACCAGGCCTTCCCATCACTCAACACTATTATGCCCCTAGTCTTGAGATTTCAAGTGGGCGCAATATATTCAGATGGTCAGCCCCTCTAGTGACAGACCAAGAAAAATGCCTTTGTGAAGCCCCATGCCATTTCAATCAAGAACCAAAAAAGTGGAGCGCCTTTATGTAGCAGCCATGAGTCTATTCAAATTGCAACTATTGCTGAATCAAAGACCGATTTATTGACACAAGTAAGTCTTTGATCAAGAAATAAACAACAAAAAAGTGGAATTGCACAGAGAGCTAAGACGCCTGTCTCACTTGACTATGATCGCTAGGCGCCTTGCCTCTCGGACTTTGAAAACCAAATTCAAGAACTAGTTAAAATCCCAACAGGCAGTCACCTATCAGAGGCAATACAAGCAGATGCTCATGACAATAGCATCTAAATATAGTGCTAACATTTGGAAATTGCTAAATGCCCCTTAACAAGTCAGACAAATAATTTATCAGATTAATTCTGTGCATGAAGAAACTTGGGTCCAACATTACCAAGAGCTATGCGCACATAGTAATCAGGTGCTAGTGGAGAATACATGTGTTTGGACCACCAATGACAACCTGCAATTTGACGATGACATACTGCAGCAAATAAAAAAATTGAGCATCTTGCGTGCCCCTGGTCCTGATGGCCTTACCAAACAAATGCTTAAAACCCATCCAGACAAATGGGCCCTGGTTTCATATGCCAGCTTCTCGAGGGTCATTACTCAAAGACAAATTTCTCCAACCTGGAAGAGATCAATCGTTGTCCCTATATTTAAGAAAGACGATTGTGAGTGCCCTAGAAACTATCGGCCTATTGCCCTATTAGATATACCAGACAAGAGTTTTGCGAGACTGTTGCTAATAGACTTTGCGATTTGGGTCAAGGAAAGCAACCTTTTGATAAATACCAACCAGGCTTTATTCCAGGTTTGGGGACTTCAATCTGTTGACACTATGTATTCTCAAAAAGTCACGGCTTACACACTAAACAACCATTGTACATGGCTTTTGTTGATTTCCACGCTGCCTTTTATTCCGTATCGAGAAGCAGGTTTTTTGACAAACATAAACGAGCAAAGTGCCCTCCTCATACACAAGCCCTGGTTTCCCAACTCCATACGGATACAACAGTACAAATTCGATTGTCACCCGACGGTATATTATCTAAGTCTATACCCCCTACTGAGGGTTAAAACAAGGATGCATCTTAGCATCATCCTTGTTTAACTTCTACATAGCAGACTATCTACCAATATATAAAGTAAGTAATTTCGGATCCCCCGAAATTGGGACAGCATGCATTACCATGGCTACTCTATGCGGATGATTTAGTCTTGCTTTCAAAAACTCCTAAAGGTTTGCAAAATCTCCTCTTGGCCCTTGAAAAAACGTAATTGCCGTCTTTATGGGAGTAAAGTAGAAGTAATCAATGTGTACTGCTACCTTGTACTTAGCACAAATAACCATCTTACGGACCACCCTTATATTGGACAATGTAAAAAGAAAGCAGCTGCACAAGCTACGATGATACACAGGAAATATGGAAAATGTACTTGTCAACCGGTGATCCAATTTCATAAACAAAATGTGATCCTGGTGCTTACGTATGGAGCAGAAACCAGGGCTCACCAACCTACAGCATATTGGACAAAATTAGAAGGTTATTTTTGGAAAAGAATTTTGTCATTGCCCCTCAGTGTCCCAATGTGCATATTGCAACACAAATTGGGATTATTATCCTTAATGCGATGTGTACATGGAAAATGTTTAACATTTACAAAAAATGCATCATGTGCAAAGTGGAAGGGTCACTATTAGTGACTTCGAACACTCATCTAAAAAGCTCCACTGTGAAGAGTATAGTTCCTTTGAAGAAGCACATTGAAAATACCATGCTAGCTTCTGGAATTTCGGTGGATTTACAAACAAATTATCCAAATCGTGCCAAAAAGAATCTCGGGCTCCATGATTGGATAGGCACTAGGCAGCAATGCATGCAATACAAGCTCTTTAAGGAAAACAATTTTGAAACCAAGAGTGTGAAAAATCCTGAACCATACCTACTAAGATTTCCCTGCTCAAAAAACAGAACTATGTTTTTGCGTTACAGGCTAAACATCTGGCTGACTTGTGCGATTACTGGAAGAAGGTTAAAATCAACACATCTTTAGAACATGTAGATTTTGTAATCATCCCAATGAAATTGAGACACTCAGACATCTAGTGGCACTATGTCCAGCCTAATCAGCAGACCACAAAAATACCTAGAGTGGCTCTATGAGCATTTTCAGTATACCTCCTGCAATATGCTATGGGAAAGTATATTCAAAAGCGTGTGCTGCAAACTCATCTCAGAACAGGTTATCAGGCTATGTTCTTTCTGGAGAGGAGCGCCTGCTACCTTTTTGAAATATTTGCAAGGAACTTGGGGTTGGTCACCCTGAGTTATCTGGGGGCAACCAGACGTGGACTCCCTGCTCACTGTGCTAAGAGATGCAAAGCTTCATCTCACTGATGAGGACCAACAAGGCTGAAACGTGTGTATGGGGTTGCCTTTGGTACTCTTGTTCAGAGAGGAATTGCCATAGCATTTCAGTGCTGGACTGCCCATCTGGGCGGGACAAAGACTGATATGCAAATGGATATTTCCCATCTGTGAAAGGTACAGTGAGCAAAAAGCGTATGCTGCAAACTCTCATCTCAGAACAGGTTATCAGGCTATGTTCTTTCTGGAGAGGAGCGCTTGCTACCTTTCAGAAATACTTGTACTAAATTGGGTTCCAAACACAAAATTAATCTAATCTGTAATGTCAGTTTAAAAAACAATACTTCATCCCCTTCAACTTCCATTCATTTGCACAAACATATACAGTGTAGCAGCAACAAATTCTCCAAACTACTGTTATCCTAATGAAAAATGTTAAAAGATTTTTGTTCTTAGTAAGACTACCTCATACTACCCTCCTAACAGGAAGTCAATTGCAAGTGCACATACTGACATTTTATTATATGCTGGCTAGCACACGAGTCAAATAAGTGCAGCACACTGAAGCAGAGCATCAAGAAAATATGTCTTAACCTAATGGGCGATTTTTATAATTATTGTTATATAAATGTTGACAATGAGATCCATGCCTTAAACATGTATAAAAGAGATAACTAGATAACTCCATGTCACCGGAACACTGCAACATCCTCCCAGGCTTTTCTCTTCCCGGTCATTAAGGTCATTACTAAGTCCAATTTGTTCAACTGAAAATAACTAACTGTATTAAAACGAATACAGAATACATTACATTGTTAAAGCCCAGAAAATGAAAGTTTGTGTACCAGGGAACAAAGCGTTATCAGACCACCTAGTTTATAAATAGTCCCAGTGAAATTAAATAAATTCAAATAATTAGATTTCTTAGAGAGTTGTCACCAGTTTGAAATGCAGAGGATATTTACCTACTCATGCAGTGAGTTTGATCCCGAGCCAGATTAGCCAGTAGCTGCACCCTTGCAGTAAGATGGATAGACTGACTCTGGGAAAGTGTTCTGTCACAGTTTGCTGAAACCATTTCTCTTGAGCTCCCTCGCCACATTCAACAACAACATGGCACTTTACTAGCTTACTGTCTCTTTTGCTCACATGTAAGAAAATGTGTTTGCCTGGAACAAGATGAGCTAAAGACATGGACTTCGGGAGCCAGTTGAAGAACCCAGGAATGGTGGCAGATCTTGCCAAAGTCCATCCATGTGCTTGTAGAGCATGCTCTTTGCACAAGTTCTTTTTTTAAAATCCCTACTGAAAATGCTGCATAACTTACCACGACTGCCCCTCAAGAACACGAAGATCTTGGCCTGCAACTAAACTATTGCCTCCTACTTTCAGGATAAAACATCTGGTCCAATGCTCCATCAGCGCAGGATGAGCCTGCCTATGGAATTCTCTTCTTGCTGACAGAGCAAGAAGAGAGACTAGTAACCTCAATTAAAAACTAAAAATGCTCTACTTCAAACAAGCATTTCCACCAGACTAACCCTCGGTCACTATTCAGAGTTTACTACCAATGGTATGTACCCTTTCCCTTGAAATGCTCTTACCTACCTCTAGCACTACCAACTCTTCAGCGTTGTTTGCACTTCTCCAGTCTTCTCCCGTACCTTTTAGCGCTTACTCTGATCTGAATGTACCATGACTTGTGAATGATCAGATGACTGCCTCCTTCCTGGTCTTGTTTTCCCTCACCCCAGCCTCCCTCTTGGATCACCACACAGTAATTTTAATTGCAGCTGGCACTATATAAATTAAATTAAAAAAAATAAATAAAAATGCCTGATTTTAAAAGGGTTTTTGATGTATAATGTACACATCTTTGGTGTGCTTGGGCATAGGAAATCAGCATAACAAATTTTGACGAATTTAGAGGTAAATGTCAGCAGCCAGAATTAAGTGCAAGGACATTGCGTGGTGTCCTACAAACACTATTTTCTCAAGGCGGCCATCATAAATACCCACAGACATCCCAGACACGTCAAATGTTTTCACTAAATCACTATCTAGAGGATCATGTATACATTCATTCCATAAATGTAACAAAGGCCACACATTTTTGACTCTAAAATGAAGCAAGTTTACGATATTGGCCCAAAGTGGTAATGGCGTACATGCTGCTTGTAGTACTGTCTTTAACATAGCAGGTTTTACGCAAATATACACAAGAAATACTAAAATGTTGTTTCCAGAATAATGAATAGTCTTTAGTCAAGTTAAATGCTTAGTTTGTAATTACTTACAGTTTAAGTTAAGATTTGTTTCATACAGCCAAATGTTTAAACTAAATTAATGTTTGGGAGACACTTTTTGATGACTCACAAAGTGTTAATGCACACTTTGGAAGCAGATTATCTCCACAGATACATATAAATACAAAACAATTACGGAATGAATACCTTGTCTGATAATCTCCATACACATCATTACGGCCTCCTCACGCTCCCCTCGAGCAAACCGAATGTTCGCTTCCCCCATAAGGCCTCTCAGAGCTCTGGGAAGTTTACTTCGTGGTCTCTTCTCCTAAACAGCAAGAGAGAAAGTATCAAATCACTGATTTCCATTAATTAGTCTGTGCAGTGCACGCCTGTGCTCTCTGAGCACAGCTAGCATGAGGAGTTGGACACAAAAAAGTACATGTTAAGGCCCACGGAAAATCCAATTCTTTGGCTGCTAGCAACTGTCAATTACACCGATACAGTACCAATTAAAGACCATAGCCCTTTTGGTGAAGGCCAGTTTTTCATTTACAAAATCAAGTGTGAGAACCATTTTAATGTCTCAATATCAGAGCAGCAAACACTAGATTTGAAGTTTAAGAATTTTCAAATACATCAGAGAACACACATAGTTAAAGGGATTTTAAGGTCCTGTTAAACACAATTTGAATGAGAAGGAAGGTGTATGCCATATCTTAGGGCTAAGCATTTCAAGCTTCAATCTACTAGCCTTACAAATAAAGTCACTCACCGGCTCAGTTCTGCGTATACACACACAGCACAAAATATACTACTCGGCAAGAGTCCATTATCACTACACAATAGCTAGTGGCAAGTGCAAATTTTGAGCGCTGCCGTAGGTTATGCTTTTTATTTTGAACACGTAGATCAGATTCCTTCTAGTCTTTCACTATTCTCCATTTGCTATAATTGTAGGCTGAGCGCACAACTCCAGTCAAGAAAACGAACAATGTTCTGCTTCCACACAACCTATTGAATAAAATAGGTACAGTTCCTTTAGGAGGACCGGGAAAAATGATGGAACCTCCTCAATGTTTCTTAAAATCTTTTTGGCCTGGGTATATTATTAACATTATAGAGCAGGTGTAGATAAAAGGTACACGTATAGTAAAGGTTTAAAATGCTGCATGACATGTTGTTACATTAACAGAATGTACACAGAGATGTTTCAAAAACAATACATTCTCTTCTGTTAAGGTAAGTCAATGTGATGAAGGTTACAGTTGAGAATCATTTTAGTTTTGGTGTGTAAAGTTGTTACTTTACGAGTTAGGGTCATCATTAATGTCCACGGTCACAAGGATCCTTCAGGTATCAGAATTGACTCAAGATATCCCAAAGGCCCCTCAGACCCTAGATTTGCTCAATCAGGCATTAGTTTCTTCTGGAATTAAAAGGGGAGATGGGCCAGTTTGCTGTTTGCCATGGTCCTCTATTGGGTGATGCAATTGGCGTCTAGCAGTTTCAGGTTAGGTAATATGCTGACTACTTACTTTAAAAAAAATGTTTTGGGGGGGCGTGGCTAGGAAGCGCGCCATACGGTCGTGCTTCCTGTGAGCTCCATCTCACGGCGCCCAGATCGGCTGAATTTACCATCTTAACGCTTAACTTTCGCCCGAAAACCACAGGGAAATGAACATAAGAAGGTGGTGCATCCTCCGCTGCATTTATTCCCCCTGAACGCCCAACCCGGAGCCTTATTTTGACCGGGAAGGCGAGCCGTGGAGAGACCCACAAAATGGCGGCGTGCGCCACCCGGAGTCGCCCCTGAGGCTTAGAACCCTGCGCCGGTCCCGGCCCAGTCTGCACGATTCAGCACGAAATCTGCCGAGAATCCACAGCGGTGACAGCGGGAGAATCTCCGATCGGGAGGGAGGGCGGGGCTGCGTTCGTGACCCACCCGTGCTGCTTCGCCGCCAGTTGGTAGACCCACGGTGGTTAGCGAATCGAGTCTGGACGGAGGAAGGCGACCCTCGGGGGACCCCGGCCGTGCCCACGGCAGAAGCAAAGCATCCGTCCAGCCCGAACAACGGGATCCGCGCTGGGGCGACGGCTCGAGAAGAGAAGCCTCCTGAGGACGTCCAGAGAGGGAGGTGAGTGCTGAGCCCCCCACCCTCACTGCCCACCCGCACCTCTGCTGACACCAGGACGCTTCGCTTCGTTCGGGGTGGGTGGCGCAAGGAGAAAGAGCCAGGGGCCCATCCCGCCCTTCCCTCCTGTTGAGAACGTAAACCCAAGAGCGGCGTGGGAGAGCCTGCCATGCCTCGCTGGCACCGGGGCCTGGTAGGTGGCCCGAAGAACGGGTAAAGTAGGCCCCTGCTGCCCCATCAGCCTGAAAAGCACCGGAGTTCCAAGAGGTCAAGCTGTTTTGGCGATACATTCTGCGCCCCGGATGAAACTTCCACAAGCATAAGTTATCCATGCGGCACACCCCTCCATGCAGCCCAGTCGGAACACTACAAGCTATATGCAATGTGAACAATTAGCCGTATCTTCTGCTTGTCACTGTACTGAACTATCTCAGGCTAAGGGGGCTAAAATATTCCAAGGCGTGTCAATTGAGCAGGACAGACCCCCTTCATGCTCTACCTCCATGAAGCCTCTGAGGTTCCATACGTGAGGGCTTTTGAGCGACAAACGGCTATCTCGGCAAGGGATGCCCAAACCAATAGCGAAAAGAAAACCACGGAGCATACAGACATATATGAAACCACGACCACAATCCCAGGACTGGCCTCACTTAAGCAGTACTACGGCTGATATTGAATTCGAAACTCTCCCGCCCCCACCTCTGAAGCGACCCACCAACATGGCGTTATCCAGGGAGGATCTGGAGGTGATGTTCAAAACAGTTAAGCAAGACATCACTCAAGAAATAAAAAAGGAGATCAAAGACTCCCTAGCTCAATCCCTGGCAGACCTTACATCCCACCTTGGGGGACTAGAAGCCAGAGTCAGCGATCTGGAGAATGTAACCTGCGGTCATCCCATGATAGTGATGTACTGGCGGGTAGAGTAAAAGCAATTGAGGAACACCTGGAGGAGATCTGGGCTAAACAAGCCGATTTAGAAAACAGATCCAGGAGAAAGAATGTGCGCCTGCAAGGGATCCCCAGGAAGATACCTGATCGGGAACTAGCTGACTACGTGGAGACATTCTTCAGAGCACTCCTGGAACTACCTCCAAACGAGGAACTTAAGTTGGACAGAACCCATCGAGTGTACTCATCGGCCCAGATGAAGAAAAACCTAACCCCAGATGTACTCACTCGAGTTCACTTCTATCGCCAAAAAGAGGAAATCATGGCCGCTGCCAGAGACTCAGACTCAATTCGGTTTCAGGGCACAGAGATCCGGCTGTTCCAAGACCTAGCCCCTTACACATTAGCACGCAGATGGCGACTACTGAAAGTGACATCCTGGTTGAGAGACCGGAAAATCCGCTACCGCTGGGGATTCCCATGTAAGCTGATCTTTGAACTTCATAATCAACAACACGTAATCGCTTCAGAGGAGGAAGCGAGAGACATACTAGGCAAGACACCGCCCGCGGATGACGCCCTTAAGCCACGATCTCAGGTAGAGAAGAAATCCACCCCTGGCACCCTACCGAAACCGAGAAGGGGAAGGTCACGACGCCGACCACACGCTCCACCACCCCAATCCGTGGACCAGACTTGGGGAAAACACCCGAACCCCCGGAAAAGGCCTCCCACCCAGCATCGCCCGAGGGAGAAAGCTGGGCAGCAACCTGAACAGCCCAAGGATGGGAGACTCAAAAGCGCACTGTGGTTCCCTGTGGAAGCTGGTTTATTGTTCAGGACCCCGGTTGGGCCTAATTATACTCCCGGACGAAGAGGTGGGCGCCGTGAGGAGGGGAACACCGGTAGTATTGGAAACTACACAATGGTCCGGAGGAGCACCTGTGAACTTCTGACCAGAAGCTTAGACGGCTTGCATGCAAAGCTGTGGCGTGAGGCCACCCAATACAATAACAAGCCGAGAGAACCCTGAGCATTTATGCACCCTCCCCACTTGAGCTCATGGTTAGACCGTCCCGAGTCCGGGCTTGAAAGTTTTAAAAGTTCTGAAAATGTCTGTTTGAAAGTTGATCTGGGCATTGGAATGGAAGACGCTTGACGTGCTTTGTATGAGGTTTAAATTACCTGGGGGACTTAAGATAATGCAACTCTTAAGGAAGGTAACATGCTCGTTAACTACGACCTGCTCTTATTATAATTCCTTTTTTAGTTATTTTAAGTTTACCCCCATCAGGCAACTGGGGAGGGGTTATTATGTTTTGTTTTATTTTACCACAACACTCAGCCGTGCTGCACTTGCACTGTAAAGCTCAATCCCAAAAGTTACACCTTGCGAAAACACCATGGCAACTCCTGGCTATAAATTCATCTCGCTCAATGTCCAGGGATTAAACTCCCCTCTGAAACGCAAAGCCCTCTTCCATAGATTGAAATCCTTAGATGCTTCATTCTTATTCATTCAGGAGACCCACCTGCTACCGGCTGATTAATTCCGCCTCAACGATAAGCTCTACCCTCTGATCGCCGTCTATGCCCCCAATAGTGACCAAAGCCAATTCTTCCTGAAATTGTCAAAAGTGATATTTGATCACGCAGAGGGAGAAGTGATTATGGCGGGGGACTTCAATGCTGTGGTCAATCCCCTAGTTGACAAAACCCTACCCCCCACAGCTAATGATAGAAACAACTTTAGGGCCCTTACCTCTCTACTGAAAGACCACTCCCTGATTGAGGTATGGAGATACTGCCATCAGGAAGAACAGGACGACACATATTTCTCGGCGGTCCATAGGGGTTTCTCAAGGTTAGACATGTTTATGATATCTGATTCACTGATTCAATATGTCCAAATGGCAGACATACTTCCTGAAGCGCTTGCAGACCACTCTCCGGTTTTGCTGGCGATAGCCCCCCTTGGACCGGTCCCATCTAGGAAGCCTGCCTGGAAGCTAAATGATTTCCTGTTAGACGATCCACTAACCCGCGCTAACACCAGAGAAACTATCGAAGCCTATTTTAACGAAAATGACACGGGAGAGGTGGGTTGGGGAACGATTTGGGATGCAAGTAAGGCGGTACTCAGGGGCCATCTGATAGAACAGGCAACACAATGAGGGAGAGCTAGGAGACTCCTGAGAGAGCAATTAGAGGGGGAAGTAATTAGACTCGAAGGGGCGCACAAGAAAAAACCCTCCCGGCGCTCATTAAGGGACCTGAGAGTAGTGAGGAAGGCCCTAGAAGCGAATCATATGGGAAAGGCAGCATACAGCATGATGCGCACCAAACCATTTTTTTACACTAAAGGAAACAAAGCCAACAAACTACTGGCAGCTAAATTAGGTAAACAACTGAAACAAAACAATTGACTTTCTGCGGGACAAATCAGGCAAAGACACATACTCTGAGGAGAGCAAATGCTGCATCATAGAAGATTTCTTCAGGGAGCACACAACCTCACATAAGGGGATCCACAAGCGGTTAAAGAATTTATATCCAAGGCGGACCTCCCGCAACTGCCCCAATCCTCCATAGAACTCCTAGATGCCCCAATACTGGCAGAGGAAGTTGAATTTGCCATCAAATCCCTCCCTCTGGGCAAGGCTCCGGGTCCAGATGGATTCACAAACAAATACTATAAAACTTTTGCGAAAGAACTAATACCACACCTCACAAAACTATTCAATATCCTATGGGAAACGGGAGCAGTCACCCAATCTATGGCTGAATCCACCACAATCCTAATTCTAAAGCCCGGAAAAGACCCAGCAGATTGTGCTTCTTACCGACCCATAGCCTTGCTTAATACAGACGCCAAACTGTTCAGCAAAATCATAGCTCGGAGATTAGGAGATATATTACCTACACTAATAGACAGAGACCAGACGGGATTTATTTTGGGAAGATCGGCCCACAATAACATCTGAAGAGCAATAGATTTAATAGCTCTAGCCCCCTCTATACCTGGCCCCTTTTCATTGCTCTCTTTGGACGCTCACCGGGCCAAGTTCTGGAGGGGTTTGGCTTCAGCCCACACTTCTCCAAATTGGTCCTGGCCAACTTTCAGACTCACACTACCCGAATAAGGGTCAACGCCCAATGGACATCACAGATACAATTGGGTAAAGGGACCAGGCAGGGTTGTCCCCTATCACCTCTGGTTTTCGCTCTGGCTATGGAACCTTTAGCCTAACACATTCGCCTGCACCCTGATATTCAAGGGTTCAAGGTGGGAGCCCAAACCCACAAAGTGGTGTTATACGCAGATGACGTGCTCTGTTTTTTAAGAGAGGCCCAGACTTCGATCCCCCCACTCATGAGCTTGCTAGGGAGGTTTGCGCGGATAGCGGGCTTCACAATTAATAAGGCAAAGTCAAAAGGCCTAAATCTCTCTGAAAAGCCTGGGGTGCTAAAAGCTCTACAGGACACCTATTCTCTTAGATGGGTAGATTCCAAAATAACATACCTAGGCATACACCTAACCCCAACATACGCGGGACTAGTAAGAGCCAATATCCCTGCTTTGATAAAAGAGGCAAAGAACTCCCTAGTAAAATGGGCCCCTCAGGAGATATCTTGGCTAGGAGGATTAACAGCCATCAAGATGACCCTACTACCCTGAATGCTTTACACATTTCAGGCGCTCCCAATCCATATCCCGCAGCGAGACTTACATAATCTGCAGAAGGAGATAGGCAAATTTATCTGGCAGCGCAAAACACCCAGAATCCAGCGCCGGATCCTAACTAGAAGCAGACAATTAAGGGGCCTAGGACTCCCCTCGATCTTAAGGTACTATAGAGCTACACAAATTGTCCCCATCCTGGGCTGGGCAATTCCAGCCGATCCCCCCCAAATGGCAAGATATTGAACAGAAGTTTGCAGGGGCGCCCTTTTCTCACCTCCCTTTCTTACCACGGGGGCACAGGGTTCATGGGGACCCCTTCTCCCAACCACGCGCTCCACGCTCCGATGCTGGGACCAACAGATAACCCTCAGAGGATTGACCCCCGGGTTTGGGCCCCCTAACCCCGATCACGCAGAACCCAATGTTCACCCCCGGGCTCCAACGTACATCCTACCATAACTGGTCGGGAACGGGGACCCTGAGGCTACAGGAGCTTTATGTAGATAATGACCCTTTGACATTTATCCAATGTAAAGAAAAATGTAACCTCCCGGAGACGGAGAGATTTAAATACAGACAACTTAGACACTGGATCACAAACCCGAATGTGAAGAAAGTGGCTTCCAGGCAGCCTATGGGTCTAGAATAAACGGTGGCAGAAGGGCAGCGTACACATCAAGTGGCAACCTGCTACCGCCTCCTAGAACATGTCCCTGAAGAAGAAAATTTTTTTACACGGCAGCATGGGAAAGGGATATAGGGAGAGAGATAACCCCAGAATCATGGCGAAGAATATGGGACAGGGCCCACAGGTCCTCCAGATGTACAACCACCAGAGAGTGTGCTCTTAAGATCTGTTATAGATGGTACTTTACGCCACAGAGGCTACATGCAATAAACAGAGTATCCAGATGACTGTTGGCACGGATGTGGGGCCAAAGGGGACTTGGGACACAGGTGGTGGTATTGCCTGACCATTCAATCCTTCTGGCTAGAGATCAGTTCCAAAATCAAGGACATCTGCGGCATCCTTCTCCCCTTGGATCCACTGATAATGGTACTGGGGGATGCCCCAGAGGACGGATCATATCCCCAATCGGGTCCCAGAGCGCGGTTAATCGCACAGCTGTTAATGGCGGCACGCCTCACGCGCGCTCGATTCTGGAAAGAGCGAGAAGGATCCCACATTGCGCACTGGTGGGGTAAAGTCTGGGACATTCTGGGAGTAGAGAAATTAACAGCCACTATGGAAAACCGACTGAATAAATTTCAGAACACCTGGGGTCCACTTCTAGAATACTTTGAAGAAAAAGAACATATGTTCTTCCAACCAAGACTGATTAAACTCCTTCAACCCTGAACAGCTGGAGAATAAAGGGAAGATCTACTGATTGGAGAGCAAGGTCAGAAATCCTGGAGGACATTGAGGACATTATTTGGAAACTGGGAAAAATGAAGAAAGGGTTGATAGGAACTGAACTTGAATGAATTTATCATCGGTGACTATGAGAAAAGTGGTACTGTAAAAGGTTTTTTTTTTTCTCTCTTCTTCTCTTCTCTCCTTTCTCTTTCTTCTCTCCCTTCCAATTAAATGCATTGCAGAACGTAAAGCAGCTATATTATACCCCAAAAGTTACTCATGAAGCAGTTTAATACTATGAATTATACAGATGTTAAAATGAAACGTTAATGCATGTTGACAAATTAAATTAATTGAAGCTGTATGAACAAGGACAATGCCGAGCTCTAGGAAGCCTTATGAGTGGCAGGAAGGGTTTCAAGGGACAGGCGCCAAGGGGGCGGCTGATCGATGTATTGTTTGAACCAATCAACCTTGACACCGACTTGTTTACGGATGAATTTATGCTTTAATGTTTCAATAAAAAAGATTTTGATTAAAAGAAAAAAATGTTTTATTAGTACCCATGGTTTAATCCAAACTTTACACTTGATCAACATTTCAGCAATAACATTTCCAAAGAATAACATTGTATCTGTGTACATTACATGAATCACTTCCTAAAAACCTTTAAAGAAAATCCAACTCTTAAAACTAAGTGTGCAACATCAGATGCCCTAAACACAACAATAAATGTTCATCTCAATTAAGACAGTTTAGATATAATATTAATTCCCTGTAAAAATCTGATCAATGCATATATTAAGTCTCGAGATTTGTTCTTGAATTATCCTTACTCAGAGGTTATCCCTAAAACAAAGAAATGGTCCTGAATGTAATCGCCAAAACATAAAATGCATACTCATTGAAACAGAAAATTCCATGACCACGTGTTTAATATTTTCAAATTCAACACAACAAAATCTATATAGCTAGTCCATCATTTCCCCTTTACTACAGATTTCTGTTATTTTATGGGTCAACAACAAACTGAAACGACATCTCGTGAACATCTTCCTTAAGAAAGGAAATGGCAATTGGACCAAATAAACACTCCTCTCACCCAATCTTTTATGTTTGCTCGCTAAATAGGAATAATGTTTATATTTTTAATATTATCACAGGTTTCACACCAATCCTGTTTCAATATTCTTTTACAATGCCCCAATCTTCAATCGTGTATTTCAGGGATAGTCCTTTGTCAGCAATCATTTCTTCGCAAGTAGCCACATAATTTAGGGTACTTCCCTGATAATAGGCACTGAATAACTTGTACAGTGAATTCCTTAGGAGAACACATTACATTTTTGCACACTAGCATTCTTCTCCATAAAAAATGCAAATTCAGGGAATTTAGCCCCAGCTCAGAATGAATAACTCCCATTGGGACGTAATTTGGCAAATTTAACAAATGCCTTCAAATCAACCTTTCAATTGTAGAAAAGTCATAACCCACCAAACAATGGTCGTATTCCAGCCCATGCCGGAATTACTTTCCCTTCATAAAAAGTAACAATTGGGTTTAACAAAAAATGTCCATACCTATTGTTTAGAAACTTCATTTGGGCGTGCAATTGGAGAGCCTTTCATTTAAGTATATCCATATACGTTGTTTGATTAGCCAACCATGTAACAATAACCCCCAGATATATAGGTTCCTTTACAGTACCAATCTCCTTATTGTTTAGCTACCAATTAAAACAAGATTGTTTGCTTTTTGTTCTAATTAACTGTATAATGTTTATATTTGTGGTATTGATAACTAAATCATTATCTTGTGTGTATTTTTGGAATGCATATAGTAATCTTTGCAGTCCAATTTCCGTGTAGTCAAGTAGAATTACATCATCCACATAAAATGCGTAGAATATTTTGATTCCATTTACCTCAGGGGAAATAAAAGCTGTATCCTCCATTGCTTTCCCAGTATTGGGTGTATACAAGTTATATAGAGTGGGTGCAATAACACAACCTTGTCCTAACACTCTACTCGTCACAATGGGCTTAGAAACATGTAGTTGCAAATTTAACCTCACTTGCAAATTACTGTTTGAATGAAGCATCACCCAAATATGTAATATATGATCCAGGAGCCCCTCCTCAAAAGATAAAAAATAATCAAAAAAATATGCTGACTACTCTGATTCCCAAAGGTACTTTACTGTTCTTAGTTTATTGCTGTGCTTCTGTAACAACAGGCTAAAGGCTCAGCCAGTTATCAGCGTGCTGGGTGGCCGATGCTCCTGCCTCTTTGCATATGATTCAAGAAGGGATAAGCAACAACGCTTCTTCTGGGAACAAGGGATCCTTGAGACCAGACTCTGGCCACCAAGTCAAGATAAGGGAACACTGATTTCTCTGGTCTTTGAGCAGTTTGTGTCTACAGACATATGCAGAGCTTCTCAATCAGAGTGGTCTTGCCAAGGGGAAGACAAGTAGAGGTTTCTTATAATCCTATTAAGGTAGACTTTGTTTTCATGGTTCCATGGCGGAGTGGCAGTCCACTCACTCCAACTTCCATGGTAAGGATGCATACTCCATAGTTAGAGGGGCTCTATAGTTACAGGTTAAAGCAGCTTAAATGCCAGTTTAAGCATGGCTTTTCTCCGCCTTGTGTTTAGAGGGGAGGAAGACTGCCCAGGAGCATTGTTTTCAACAGGCTTTCCCTGGCTCACTAAGTGGTAGATGTGGCTGTGAAATAGTCAAGGGAAACATTTAGGGTGGCAATGGAGTGAGTGGTTAGGATAAAGTGTAACTGGCAAAAAGCACTCACTAGGTGATTGTACAAGCAATGCCAATATAAAATGCAAAGCCACTATAAAATACACTTAATCATCTGTAAAGAAAAGTATCTTTGTTGCAGGTTACAAATACATAAATGAAAAAATGAAAAGTCGTTTAGTGTTTTCAGATTATGCCCTCAGCCACCCAAGTGTGGGTGACCATGAATGTCCACTGTCCAGCAGGTTACCCAAGAATCAAATCCACCAGTCATGACTGGAGGGGTACCTAGGAACCCAAATCCCCTCAAGAGCGATTCAGACTCTCATTGGAACCAATGGGAGAGGTGGACTGGCTTCTGATTATCTAGCAGTATATGGTCCTGATTTTTGGGTAACGCCCTGCCCGCAATGTTAAAGACAGACAACATTAAATATACGGCTCAATCCCGTAGCCTAAAACTCACTAGAGGTGAGGGGATAGATTCTTGTCGGGTTTATGAGGCTCGGTTGAGTTGTGCATGATGAATGGCCCACCTGGGGAGCATTCGTTGCTTCTGTGGGCCTTCATAAATGTTTCTTACCATGCTTGTTTTCCCAGCAGGCATTAACTAGTGTGAAGTGACTGTGCAGGCAAGTTCATCTTCAGTTGCTCTTTCATAAATTCATCCCTAATCGTCCTGGAAAGTGCTAATGTTCACTGTGTGATGGGTCATCTGCATAAAAACAGAATATCTAATATACCCTGCAGTAGACGGATGTGCAAAACAAAACGGTAAAGAGAGGCACAACGTTACAAAGATGTCTGCCTGTTTTAAAAGCAAAAAATGCTTTACTTTTTTTTTGCAGAACTTCACACTTTATTCTCATCCCTTACGAAAATAAGCTGCAAGTATGTTTCAAACAATGATACAAGCATGTGATTTTTCTCTCCAACACAGAGGAATGTACAGATATCTCAAGTTGTACCACGTTGTGTGAAGAATGCATACATCCCTGCCTACCTTATTTGCATTCTGCATCGATAATAGTAGGAATGGAGCTGCCAAGTCATTGGTCTTTGCTTTTAGCCAATAGTGCTTTGTACCCTCAAATGCAAATGTATATGAAAAGTAAAAGTGCAAGTCCCTGAATGCAAACTGCTATTGACTGCAAAGACAGGGCAGGATGGAGCTGTAATAGTGCCACTAAGACAGTAAAATCCGTGTTGGAATATTGTCCCTCTCTGTAGTGTTCAAAGCCAACTGTTAAATACTTGGCCAATCCTGGCCTTCACACCCATATCACTCTGCAAACCGGCTACTTGTAATCCTGCATTTATAATGGGTAATGTCAGAAAAAATTTCTCTTTTGCCAACTTTCCCTACATAATTCTATGGACCACCAACTTTTGCTTTTGTTTTTCAACCTGTCCCGACTTTTTACAGCAAAGTGAAGCCTTCAGCTTCTGTCTGTTCCCACTCCACATCTGTGGTGCCAGTGAGTTTAGATCTTGGGCATGAGTGAAACCAATAGTTGTCCCGAATTGGACAACTAAAGGCTGTTTGAATGGTGCGGATCCTTATTATTGGTGGGCTTGAACTTGCTTCCGGGCTGGATTTTGGATAAGAAGAGGACTTCTGCAGCCATTTCTTCAGATAAGCTTTGGAACCAAGAATCCCTTGTAGAAGAAGAGCCGACTGAAGATCCGAAGAAGACCCCCAAAAATGCCCAGCATCCCTTTCTCTGTCTGTCTCGGTGAAGCCCAGTTGGACTACCTGATCTGCGAAGGCCCTGTATGGTGCTTCAACCCCTGAACTGGTGGGACCAACCAGTCTCAACGTGTTCTCTGGGATCCAGCCATCCAGAGACTTTGGAAGTACCACTGGGCCACCCAGTGGACTGACCAGCTCTCCAGTGGCGTACCTTGCTAGAACCGTCGCTGTTCCACGTTTGCAGACGGAACTTTGGTGGTCGCCCGTTTGGGGTTGGATTCGCATTGCTGCCGAACTTCAGTCTCCCAGCTTCAAGGGATCCTGCTCTGAAAGACTTTTACAACTGAACTGGAAGGACACCTGCTGTTGCCTGTGTGCAGTGGCTGTCGCGGAAACTCGCCTTCCCCTGTCCTGTGAAGTGTACTGAAGAGGGTTGGATCACTGCTTTCTGCATTTCTCCATCGACAAGAGTTGCACTCTGCTCCTGGACCAGACTAGAAGAATCCTTGCACCCGGAGCTCCTGGGCACCTCTCAATGGAACCAACGGCGGAAAATCCAAACTCCAGCAAGCACCAGTCTACCCATTCAGTCAATTCTGGGACAATCGGAATGAGGGGAATAAGTAAATGCAAAGCATTTGTCTCACCCAGTCCTACACGAGATTGCATTGAGAACAAGTCTCTTTGTATCCTTCCATTCCACTGCGTTTTGGTCGTCGCACCTGAACAGTGAAACCTGAAAGATAAGAACACATTTTTACTTACCAGTAACTTTGTTGCATCTCTTCTCTTGAGCAATCACTGACACAAGTACTTTACTTACATCAGATAGATTCTGAGGAGAATCCTGATGACATTTGGGCCCTAAGGCCCCATTCTTCATAGGGATTGGACTTCTGAAGCTAGGGAATATTTCTTGTGATGTGGTTCAATCTTACTGCATCATTTTATGTACCTCTTTTCTTGATTTAGGTCAGTGAATGCATTTATGAACCTCTGATGACTATATATATATATATATATATATATGTTAATTAATGACTGCTGTGCAATATGATCACCTGCTTGTTTCATTTCCTAGTGTGGGCTTTTGGCCTAGAATAAATATAGTATTTTTGTACTAGCCTGTCTAAATTTAATTACTGTGTGCTCTACTGTGTGAACTCATTATGGACCCTCCAGAGAATAGCCTTGGCTGCGCTCCATTGCTACCTTGATTGGGTTTGGCTAACCTCTGAGTTCCCCTGTTCACTAGAACTAGGGTGGCCTCCTAAAATCTGTCCACCAGGCCAGATTCTAGAAATCCATCTTAACCGGTAATATAAACTTAAATATTGCATTTAAAAAAGTACATGAGCCAAAGCGCCAAGGCCAGCAGAACATAAAATATCCTACACGGGTCACAAAGGGACTAGATTTCTGCATAGTTTTGCGCCTTAAGTTCGAATGAAGGAGTTAAGTTAGATGGCAAAAGTGGGAAATAGTTGGTAAACATTAGCTTTAAGGACTTTCAAAAACATTCTTACACAGCAGTTATTTTGTGTGCAGAGAACTATTATGGGGCTTGATAAACCAAAGTATACCAATGCTAGTAGGAAAATATAATATTTACATTCCTGTCTAACATATGCCCCAAGAATTATTTCATCATCCAGTGGACAAGAATCTCCCTTTTTTTGTTTTCCCACAAGCGACTGGATGAATAGATGGAATTATGGAAAGTCAGCCTTTTACAGGCATTAGGGCCAAAACAGGCTGCAAATCTTTCTCTGCATGTTATCAGGGCAGTTTCTGCACCCAGGGCGAAACACCCCCTGCCATGTTTCTCCTCTACTGCTACCCTGCACCATATTCCCTCTCCAAAAGCATTAGATCACTAAAATGTAATTAATGCTCGATTGACAGAAACTTAAAATTAATAAGTAGACTATGTATAACACAATATTACAAACAGGAATTAATTTTCATTTTCCTAGGTTTATGTTCATTATCTAAATGAAGGGCACTCTCCTAGATATTGCTGCCACAAAAACGTCTATTGCTGCAATGTAATTTATTCATCCAAATATTTCACTATCAATTGAAAGTGTAAATTGTATGTTAACATATCCTGGTAAAACCTATCAAATGATGGTAAATTGGACATGCGACTAACACTAGGCAAATCGTCAGGGAACAGGAGCATATGATCTCAATACCTACAGTACCTACAACGAAAACATTTTCACTACACAGAAGCCAATACAGTTGGCTTTGTTAAAGCTTGTTTTCTACCTTTGCACATCCAATTTCTTCCACAGTAAATTACATACATGAAATTGCTTCTGGACACATGCAACAGCAAACAAAGGATGAAATCCCCTAAAGCACATCCTCCTCAACTTTAAAACCTTCCATTGTTCCAACTCTTGGCACCTTTGGTAAAACAAGTGCTGCAGCACAATGGGTAACAATACTGCTATTTCCCCCTTCTTGCTGTAATGGTGCAGAAGAAGGGCTCTGACACAAAGGTGGCATATTTGGGGGTATAGACTTTCACTGCCTCAGATAAAGATCTAAAGTGACTGTCAGGATGTCTGTTAAAGTAAAAGTGTCCACCTTCCTGTGTCAAGAAACCCCACCTTCTGGCCCTTACACTATAAACTAATAAATAAAGCAGCACAGTGCTGATCCCAGGAGAATGCCTCCCTTCTCCTGGGTTCTAGTCAACGTTCCCCACTATGGGTCTCATAACTTTACTGGTCTGGAAAAATACCAGAAAAAATACCAGTAATTTGGGTGCTGGTATTTCTTCTGGACCGGAAAAATACATGCCTGCCAGTGGGGGACACGGATCTCCCGGCAGGCCTGACCTGCCGGTAGATCAGGCCCCAACCAGCAGATAAATGACTGAATCACCGGCACTGGTAATGCTGGTGCCGGTGATTCAGTAGTTACCATCCCATGGAGTCCTTTGGGACGCCTTGGGAATGAGAACTTACCGTTACTTTGCCACCCCTAATATCCCGTTAATACCGGGATATCGGGTGGAGGAGACCATAAGGGGGGTTTGCAAGTAACCCACTGAAATTACCAGCAGATTACCGGCAAACCCATAATGAGGCCCAATGTCTCCTTGGTGGCCAGGAAAATGACTAGCGTTCAGTCTCAAACAACCTGGCTGAATAACTCCCTTCCCCAGGTCACAAAGTTACAAATAATAGGCCTGGTGGGACGATTCTCTTCCTCAGGTCACAAAGTTCCAAATTATACACAATGTTTTCTATTTCTTAATGGGCCGGGGGAATGCCTCCCTTCTATTGGCGTTTGATCTCAAATTAGCCAGGTGAATGGCTCCCTTCCCCAGGCGAGTTGGACTTTCCTCCTGGCCCACGTTACCAGGAGAATGACTCCATTCTCTTGGTAGATATGACACAATCTCTTACAACTAGGGGGAATTACTTCCTTCCCCTGGGCTTCTCCTCATTAGGTTTCACACTTACAACACCCAACTCTGTGTTGTGAGGGTTTGTTACCCCGGTTTCTCTCTTCTTCTTTGGTTTGGTCCACTTAGTTCACTTCCCTGACAAGTACTGCCACGATGAAGATGACTTGCATCACTCTCTTGGGTGGGCTCCTGGACTCGGGTTTCTCTCTCCCTCCCTTTATGTTCCCTTGGATGCCTCGCTTGCCAAGTACTGAAATGAGGAAGATAGTCCTGCTTGTATTTTCAGTACATGGTTTGTGCCTCCCGCACCTATTGGCCCCTACCGGCCCCCGCGCCTCTCCTTTTACCATATCTGCACGCGGGATGCAATGTCACTTCTTCCTGGTGTGCTTCTACTGCTCTGAGTGCTGAGCAGGCTTCTCCGGGTCTCGGTTTGTTTGCCTTGCAGAATTTCTGCCCGGCCTTTGCAGTGATTGTGCCTCCTTTGTGCTTACCGGGCTTCATAGTTTTTCATCTTGTTGGCTGCATCTCCCCGACAGGCGGTTCTTCTTTGGTCTTTATCGCGTAAGCAGGACCAAGTCTCTGCCGAAGTCTATACCATTGCAGTCGCTTCTTAGAATTGTTCTTTATTGCTCCTGTGTCCCACCTCGTCCCAGTACTTGGATTAGCTATGTTCCTGGTGTTGTTCTTCATCTCAACACTTTCCAGGATCTTGAGGTTATGTACTTTACAACAGTACATAGGCCTAGTCTCCTCAAAGAGATTAGCAGAGGAAGAAGAGGCTAGAGTGTGTGATGTGTAATGTTCCTGTAAGGGCTACACCCTTGATGGTTGTCTTTCTCCCTGGGGGGTAGGAGGGGAGTGCCTCAACATGAGATCCTCCCTCACTATACTATACCCCGGGGGACTATCGGGTAGCGGCCTCACATCCCTGGCCTCATGAGAAGTGGTTCCGCCTTCGGTAGAAGTGACGACATGTAATGAATTGTCACATTGCTCAAATGTTTTGTTTTTCAGTTCTTAAATAAAATAGTGAGCAATGTATTAAGCCATTGGCTGCATCTTGGGTTAGATGGATCTCGGCCCCTCCGACCCAAATCTATGCACCGGCACTTGCCCGCTTTGCCCACCACTGCATGTCATTAATAGGTGGTATTTTAAACCAGACGTAACAGTGATCACTTTATTGACAGTAGATGAAACACTCATCAACCCTAACAAGATTTCAACTTCTGACAGACCACACATCTATGCAGCCAGCATTCAACACAGTGTGCCATGCTGCCATTATTCTCGGGCATCTTAGAATATATGCTTGCATTCACATCAGCTGGATACACTAACCAATCATCAAATCATATTTAATTTTGTTTAATTTGCACCAAGATCTTCAACTTCCCATATAGTTACTTTTGGTGAACTTTGATTTTAACAGTTATTTCTCTGTATTATTATTATATTATATACTGCATTGTGGAGGAAGCCACACTTTCATTATAATGCTGTGCTCTTTTGCCCTTTCAGTCTAGATGATGCTCATTTTGCCACACACGTTTCTACAAATAGATTTTATATTTGGTCAGACATATTTGTTGTGTGGTTTATTGATTTTATAGTAGCTTCATTAAACCCAGAATTTTAGTTTATCTTTTGAAAGGTAGGTATGCAGAAAGCAGTTAGTGTAAAACTAAAATATGATGGGAGTAGATACAGACTACTGCTTACACTGCACAATGGTAAATGAAGAAACATGGGCTTAATTCCAGATTACCCATTTGAACATGGTACAGGATCCTGGAGGAATCACGTTACATAACTGTTCCATATTTCCCTTAGCTGGCAAAATTGGGATAAACTTAAAGTCATTATTTGAAGTGTTCATGATCACCTTGTGGCAAGTGTTCAATATACCAAAAGACTCACACCTTCACAGATGCATGGTCTGATGGGAGTACAGCGCTACTCCATACGCAATAATATTGATCATTAACAGTGCATATAACAGGATGAATTGTCTCTTTGCTCACTCATCCACATCACTTGTGAGCCACAACTCTCCTCACAGAGAAGGGAAATAAATGACACAACATTAGGTGGGTGGAGGGGCTTGGAGAGTCCCATGCAGAATGCTGTGCATGAGGCCTGAAAGAATGTGATGATGATAGCTGGGGGTGCCTGAACTCAAAAAAGAAACATAAATGAAAATCAAAACCCTGTGGGGCATAACAGCCTGCCTTCGTCTGCAGGGCCATTGACTGTTGTCACTCTATGAACCTTTATGACCATACATGGCAAAATAACATTTTAATTGTAAGTTCCAGGAGCCTGGAACCACCTGAAATATGGGCAGTTTGAGCTTCCCTAAAACTGGTTAAGGTACAACTAAAGAGGACTTTGCTCTGCTTTCAGATCTTACATTATTTTGCTTTGTGTTTCCAGGATGCAGTTCAATCATAATAAGATATACACATGGTTCAATTTAGATGTTCATAATAATGTGCCATTTACAGACTTGTTGCTCCATTGCCCCATTTGTATTTGTATTTCATTTACGAAGCACTTGACGCCTAAGCACTGTACAATACCATAAAAGCATTACATAACAATGTTTCCTTTTTATTTATTTAAGGTATACAGCACAATTTCATGAACTTTTTACCCATTAATTACATTTAGCAAACAAATAATTTGTACAGTAAAATTCATACAATAAATTCATACAATAAAACCATAACCAATCTAATCATACAATTAATATAAAACATTTACAAAACATTACACTACATTTCATTATTATAAATGTAATCTCATTAAAAAAACGTACTATTGCAAATGTCGGGTATACTTGAGACAATAACAATTGAAAGGTGACAATAAGACACATGGTTAAATTAGGCTGTAGAGGAAAAGAGATATTTTAGACAGGATTGAAAAAGGGTAAGTGAGGATGAGGTGCAAATAGAGAGAAGCTGAGTTCCATTACTTGGGTGCAACCAGCAGAAATGAGATTGAGAGCACAGGCGTTTGGGTACAGTGAGGAGAACAAGACATTGAGATGGATGAGACCAAGGGGGAAGTAGAAGGAAATGAGTGAAGAATATATGGTGGAGTAAGACCATGTAAACATTTGCAGCTTAGGCAGAGCAAGGGAAAGAGAAGCCAGGATTCAAAGGAAAGCCAGGAAAGACTTGAGAGCAGTAGAGATTGAGGATTCAGTGGGAACACACAGAACGATGCAGCCTGAGTGGTTGTAGATAGAGCAGAGATATAATATGCTGTGAGACCAATTAAAAGGAAAGCGCAATAAAAGAGACAAGAGAACACAGAGCAGAGACAAGAGTTTTAGAGGCAGAAATTGAAAAACAGGTCTGATTTTTCAAATTGATTGATTGAAACACATTATGTATAGGCGCTATACAAATAATCAAAGTGCTTCAAGGAGGGAGGGTACATGGGAGAAAACAGTTACATTCTTACAGGTCCTTGAAACAAATCAAAACGTGAAAAATAACTATCATATCATAACCAATAGTACAAGTGCATGGAACAATAAAGGAGAGGAGAGGAAGGAAAAAAGGAGACAAAACAAGCAGTAACATTACTATGCCTGGCGACAATTGTTGCAGTGCAAGAGTGACAAGAGGAGGGGGAAGGAGGGGAGGTGTGGGGAAGGGGAGAGAAGGGAAGAGGAGAGGAACGAACAAGTGACTATCTTAAACGGGTCAACGACTGGTCAAGGTAGTGCTGGGAGGGAGTGGGAGGAGAAGACAAGGAGGGAAAAGGGGGCGGGGAGACAAGCTGTTATTAGACAATGATATGAGTAAGTGATAAGATAATAGAAAGGTGAAGGGAGTAGGGGAGGGCAAGATGGCTGACAGACGGACTCAGGGTTTCAGTGGGGGGAAAGAAAGCAAGAAAGCAAGAAAGCAAGAAAGAAAGAAAGAACGGACTGTGGTGAGAGCCATGGTTTTGGCAGTTTGCGAGAGTGTGTTAACGGTTGAAGAGCATGGGATGAATCAAGAGTAGAGATTAGTGGAAGTGTTGAGAGGCAAGAGCATCATTAGTAGATAATAGAGAAAAAAGGAAGAAAGAAGTTGAGAGAAAAGATGAAGTATTAACTTGTTTAAGATTACGACAGCTATGAGAGGGTGTGGGTGAATACGTGAGATGGCTACAGGAAGAGACGGAAATGATCAGATTAGTAGAAAGGGCAAACAACAATGGGAGAAGGAGAATTAATAGAAGAGAAAATTAGATCAAGAGTAGAGCTAGTGTGTATGGGGAAGGGAAAAGGTGTAAGATCATATGATTGAAGAAGGGGGAGAATAGAACCGGACGAGTGTACGGTAGAAAGATGCAAATCGAAGTCACTTATGGGAAAGAATGAGGAAGGATGTGGGAGAGTAGTAGATGGAAGAGTATCGAGGTGGTGGGGGTCGCTAGAGGGTGCCAACGGCGAGGGCTTCCTAATCAGAGTGCTCTGCCCGGGGAACCTGCAATCCTGCTGTATCCGACGAGTGACAAGCACCCGGACACCTGCTGACCTGCTGCCCCTAAGTGAGGAGCTGCCTGGTGAAACGGCACTGAGGTGTGCCGCTGCAGAGATTTCGGCCATTTCCTTCACATGGCCTGCGGCTGATGCGCGCTGCCCGACTGTGCTGCTGGGTGAGGAGCGTGTGCTCTCTGGCCGTGCTGAGTGCTCCTGTAATGGCAGAGGTGAGGAGAGCGAGGGGCCAGCCCGCACCATCCAGCCACAGCGAGGGGTTTACATGCTGCACCATTGCTGAGTGCCAGTGGTGCAGTTGACCCTGAGGCACTGGAGCAGTCACCTCCAGTCAGAGCCCCCTGAAGGACTTGCACTGCCATCTGAGGAACATCAAGTCCTGGGCTGTGGACTGTGCAAAGGCCCAAGGCAGGCAGCCTGTCATCCTGAGCTGTGGGGAGGGAGAGGTGGTCGGTGGTCGGCAGTTGTGATCTCGGCCACCCTTCACGGCTGCCCCCTGAGCTCCATTGCACGTTGCTGCAGGGCTGGGCCTCACCACAAACAGGGCTCTTTACCTCTTGAGCCATAGGGTGAAGCGTGAGGGTGCTGTGGATCGACCCCTATACAGACCTTGTCGCTAAGCTGATGACTCCTGAAACAACTGGTGTCAACTACCGGAACATTGCCTCAATCCTTCCGATAGCTTGGGAAGCTTGACTTAGACTGCTTCGGCGGTGGCACCGTTGCCTGACCATCATGGCTTGCAGTCCAATGTGAAATCCACGAATTGCCTGGAAACATGCTTGGCCCGAGTTTAAAAAAACAGAGCCACTTAGACGTCTTCACCTAAGACTCTCAAAAATGAAGGGGTTACCCCACAGCAGCCACATCCTTGACCACGGGCGGGCCCGCTGTGGAACAACTGTCAGAGGAACTCCGATCCATCATGCTTGAGATTGAGGCCGTCCAGAATCTCTCCCATTCACCTCGTACCTTCGGGCGGGCAGGAGCCCAGCCCGCACCCTCACCTGAATACCAGCTAACCGAACCGGAGCACCAGCAGAGGGATCCTGCTGCCAGCAACGCTCGTTCTGTGGGGTAAGGTGTCCAAATTGTGCAAGCAGCACCATCCACCTTAGCCCCTTATCTCCCGTAGTGCGTTTATTGAAACGAAGGCCAACACGCGCCCCTGGCCTAATCCTCCTCGGTGTAAACACGAGGATCCACACCAAAATGGCGACCGCGCATGATGTCGCTCTGGTTGCCTAAGCAACGTCCAGCTGACTAGGCCCGGAGCAGCCCATTGGCCCGTCACAGCTACATCCACGTCACGGCTGTGCCAGATGGCGTTAGCCGGCCCGCCCACCAAGGCACCCCAAAAAGGCACAGGCCTGTCTGTGCCTGTCCGTGGCCGGTACGTGCCGCCCCAAATCCTAGCCACGCACCTACTCAGCATGTCTCTACCTCCTACAACTACATGAGCACTGCCGGGTACTATGGCCATATGGATCCGAATTGCAAACTCTAAGGTACTTTTCAATTTTAAGTAATCCCCATATCATCAGCCAGCCCCATACCGTCGGGAATCCCCACACCAGTACTCTAAGTCAACCCTGCCGTGTGATACCTGATCTGGCCATCTACTTATTACGTCCATCGAAGCGAGTGCGTGCCCACAAACTAAGCTAACGTCAGATTTCAACATGCCCCCGTCCTCTCATACCTTCCACCACATCTATGCTGTGCATGTTTAATACTGTGGTATCCATTGTTACTATTTGGAGATAAGCGTATATTGTCGCTCTCTCAAACACTTTTTAGCTTGATTCCCTCTTGGTGCTTATAAATACTGTACGCTGCTGTTGATCCTAACCTTATTGTGCCGCGATTAACTGTGACCAAGGAACTGCTCGTGCAACCCATCCCATTTTTGCATTAAATTTGGCAGCGTAACCTAGCCCATTTGTGCAATATTCTTGATTTATTTATTTATTTGTTTATTTATTTGTTTATTTATAACGCGCAGACCATCAGGCCCGGGGGCATCAGGGCGCAATTTGTACAGGGTTGCAAGAAAAGAACATACAGGGAGATAAATTACAAAAAAAAAGTATAACAATACAGCATAATAACAATCTTAATAATTACATATCTTACACATGGTACAGTGTCCCTAGGCTCCGCAGAGGAAGTATCCCTGAGGTAGTTGGGAAAGGTAGCAGACTGGAAATCGTGCAGAGGAACAGGCGGGTTAGGTAAGTAGGACAGATGTCTAACACAACTATTGCTGGTCAAAGAGCCAAGATTTGGTTTTATTCTTGAAGGTGTTGAAGGAGTCTTCAGCTCTGATGGCAACGGGGAGGGTGTTCCAAAGTTTGGAGGCTAGGACAGGGAAGCTGGTTCCTCCCGCTTTTTGGAGCATAAACCTAGGGATAGTAAGGCAGTGAGTCTGTGCAATTCTTAGTGGTCGGGCAGTGGAGTGGCGCGAAAGTCGACTGCAAAGATAGATCGGAGCCTTATTGGCTAGGCATTTGTGCGTGAGGGCAAGCATTTTTAGGGAAATTCTCTGCTTCACCGGTAACCACTTAAGGCTAGTTCTGGCTTCTGAGATGTGGTGGTTACGAGGGATGTTCAGAGCCGCTCAAATTGCATTGTTCTGGGTGGTTTGGAGTTTGGACAGGTTTTCTTGGCTGGTGCCTAAATATAGGGCACTGCAGTAATCTATTTTTGCCATGATAAGTATTCTCGCTAGTGTGACGCTATTGTGGGTGGTGAGGAAAGGTCTGCAGGCTGAAATGAGTTCGCACGTGTAGGCGGAGGTGGATCTGACTGCATTAGTTTGTCTTGACAAGGATAAGGTGGAATCCAGGTAAAAGCCTAGTGTTTTGGTGTCTTTCGAGACTTGTATGGAGTTGCCGTCTATGATGAATGACTGATTGGATGGCTCCAGTTTGCTCAGGCGTTGTGAAGTACCCAGAATAAGTAGCTCCGTCTTATCGTCGTTCAGACATAGCTGGTGCTGGGCCATCCAGGCTTGGATGACCAAGTAGACGTCATTGAGGGCCTTGGTGTCAGCAAGATAATCACCCGAGATGGGAAAGAGTATCTGGGTGTCGTCCGCATAGTTGGTGTAGGAGACACCCAGATAATCAAACACATCGAAGAGTGGTTTCGTAAAGATATTGTAAAGGGTAGGAGACACTCAAGAGCCCTGAGGAACACCGCAATGAAAAGGGGAGGGAACTGCGGCAGCGGAGGGTGCAAAGACCCTCATAGATCTGTTGCTCAGGAAGGATTTGATCCAGGCCGCTGCGGAGGGAGAGAAGTTGGCAGCAGAGTGGAGGTGCCTGCAAAGGATCTGGTGGTTAACCAAACCAAATGCGGCGGAAAGGTCGAGGAGTAATAGCATTGCTAATTTGCCCTTGTCCTTCAGGACTTCGATCTGGGTTTTTAGGTCTAATAGAGCCGTTTCGGTCCCGTGTCTGGGCCGAAATCCGGATTGTCGTAGACCTAGCAGATTGTTTGATTCAAGGTAGTTTTGGATCTGCAGGTAAGCTGCACGGTCCAGTATCTTCAGCAGGAATGGTACTGTAGTAATAGGTCGGAAATTCGTAGGTATGCTTGGGTCAAGGGAAGGTTTTTTTAGTAGCAGGATCACCCAGGCGTCTTTAAGGTTGTCCGGGACAATACCTGTTTCAAAGGAAGAGTTAATGAAGGCTGTAATGAATGGGGCTAGGTCATGGGCGGAGTCCTTAATGATGGGAGCTGGGCACGGGTCACCTTGGCAGTTGGAAGGTTTCATCCTGAGGATGATGTTTTCTACTTCGATGACAGTGAGAGGTGCAAAGGTGAAGGATTTGATGTTGGCAGAGTTGGAGAGGGTGGGCCTAGTGGGGGAGGATGAGCGGTTGTCACATCTCAGGCAGTCCTGCTTATCTTTTATTTTAGATTGGAGCATCTAAAGAGTCCCTTGGAATTAGAGTCGGCTTGTGTGATACGATTATTAAGCGATTCTTTTTTAGCAATGATGATGGCGTCTTTATAAATGAGGGAGGCGAGGAGGAAGCCGTCTTTATGCTCATCAGATGGGTGGCTTTTCCACCGGTTTTCCGCGCAGCGTTTGGCTTTGCGGAGGATTCTTAGCTGTGGAGTGAACCATGAGTTGAGGTGTGCTCGTGGTTTAGCCTTTCTAAGTTTAATTGGTGCTAAGGTGTCAATAGCCGTGAGCATCGTTTGGTTGTAGATGTCTGCAAGGGAGGTGGGATCAGAGCAGGCGTTGGTCGCCGCATTAAGAGAGGGGAGTAACAGTGGGAGGAGTTGTTCTCTTGTTATATTTTTTTTATTGCGGGTGGGGAGGGCTGGGGCTATAGGTGTTGGGGCTCGCGGGGTAGCTTCAATGTTAAATGTTATGATGTGATGGTCAGACCATAAGCATGGGGAGTTATTGAGGACCTGGATGTTGCAGTTGGAACCAGCTAACCAATCAATGGTCCTGCCTTTAATATGGGTCGGTTCTTGTAAGTACAAGGTAAGGCCAAGGTGAGCATACTCCAGATCAGTTGCTACAGGATCCTTAGGGTCGCCGCGACCAAGATTGAGGTCACCTAAGATTATTGTTTGAGAGTTGTTTTTTGTATTGTCAAGAAGAAGAGTGGAAATTTCACTGACAAAGGTGGGTGCCGGCCCTGGGGGCCTGTAGATAAGGTGAAGGGGGGCCGTTTGGTTAGGTGTTAGTAGTAATTTGATTGTCAGCAGTTCAGCTGATTCGAGTTTGGAGTCGCATACCACTCTTAGGTCAAGGGAGTTTCTGTGGATGAATGCTACGCCGCCGCCTCTAGTATGGGCAGAGGAGCGGTCACAGCGTGTGATGCCATAGTCAGGCGGTAAGGCCAAGGATAGAGAAGGGCCAGAGGCGGCATGTACCCAGGTTTCGGATATGGCAATCAAGTCAAGGTTGGCAGTAGTGATAAGGTCGGCTATGTCAAGAGCGTGTGCTATGAGGGATCTAGCATTGATGAGGGCACCCTTGAACACAGGCAATTTAACCCCTGTGGTCTTAGTTTTGCAAGTGGCGGAGGGCAAAGGCGGGCTGGGTGGTGTGTGTGGGGCTTGCTTAGTGGTGTAGGTGCGGGAAGGACGAATGCGGAATCTGGTGCCTAGTCTCTTGTTCCTGAGGGTAAGGGGGCAAGGTTGGTTAGGGGTTGGTTTTGTGGAAAAGTGTTTGAGCCAGAGAGCAGGGTCATTAAGGTATTGGTTAATCTGGTTGCAGGGGTGGTGAGCGTCAACGGTAGTTGCTGAAGGACTCGTTGAGGGTGTCAAAGTCATGGTGGATGACGCTGGGTCACGTAGGTAAGGGCAGGCCAGGATATTAACCTCAAAGGTAGGAGTGGTTGACTTGGGTGGTTGAGTGAATGTGGCAAGGTATGTGGTTAGGAGGTAGTGCAATAGAAGGTGCACGCTAATGTGCATGATGGTGGTGCTGGCTGCCAGAATAGGTTCCCTATGAGCTTGTTGAGAGGGACAAGTTAGGGTCTACTTGAGTGGGCCTGGTGAGATAATGGAAGGGGGTGAGGATGCTATGGTATGGCTGGAAGCCTAGGCACCTAGATAGGGATAACCCAATGGCTGGAATGCAAAGGTCAGGGCAGCCCTAGATTAGCGTAGTCGCAGGCTGTCACCCAGGGCAGTGGTAAACCTAGATTAGACGTGACCCAAGTCAGGTACGGCACACTACAATTTGAAGCGCCCTAAGGCACAGCACCGTTGAAGTGGTCAGTGGGCTACCATAGGGTATATTACAATTGAGATGGTCTGTAGGCGACCATAAGGCACAACACAATTGAAATGGTCTGTAAGCGACCTTAGGCACAACACAATTGGAATGATCTTTAGGCGACCTTAGGCACAACACAATTGAAATGGTCTGTAAGCGACCTTAAGGCACTATACAATTATAAGGGGGTCTATTAGTGAACATAAGGCACAAAATACTTATGATATTCTAAGGTTCGAGAGTTTCAAGGGGGGCATGAAACACATTCAAATAATAGTGGCTCAGAGTACATGCCTACAGTAGCGTCCCCGGTACTGGCATGCGTGATTATACTCCTTGAAATGACGGTCGGTCCATGTAGAAAATGGAGTACAGGTAAAGCCGACTGAGGGGGGAGTCGTATCATTGCAATGTCAGTAAAAGGAACAAGGACAGGGGCAAAGTACTTACAGTGGGTTCACCTAATGTGGGTTCACCTAATGGGGATATTTGGATACTTGCTTCCGATGGCTTGCCTCGGGCTTTGCGGAAGGCGGTCGGGGAGGTTTAAATTGAGCAGGGGGGTAGCCACGCCGCGCTCCCATGCGCGTAACTGGCGTAGGAACAGGCCTTTGTGTGGCCTTCGTGCTGGCCACCGGCGGTTCCGCCTACCGGCGGATGAATGCAGTTTTACACTGCTTCAAGCGAGAATCAGCCTCGCTTTCGTGCCGCGCGGCGCCCGGCATGCGGGAGTCAGGCACCCTTGAAGACAGGGTCAGGCAGGCCCTTCCATGGTGCCGGCGAGGTTCTGCGATGCACTCCGTGTGCGTAGAGCTGCTTCAGGGATGGGAGGGGGGGCTCCTGCCCTCTACCCTCGGCGAGGATGATTGTCGAACTTAGCCCATCTGTGCAATATATTTGATTGTGGAACTTAGCCCATCTGTGCAATATATTTGATTGTGGAACTTAGCCCATTTGTGCATTGTACCTGACTGCGTAACCTAGCCCATTTGTGCAATACACGTGATTGTGGAACTTATCCCATCTGTGCAATATATTTGATTGTGGAACTTAGCCCATCTGTGCAATATATTTGATTGTGGAACTTAGCCCATTTGTGCATTGTGCCTGACTGCGTAACCTAACCCATTTGTGCAATATACGTGATTGTGCAACTTAGCCCATCTGTGCAATATATTTGATTGTGGAACTTAGCCCATCTGTGCAATATATTTGATTGTGGAAATTAGCCTATTTGTGCAATATATTTGATTGTGGAATTTAGCCCATTTGTGCATTATACCTGACTGCGTAACCTAGCCCATTTGTGCAATATACTTGATTGTGGAACTTAGCCTATTTAAGCACCCGACTTATCTGCTGAATCCAGCCTTAGTTGGTTGAATTCTGTAACTAGTCAATGCTGCACCCTTTTACAAATATTGCATCTAGCCTATGCCCGTATTTGCATTTTGAATTCTGTATCTAGTCAATGCTGCGTCCTTTTACAAATATCGCATCTAGCCTATGCCGTATTTGCATTTGGTAAACTACACCTAGCCTTGCCTGCATTGAAAACCCGCAGCCTTGCCACTGACTGCGCCCCATTGTGTCACAGTATTTCACAAAGTTAGCTTATTTGTCCTGGCGACTGTAGAGAGACCTAACCCAATCTAAACAAACCTAGCTAGCCCTTGCTCACAATGCCCACTCGTATGACGTACCTCACCAACCTTACCCTACTCTCTCTCCTGCTAGCCACTCTACAAATCTCAGCAATCATGTCCCACCCAATAAGTACCAAGCCCTTACTAACTATTAATACAGGGAAATTCGGAACCAAAGTTTACGCAAGTACTCCCTGCACCCTAGCGACTAGAAATGCTAGACTCTGCGCACGCCTCAGTAGACTACACGACCCACTTGCTAGATCATTACCTCCTGTCAACATCAGAACTAGCCCCCACTCTACTCACAAAACGCCCAATGAGACAAATACGAAGATCATTCATCTAGACCATATCACCACTAAACCAGACATCGCCAATAATTCCAAAAGCCCCCACCAACGGCCATCACCTTCCACCATTACCAAATCTCAACCTGTTCCTCAAATTAAAGCAGCACTAATAAATGCAAGGTCTTTAACAGCATATGTGGCCGACATTGCTGACCTAATAATAACTAACAAGCTCGACTTACTAGCCATCAAGGAATCTTGGTTGCATGAGGCTGCAGGACCCCTACTTGCCATAGCTGTCCCGGATGGTTACACTATAATTAGACAAGATAGAGTAAATGCACGAGGTGGAGGAATGGCCATTATCGCTAAATCCACTCTCACTATGAGACTTGCCCAAACCCATAACCTACTCTCTTGTGAAACCCTTGCAGCCAAACTCTCTCTAACTGACTCCCAAACACTAACAATCCATCTCATTTACAGACCTCCCGGGCCCATTGGAACCTTTGAGGAGGACATCCTTACCCTCCTCTCGGACAATCTTAAAACTACATCCCAACGACTAATCCAAGGCGACTTCAACCTAGGCTTTAATGACGCCCTTGATAAACAGGCCACAATTATAGCCAACTCACTATCTGAACTAGGACTATCCCAAAAAGTCAATGAGCCCACTCACGCTAAAGGAAGAACCTTGGACTGGGTGGCAGAATACAATTGCACAGCCAATATTACTGCTATTACACCCTATCCCTGGACCGACCATTTTCTCCTGTCCTTCTCACTCCTCACTACTAGACCACTCTTGCCCACTATACCCATCGCCCCCCCCTGTCCAACCAGAAATAAAAAAAACATAACCAGAGATACCGTAATACCAGCTTTCCTATCCACCTTAAATCGATTAGATGACAACCTTGACCCAAGCATACTTGTGAAGGAATACAACAAAATAATGCTAACCACACTGGACAGCATTGCACCCCTGAAACTCAGACCTAGCAAACCCAAAGCACACCTCAATAAATGGTTCACTCCCTAACTCAAGGACCTTAGACTTCTAAAAAGGAACTGTGAAACTACATGGAGACTCCTCCCAACCACCGCCAACCAAATAAAACTCTGAGATTTCATCGCAATACAAAAAAGATAACTTCCTCACAAAACGCAACTCCTACAACAAACGCATCTCTAGGGCCAACTCTAAAGGCCAGCACTAAAGAACTATTTTCCATCCTCAAAGAACTTGAATCCCCCATCACCACACCTGAAATTTGCACCAAGGACAAAATGTGGTGCTCTGAGATACAACAGGCCTGAATAAAATAACTACCCTTCAAAACAAAATATCTCAAAACAAAACAATCCATTAACCACCCACCTAACCACACCGCCGCTAATGCCTCGCCCAAAGACATTCTAACTAACCTAACCCCGCCCCCTGTTTCTACATCTCCAAAATGTCTACCCTTGAGGCTGAGAAAGTAATTCTATCACTCAAGCCCTTTAACTGGCAGGGTGACCTCTGTCCGGCTCAGCTTATCAAAGACGCAGCAAGAGATCTTGCGCCGTTTATCACCAAGCTGATTAATGCCTCATTTTCCTCAGGAACTGTCCCAGCTGATCTTAAACAATCATGGGTGCTCCCACTACTAAAAAAACAAACTCTATATCCGCTAATTCCAACCAACTATCGCCCCATCACCACCGTACCCTTTCTGTTCAGGATCCTCGACAAAGTGGCCTATTTCCAGATCCAAAAATTTCTGGAAGAGCATAAACTCCTAGGTGCTCGTCAATCAGGTTTCCGACCCCAACACGGAACACACAGCCCCTATTGACCTGAAAGCACAGGTAGATGAGCTGAGAGACAAAGGGAAAACAGCCCTCCTTTTAATATTAGACCTCTCAGCTGCACTTGACCTGGTAGACCACAAGGTCCTCTGCAGACACCTAGACACGGCTGCCAACTTTTCTAAAGAGGCAATCATCTGGATTGAGTCCTTCTTGAGTGACAGAACTATGAGGGTTTTCTCGCCCTCAGCGGCAGCAGACCCTATCCCCATCACATGCGGTGTCCCCCAAGGATCTTGCGTCTCCCCCACCTTATACAACATTTTCACCAAGCCCCTCTTTGATGATTTGGATTCTCTTGGTATCACCTACACTAACTATGCAGATGATACTCAGTTTCTCCTCTCACTTTCCGGGGATTACGAAGAGGATTTGGCCTTGGTGAACAGGGTTTATCTCATCATCCAGGCATGGATGGCCATTCATGGTCTATGCCTGAATGATGAAAAAACGGAACTCATCATACTGGGTACACACGCTAACATAGAAAAACTAGGACCGAATTACACATCATTCATCAACGATGGTAATGCTATTAGGGTGGCCAAAGAGGTGAAAACACTTGGATTCTACCTTGACTCCGCCTTATCCTTTACTAAACAAGTTAACACCCTGGCCCCAGCCACAGAATACACATGCAAGCTGATTAGAACGGGCAAACCCTTTATATCAGATGATAATTGCATTAACCTAGCCAGAGCCTTGATCTTATCTAGGCTCGACTACTGTAATGCACTATATATTGGCGCCAACAAAGCTATCACCCAAAAAATCCAGATTCTTCAAAACAACGCCCTTAGAGCGGCAGTAGGTGTGTCCAAAAGGCCTCACATCTCCGCCATAAGGCGTCAAAACAATTGGCTTTCCACTCTCAACAATATCAACTTAAAAACTTGACACATAAGGCATTGAACAAGGCTGCCCCCAGTTACCTTGTAAACAGAGTCCAAAGAAGAATCTCCACGAAACCCACAAGACTTACCAATGCCAACTGCATGAACATTCTGAGATTCAGACTAACCAAGATCGGGGGGGGGGGGGGAATAGCTTCCAAGTCAAAGCGGCCCAACTTTGGAACTCCCTACCACACCATCTCAGGGCGGATCAATCCTACCCCAGGTTTAAAGTTAGTTATATCAACTGGCTCAAGGTAAATGATAACAAATCAAGAACATACCTGTGTATATTTTTCGGTGTATATCTGCCATGTCTACCTATTTTTGTAGAGCATACCTATGTATCCAGTTATGCCTTTTCTATGCACTACTTTGTATTATATTTTCTGTGTATAACTATGTAACTTGTTAATTAAGCTTGGCATTGTCTGCACTGCTTGCGCCCTGATACGCCCGGGTCCGGTGCACATCATATAAATGAATAAACTAAACTAAACGAAGGACATGCTGAGCTCGAGCGACCAAAAGATGGACACACTCGCAAACAGGCTGGAAAGCTCTCAACATAAAATTGAATTGTCGGTGAATGACAGAGGCAGAGACCTGCATATGACAAAGCGAAGACTCCACGTGGCACTACTGGAAAGGGAAATAAAAGCGTTGCAGGAGAAAAATTACAACCTGAAAACCAGGTTGGACCAGAATAACATTCATATAGTCGGCCTGATGGAGTTGGCCGTAAAGGGTCCACTTGACCTATTCTTGGAGAAACAGCTGCCGGAGCAGCCAAATCACCCAGTCCTCTCTGATCACTGTTTAATAGAAAGAGTGTGACCTGCACCAAGACCCACCCGAGGCTTTCCACACTGCACCGTCATTGCCAAGATACTCAACTACAGGGACCTGTACCTGATCTTTAAGGCAGCCAGGAAAAAAGAAGCACTGAGATTCGACAATGCCCTCACCTCTATTTAGCCTGACTTCAGCGTCACTGTACAGGCAAACTTTCCTTGATGTCAAGAGCAGAATTAGGGCTAAAAATGTAAAATATCAAATGCTGTACCCTGTGAAGCTGAAAGTGATGCATGGGGACAGATCACATGTCTTTATTTCGCCAGAGGAGGCCTTGAATTTTGCTGACTCCCCGTGAGCTGACCCCTCCTTCTTCAGTTCCTGGTTGCACATAAGTAGCATGCTGCCCAGGTAGAGCATCTAGGAAGCCATGTTTCTTGATTGTTGTTGTTTGTATGCATGGTCTTTGAAATTGGTTCCCCGGGCGGGCTACCGATCCAGGTGCCCACAGATTGTGAGACACGCAAGTCATTCTTAGTTAATTCACTAACCTTTGTGCTATTCGCTTGTATTGAGGGGCGCTGCACTAGAGATTGGGGTTGTTCCAGTGAGCGAGGGAGGGTATGTATTGGGGAAAATTTGTTATGCGTTCAAATGCAATTTTCAATGGAGTAAGTGGAAAGAGGGCACATATTAGATGCTAAAAAGCGGCGCTACATTGTGATATCCACTACAGGAAGCAGGAACCGTATTAACTGCCACTCTGTATCCCACTGACGTGGCTAATAGGGCCCAACACACATTGTTGTTAGGGGCTGAATATGCCCATCAACCAATGTGAGATAAAAGCCTACCTAAAGCGGAAATCGATGCACCATTGCCATGCTACCAGAAACCCACTTTATGCAGACTGCTCATGCTGCCTTCTGCCTCCATTTAGCCTTCTTAGGCCTATGGACATCAGCACCAGGACCAGAGTTATCACACTATTACGGTCTCCATAGCAACGGATATACAATTTTTTGGTTCCAAGAGGGCCGGCGCTGTAAGCCCAATCCTCGTTTTCACCACGAGGCTTAGTCAATACCCATGACAACAGATAAAAACAGCAGAACATTCAGGCTCGTCCTGCCACGTCTCCCGCTACTGATAACAACCCAACATCAGACACCGACGAGTAGAGAAGGCAAGCAAGGGGCTAGTAGTAATGTGTATTTACGCCTCACACACACGCTTATAGTTCAGTGTTTTTCCCCTCACACTAGCTTGTGGATGAGGTGAACACTAAAACACACGCGGCATGTTATCTAGCCATAGAAATGTTAATTTAACTTCTCTGTAGACGAGAGAACACTTAAAAGAATCTCAAGTACTTGAGGCACAACTGTAACAATACAATGCCTTTTGTATCAATGAGGCTATCTCCATTGATCTCTGCACTTGGTCTGCTTTTTCCATGTGTAGATTTAAAACATGTGCCTTGGCAGAACCAATTCTGATTCTCCGAGCACGCCAGAGAAATCCACCTGGGAAATCAAAAAATACACTGGGCATGCAAAAATCATTTAAAATATGTCTATAAATGTTTGTGTCCCCGAATTAATTATATGTGTCAAGTAATTGCTTCCCGGTAGAAGGAAGCTGTGGCTCCTACAATAAGGAATGAAGCTTATCCAAGCACTGACTGGGGCCCAACAAAGCCCTATGTTAACTGCCTTAATTACAAAGTAGTACACAATTTTTCATCACCCTGAGGATAGCGCATACCATAAAGAATATACAGTAGAGAGATGTTGAACCAGGTTTTGAAACCAATGTCATGTTTTATATTGCAGGTCATGTTAAAAGGTGGGTTTGTCATCCGACTAATCCTGTATAAGAAGCAACTATATGTCCTGATGTTGGCTCTGTAAATCAACACCATGAACACATGGGTACAGTGTTATCACAAACCAAAATCCGAAACATGTGTCGACTTGAAAAAGAAAGCCTAAATATATGGTCTTCTGCTTTGTGCTCTAATAAATTAAGAAAAGACACTGAGTAATAGCACAGTATTTTCTGGACTGCAGCATTAATAAATCAATGCGCAATAAGAGACATCTGTTGAAAAACAAAATCACAACATAGACTTGCATCCAATAGAGATTTTTGCATGTCTGAGTACTGTGCTGTCAATGCCAAGAAGTAGTATGCAACAATCACAGTATACTAACCCACAGTCACAACTTTCTGCATCACGTTAAATTAAGTAGTGATGGGGAATGATTTTTTGTCTTTGAAATATTGTCAATGTTGATTATTTTATGTTTTGGTTTAGCAGATCTTTACGGCTGGTCTTGTACACTTGATATGAATTTTCCCAAATAAATGATTGACATAAGACTCTTGGGGTCCTCACTCTCTCTCTAGCTGGATGTACTAGAAACAACATACAGCGGTGTAATTCAGACGGTGTGAGCAATTTGCTCTTGCTCTTGCTCCTATACTAAGGGAGGGGTAAGCATTCTCTTACAGACAGATATGTGACGGAACTGAAGGCTTTGGAGGTTAAATACACCAGATCGCTCCAGAAGCACGCTAGCTAAAAAATCAAGGGGAAGCGAGGTATATAACGCGAAGCAGCAAACAGGGAAATCAGGTTCCTGGGACATAAGGTCTCAGGTAGATAAAATACGGCACTGATGATACACCCGGCAAGCTGCTCTCCTTGACTGTCCAATCCAAGAAAGTTCACGTGTTGATAACGGAGATAGATGCAGGTGGCATGCCATGGCATACAGACCAAGAGGCGATTATGCAAACATTTGTACTATACTACTCTACCAAATACAGTGAGCCTGAGGAAATACGCAAGGCTAAGCCGACGTAATATCTTGAGAAAATAGAACTGGCTTGGTTGGTCCAGGAGCCTAGTAGCTTGCTGAATGCCCCCAGTAGAAGAAATTGGCAGAGCCATCCGGGACCTCCCTAACGGTAAACGCCCTGGTCCGGATGGTAATGCAATAGAGTATTATAAGGAATAATGCTCCTCACTTGCCCATTTGTTGCTAGAAGTATAAGGAATATCTGATCAGACGGATGCTACCGCCCATAATGAGAGAGGCTGGCATCATGTTAATTTATAAGTCTGGGAAGGATGAGCGCCAATTTGCATCTGAACATTGATAACAATGTCCTCGCCAAACTGCTGGCAACAAGGCTATTCCTCCTAATGAGCAAATTGGTCACGCCGGATCTGTCTGGCTTCCTCCCAGGGAGGTCCACTCAGTATTATCTCTGGCGCATGTTTGCAATACTCTCACAAATTGATCCACAGTCTCAGTCTCAGGCTGTGGCTATGCTGGTTGACGTGGAGAAGGCATTCGACTCTGAACAGAACCTTTCTTTGCACCATCCTGCAGCGAATGGGAGTAGGGGGGCCTACGTAAGCTACTATATGTTAAGCCTGTGGGCAAGCTGATGAAAAAATGGCATGGCATTGGCCCCCTTTGAGCTGCACAGAGACATGAAACAGGGCTGTCCCATTGCTGTTTCTATTGCTATTTGCAATGGCTATAGAGCCCTAACCTGTATTCCGAGTATGGAGCGCATTCATAGAGGCCTCAGCTTCCATACTCAGAAAGTTCTGGTCCCACTATATGCTTTTGACCTCTTGGTCTACATGTCGGAGCCGTCTGACAGTCTTGATGCCATTATTCGTGCCGTGGTAGGATTCGGGAGGTTTTCTGGGCTCAAAATAAATGGAACTAAACCCAAACTGCTCTTGCTCACACCCAAAATGGCCCAGTTTCAGACTAATTGGGGGTTTAGATGGTGCCCAGGTGGGGTTAGATACCTGGAAGTGTAAGCCTTCACAGATATGCAAAAATTGTTCACAGACAACTATCTTGCAGCGATCATTTCTATGGAGTATCACTTAGATTGCTGGGGCGGCCGGCCTTTGTCCATCATAGCCCACATATAGATCAATAAAATGGTGGTGCTTCCAACATTTTTATATATTTCTAAATGTCATGATTAGGCCGCCTAGAACATACTTTGACAGGCTGTGGTTGATTCTGCTTAAATTTATCTTGCCGAGCAGACAAGCGAGGGTCGCTTGGTAAGACCTCATACTCCCCCCTCGAGGATGAGAGACTCGCTGTCCTGGACTTGGACACTATCAAGTAGCGCAGGCAAGCCACATTAAGCACTGGTACGGAGTGGTGCTGTACGCCCAGCAGGAAGACCTGGAGAGAGCTATGTGTCGCCACACAGACTCACCACCTTATATGGGGCAAGCAACGTGCATCGCACAAAAGAATACGATTCACACATCCTTGACAGTAATATGCACTCTGGATGCAAGACATGGGCAGCCTGCGCCCATACCAAAAGATATATTCTTCAATGGAAGTGGTGAACTGAGCAGCACATTCAACTCTGGGATATTTAGGTAACTAGCCATGATAGGAATAGTGAAGGTAGACAACCGGTTTAGAGCTGGCAGATTTATCTTGACTGATTAGTACCTGCACATGGGGGGCACAATGCTCAAACTACAAATGATCTACTGAAGGGTTAACGGATAAATAAATGCTTCTCTCGACACATTTTCACTATTGCCCCAACCCTCCAATATGCTACAGTTTCTCATGGTAGATGACCAATCACGCCACACAAGCTCCACTCTACACCGAAAAGCCCAGGGTGGCGTAAAGGGAAGCTGATGAAAACTAGGTGGAAATGGGAAACCGCTATAGGTCATGGCATAGCTGATGACGACTGGAGACACATCAATTTACAGATCAGGAGAGCCTCTATGAATTATAAACACAAGCTACTTCAGTTTAAAAGTATCCATCAGACGTACATCAACCACACACAAAAAAAAAAAAAAAAAAAAACCAAATGTTTGACCCTGCTCCCCTCTTGTTTGTTTGTTTGTTTATTTATTTATAGCGCACGCCAGACCCGAAGGTATCAGGGCGCGAGGACACTTTAAGCTTACAGGTTACAAGATTACATATTTACATAGATACAGGGTAATACATATAAAACACTACGTACATATGCATTACAGGTGTGAATTCACATTAGTACAGCAGAGTACAGTTGAGTTATACAGACAGTTAGCAAGTAATTATAGGGTTACTGATTATTACCTTTAAGCCAGTTGATGGTGTTTAATCTAAAGTGTGGGTAGGATTGGTAAATTCTTAAAGTCGGCGGGAGGGAGTTCCGCAGTTGTGCCGCTTTGACAGGGAAACTATTCCCTCCAGTTGTAGACATTATAAAGTAAGGTACTAAAAGGCAATTGGCGAAGGCTCTTCCCCCCGCGTCATACCCATGCTGCAAAATGCACAGTGCAGACTTTTTTGCTCAAGGCCTCCCGATGTTCTAGGGTAGCCTGTTAATGGGTGAAGATACAGAGTGCTATTGGTGAAATTATTGGGTCTGATATCCCACTCAGCCCAGAAATATGCCTCATGGGTCTCATACGGAGCTTCCTGAAATGTGACCGTATACTTTTGGGGACTGCACTGTTTGTAGCAAAACACTGGGTGGCCATGGTGTGGTGGTCACAGCAAGCTCCTGATGTGGATGATTGGCTGAGAGATCTAACATGGTGTGATGAGCAAGAGAATACTATTAAAAAAAAAAAAAAGAGCATAGCCAGAGATTGATCATGCGATATTGCACATTGTATGCTGGTGAAATATGCTATTGACTGTTCTTGATATTCAGATGCAATGCTACCTTCCTTGGATGAAAACTGCCCACTGGTGGGCTTGTTCCTTAAAAGGTCCCTGCCCCTACTCCCTTGGTGATATGGCATTGGCCACTGCCCAGACCCGAACATGAGGGCTCCATGCCTCAAACTGCTCTACCTCCCCTGCTTAGGGGGTAAGGGCGTGTATCATACAGAGGGGTATGTGAAACAGTTGATGTACAAAGCTGTACAGGTATGTGGATTCAGCTACACTGTTATTGGCCCTATAAAACACTGATGAAGTCGTTCAAGTTATATGCTCAGCTGTAAAGCCGTCTGCTATCCTGCTCACCTTTCACTTTATTCGTTGTGTTATTGAAAAAATAAAGAGAAAAAAAGAAGAGTATCAAGATCATCAGTCACAGAAGGAGGACAAGAACTCTGGGGGCTGATGAATAATAAGAAAAGCATTAGGGTAAGGTTGAGAATGCTGCGTTGTGATAATCGAAGAGAGCAATGTAGAGAATTCAGGTTGGGGAGGGAGAGGGTTAAACAAGAAATGATAAAGAACACCAGTTCAACCACAAGTTCTAAACAGGCGCAGAATTGAGGGGAACCGGAAGATGAGAAAAAGAGACAGGAGTGACTGGGTCAGTAGTCGAAAGACATGTTTCAGTAGTACATAAGAACTGGAGGTTGAGGCAGAACAAAGTATCAAGTAGAGAGTGGTTTTCATTACATACAGAACACTTGTTAATAAGACCAATGAATAAAGTCATGGAAGAGTCAGTGTTAGAGATTAGAATATGTTTGTTAGGGTTATGGGCACGTGGGTGAGAAGGAAAGATTGTGAGAGGAAGTAATGACCTGGGAAAGAGAAAGAAGTATCCTGTGGGGGGTCAAATGAGAAGTCAAATGGGGGCAATGGGAGGGGAGGCAGGGGGAGGGCAGCACCACGTCTCACAGCCCAGTGACTAGGGGCAGAGATGGAGTGAGACAAGTGTGCGGTCACCCACCTGCATCAGGCCACACAAAATCACAGTGATGGAGACAAACTTTAGCCCCATGCTCCAGAAGGCATGGTTCCCAAGTAAGTCCTATAGGGCTCATGTGAAAAGTCACGTGACCCAGATGGAGGCAGGGCAGGGGAAGCCCCATGTCTCACAGCCCAGTGTACAGGGGCAGAGGTGGAGGGAGACCGGTGCCCAGGCACCCACCTGCAACAGGAATCTCAATTATTTTTAGTTGAGCAGACCCAATCATCTTTTGGGAAATCTAGCATTCACTTTCTGCACTATATTACTGATTAAGCTACATCTCTTGTTGAAGGTTAATACTCACTGCCAACATTTATTAGTTTGAGAAAAAAGTTAATCAATGGCAGCGTTGGTCTCTGGTTCCCTAGCAACAAACCCAGTGGCAATGAGGTGCTGCAGGCAACAAGAGGCTCACTGGAAAAGGCAGAGGATGGGTAAACTCTTGAAGCTGGAGTAGTGTGCAGCTGTGCTGTTTGCAGATGGTACAATAATGGTACCGGGTAGATTCAGGCTTGTTCCAGCGGTCAATGTTTCACTGGGAAATTGACTTCACAGAGTCAAAACTAAACTTATATAGTTCTTTCATCCTGTAATGATAGGCTTTGGCTGCTATCTATTACTGGCACTCAAGGGCTTTCCACACACAGCTCAGGGCCCTTTGTCCCACGATTCGCCCAAAGATGAGCAGCAAAGCTTCTACAAGAGCAGGGCTCCTTTTAGGCTTCTAACCCAGCTGTTACTGCCAACTTAGAGCGAAGAAAGGACTTATCTACCAGTTTCCTCTGGTCTCTCAAAGAGTTCAGTGTACACAGACACTGGCAACACTTCACCTTCAGGCTGGTTTCACCAAGTTGTAGCAGCAGGACTTCAACACAGGCCTCCTCAGTTTGTTGTCAGCTTCTTGTGCATCAGACACGTCTCAGGGTTATACAAAGTAATGCAACAGCTTTACAGGTTTATATAGAAATATTGGGAGCACAGTGCAAACACAGGCTTTCACTTAGGAGGGTGCATTCATTCAAACATTTAGTGCCACACCCCAAACACTGATTTTCACCATATTCTAAATGTTCTGGGCTACTTATTGGGTAAACACTCAAGATGTGAATTCTGCTCAGAAATCCCAGACACCTTACAAGGATCGAGCCAGATCTGGTGTTGGCTTCTTCTGTCCTCACCTTCCGAAGCAGGTAGAAGCCACGGCCATATACAGCTTACTCCATTTCCTTTCACAATAAGTAGAACAAAGTGGAGTTGGAAAATTCATATCTTAACTTCAGCACAGGAGCACCCCCTAGCAAATTCTGCAGCTTCAGAAATAAAGTATCAAATGCCACCAGCTACATATCCCCATAGTAAACATGAAAGAAGACTTCCAGAGATCGAAGAATGTCTTCAGGAAACACTAAGCCTGGGAGGTCAAGGGTCGAAGAGGGGCACATCAGAGACTTGCGTTCCTGTTGCAGCCTCCCATTAGGATTCATTAGGGAAAGGGGATTGGTAAAATGGTCGGGAAAAGCAAACAAATGTTCAGGGACTCCCATCAGAAGTATAGTCTCTGGCTTATGCCCTTACACTGACTAGAATCACAAAAAGATAAACCGACAGCCACCAGGGGAGCCCACATAGTAAACTGTGAGAGAATAGACACACAGTGAGCAGGAGGGCCAACCTGAGAAGATTATATTCTCTTTTGGGGCAATCACAGAGTTGCTTCCCCGAGGGTCTTTGGATTAGAACTCATTAGGGTAAATGTTGGTAAACCAGTCAGGGAAATAGCAACATGCAAATGGGGCCTCTCGCCAGAGGTGTAGCTACTCACACCATATACAAAAAGGCACTCGCATTCAGTGGCAAATATTGTAAATATTCCCATGTCCCTGGAGGAAACTGAGAAAAGGAGGAGCCTGTGAAGCTGCACGTATGTAATATAGCTGGAATACAAAGAAGCAAGACTTGCACCAAACAATCATCAGGCCCTTGCCCGGGTGGGCCGTACAGCAACCCATCCACAGTGCCCAACAACATTCAACTGGTGGGGACTCTGCATTAAAAAAAAACTCCACAGTTACCAGCCGGCTAGGTCCTACAGCAACCAGTCTCGGAAGAGCCATAAACCACCCAGCAGCAGGCAGGCTGTGTCCATTAGAGCAAAGGCCCTACGCCCAAAGGCCCACAACCCCTACACCAATTACGACTTAGTTGATGGGACCTGCATGAAGCAGCAAACTGTATGAAGTTAGGCTTGTGGGTCATCAGTTACAGACGTGTTTAATGCAAAACGACACTGAAAAGGTTAGTGTTGTGCCTGCCCTCAAATGTTGCCTCTTTGCTTGACAATACAGTTGTAAAATGTATGATGAAGGAACAGTAGGAGAAGCTAAAAAAAAAAGTGTAATCCACTCCATACAGCATCCCCAACTGCTTTCTCTTTTAAAAAAAAAACATACAATTTCTGAAAATCTGGCATTGGCATGTCTATAAAATATTTGTATAGTAATGAAGATAAATCATTATTTAATGCCTATTAAAGAGATCACAGTCAATGCACAAAGTTCTACAACTCACCTTCATCATTTTCTTGTTCTCTCGGTTGAGCTCCAGTTCCAAAGCAAACACTTCGCCTGCGCTGGGCTGGTTACCGACTCCCTCATCCTCTTCATCATCTTCATTTTCATTTTCATTTTCGTTGTCCTCATCTTCATCTTCAGCCTCAACTTCCACTTCTGGTGTCTCTCCAAGCATGGATGCAAAAGCACGATGAACAGATTTACTAACCCCATCTGATGTTTCACCTTGAACAAAAGAAAAGAAGTTACTAAGAACAACTCTGCTCCTATCCAGTCTTTTTGAACTTAAGACAATGCCTGGGGTGTAGGTAGCTCAATGGGCTGTGGGATCATCTGAGAAGTATTCAATTCAAATCAAAGTGAACTCAGAAACACTTTCATGCGGCTAAGGTTTTGAGAGCACAACCCATTGTAAGATAACATTTTTAAGAATGATCTATTGTACCCACCTTCAGGACAATAACATTTTATTAAATACATTAAATGAAAGAAAACTTCAAAAAGAGTGTATATATATATGAGAAAGTCAACTTCTAGAACTCTGAGATCAACAATAAGTGTATACAGGATATAAACTTTCAAGTCTGTCAAAGGTCAATCAAATTACTCACAGGGGAACACGTACCCAGAAATTCAAAACTTGGAAACCAATTAAACTTATAAACTAACAAAGTTTGCTTAGTGCTTGGTTATTTAAGAGCAGTCTTCAGATCAGCATTTGGAGGACAGACGAAAAGCATCAAAATGTTGAATATAGTGAACATATACCAGGGACCATGAAGGTAAAAGGCTTCATTGACAGATCAGATAACCAACCCTTGAGAACTTTAAATTGGATGAAACGAGAATGGAATACTCTCCTATATAGCCTCAAACAAGGAGCTAAGAGAACAAATAATGGGGCTCATTATAACCATGCCGGTATCGTGGTGGGAAATCTGCCAGGATACTGCAAATGTAATTACTGTTACCGGCACTCAATCCAGCAGTATTACTGCTGGATTATGAGTGACGGTATGAAGCATTAGTCCCCATTCCATGAGGCAGTAGTCCCCATTCCATGGAATCCAACAGGACTCCGTGGTGGACTTTGCTGGTATTACAGGTGCCGGTATTACCAGTGCCTGTAATACCGGAGATGTTTGCCGGTAGGGTGGTAGGATTACCTCCAGCACCTAGCTGGAAGCAAGTCCTCCACCCCACCAGCAAACTTATAGTTGGCCGGTGCGGAAACGTGCCAGTATACGTTAATACTGGCACATTAATTCCGCACCGGCCAACTTGTAATGAGTCCCAATTCGTGTTCTTCAACCATGGCTAAAGCAGTCCACCACCACCAGTTTCCTCCGTGCTGACCTAGCCTGCTCCTAATTCTCAGTTATAAACATGTAGGCATTGTGCTATGTCCTTAAAATAAACCGAGCATGAAATAGGGCATTGGTGACAAAGAGTTATCACCAGAAGCAACTTCCCTCATTTCATCATCCATCACCGCTACACTCCCAAATCTTGGAACTAGGTCGCCCAGGAAAGAAAGAGTGGGAGAGGACGAGAGCACAGGTTAACATCTGCTAGCATTAAGTGTACAGGTTACAAATGGCTGCATTACGCTGCATGGAAATCTAGAAATGGAATGCGATTAGAAGAATCCATGAGGGATGGGCCACCTGGTGATAAAATATATCTTTTTGATAAAGACATGTTGCAGTAAATTAAAACATCCTCCCTGAGCTATGATCGTAAACACTTTGTGCACACCTTATGATAAAGATGATATATTTAGCACAAATTGATTAGTGTTTTGGAACACGAAGAGCAGATGTCAATATTACCCCTCTCAATGGTGCGCAGTTTAGCAACCTTAATGGGTTAAAAGCAAAAGTTCTGCAACATTGAAACCAGATACTTGCAGGCCCTCTTTGTGGGAACTCGGACCATTGAGCGATCTTATCAGCTCTAAAGGCATTGTACAGAGGGAAATCCTACGAATGGCAGAACTTGGGGTGCTAGAAAAGGTGCAGGAGGCAATAGAAGCTTGAAGAGCAGCTTGATGAGTACAATCGAAGAGGGAGAAAGGTGTGTCTTACAGCTTGGGATATTTCGTTTACTTACCCACATCTAGATAGTGATATGTTTCTTCATTTGGACTTCCATGGGACATAAGAAAACAAAATCACTTTCAAATTAATGAAGACTGGGTACAGTGGCACATTCTCTCCTAGTGCAAAAACAAGAACGGTTCATACGAACGCTTTGGAGGAATTCACTGGCACATGTCGGTAACAAATGCCAAACTGAGATCACAAAAATCAGTTCAATGGAAGGCATGCACTGAAAAGGAGATGTTACAGACATGGATAAAATAATATTTCGATTGAGCTCTCAGACCGGTTTGTACCAACAGATAATTGACACGTATGAAGACCTGCCTCAACAAGGTTTCTACCACAACTCTCTCTGTTCTCATATCCACCACTCACAGTGCCCTTGGCACAAACAGAAACCTCGGATGAGGCAGAATAGCGGATATTGCCTTCTCGGATCCCATCATATGTTACAAAACTATCAGGATGAGCTAGGAACACTTCAAAATCATAACAGGTTTGTAGACAACCAGCCCCTCCTCCTCATAGGCATGCAAGGTGGTCTACTGACCTCTATATAAAGTAAACATTCTTTCCTTGATGACAACTTTGTTTACGACCAAACCAAGGACAAAGTGACACAGATAGTGGGTGTTGGTACAGTTAGTGTAGCACAAGGTGCTGAAGCACGAGGATGTAACACACAACTAGTCTGCGTTTTAGGAGCAATTTGCTTCCTGGGCTGAGATGAAGTAGCAATTTGCTTCTTTCAGGTTCATTTTGGCAGCATTCACTCAGCCCAAACACTTCTTGGGAAGGCACTGTCAACCACTGGGCGAGTGACCCCACTCCCTTAACACTCTTACACCCTGTGCTTCAGCCCATCCCAACAGTCCAACGCAAGACCGGCAGATCGACACTAGTCTATGGTTTAACACATATAATACAGCCCCCCCCCCCCCCTAGACTCAACTGTTCCCCACTCGCACCTTCCACTTGGCACCATACCTCTGCACATACACCACTGGCACTTCACAACAGCAACTTAATGCGACTAGGTTGCTGAGGTATGCTTTCACAAATAAAAACACCACTGCAGCCAGTAGAAATGTTTAGAGATGAGTTAACTAGATGACATACTAAAGAAAAAGAAATCATACAGCAGTCAAAATTAATCCACAAAAGAATACTCATAGGAGGCCACCAGGGGGCGCAGGCGTGATGGCTGCCTGATCGTTCGGCTCCCCTGAAGCCCCGAGAGATTTGTGGAGTAAACTGCGATAAAAGAAACGTTATCCTCCTACAAAGGCTGAATCCAGGTGGGGGAACTCCTGGAGATTCCGGCGATACCTTCCCAAGCTCTGGGGGTGCCCGGGTCCCTGAGATATTTGGCTTGGAGCTTCCACGCTCCCCCTCCCCCCTCCAGGCCCGTGCTGTACACGAGGTGGAGCTCTGTGGCCGGGCCCCTCCTCCCGCAGATGGTCGCTGCGCCGGGATCAATCTGAGGAATCGACACCCTTTGCCCCTGCCGACATCGCTGAAAGCTCGCGGGAGCCCCTCGGAGACCGAAGCCCTCGTCCGGCGAGCCCACCCTCTGCTTCCGCTGCGGCAGTTTTGGACGACAGTATGCCCCGGGCCTCCGCGGCCGACCCAGGCCTGCCGCACACGCGTCTGTGTATCTCAACCCGTCGCAGGAGCTTGTCCAGACCCCTTCCTCTTCTCGCCCCCCCGGCGGTGGGGAATATCTTTGCAACAACTACCATAAGGACTCCCCGCGGCTGCGACACAACACTCAGAGGCTTACACCTAATAGGCCCGGGCCGACGCAGGAGCGCGCCTGGGCCCCTTTGCGGAGTGCAGGGCCCATCGTGGGGTTTACCACCCTATTTAGGGGCCTACTACTTGCCATCCACAGCGACTACCACCCCGGCGATCTTTGAACGCACCAACCGGCCCCACGTCGGAGTAACCGTGAGTACTGGCTGTCGGTGGGGGTTGGGGCCCGACCCGCCCGTCCTAACCACCACACCTCATCGGAGTTGATACGGAACCGGGGGGAGACCTTGAGGAACATTGGGAAACCACGAAGATCTAGAGGTGGAGACACCCCCTGAGTTGGAAAGAAACCCTGGCAGGATACCAATTCACTCCCCGAAAACAAGAGATGGAGATCAACTTCCCACCTACGCCAACCCCCAACATAAACACCATGCAGAACAATATCCAGACAATCCTAGACGAAATCAGGGGGGATGAGAACGGACATGGGAGCCAAGCTAGCTGACCTCACCACCAAGGTCTTCATGTTGGAGGACAGAATGGAGGGGGTAGACAATAACCAGGCATCCACCGTCTTCTTGGAGACCCAAATGGAGGCATGGTTTAAAGAGTTGCAGCGGCGCGAGGGGGAACTCCACCTCAAAGTGGATGACATGGAAAATCGTAAACGGAGATGTAACCTGCGATTCTTCGGCCTGACGGAGGTGGAGGGGGAGACCCAGACCGCCCTGGAGGGCAAAGAGCAGGAGATCATTAGGATTGTCTTGGAAATTGACTCTGGGGAAACCATCCTGATTGATAGGGTTCATCGAGCTGGCGGAGGCGGTAGGGGCCCACGCTCCGTGCTTGCGAAGTTCCACTATTACAGAGACAAAGCAAAAATACTTGAAAGAGCTAGAACTCTAAGAGAGATACAATACGACAACTCCAGGGTGGCAATCTACCAGGACCTATCCGCACTCACGCTACAAATGAGGAAAAAATTCGGTCCGATCACTAGGTGGCTGCAGGAGAAGGGGGTCCAGTACCGCTGGTGACACCCATTCTACCCATCCTTTGAATGGAAAGGCGAAAACTTTCAGCTCGTTACAGAAGAGGACATCCAGAGAGGCATCCACAAACTGATCGGGGTCCCCCCCGGACCGTCGGGGGAGAACGGCGGATCCGACAGAGGCCCGAGCCGTGCCCCATGGGGCACTGACCTCGGCCAGGGGAAACACAAAGTCAAGGGCACCTGGAAATTCAGAAAAACCAGGCACCCCTCGGAGGGACGTGGAGGGCTCGCATGATTATCGGATAGAGGAGAAGTTAAAAGGAATACAGTGCCGATCTGTTGTGGTTCACTCGCTCACTCGCCCTCCGTGGCCATTGGCGAATTGGGGAGAAACATTTGTTCCACTTTTGTTGATGCCAAGGCCCGTGCGAAAGATCCGAATGATTAAGAAGAAAGGGGAGAAAGTTAAGAAATGTGATGTTCTTGTATTGTATCGCATTTGCCCGCAGGGCCCTCATGGGCCCCTCCATGTTTGGGGGCGTGTTATGTTGTATTGTGATGTTGCCACGGTTGGCGAGGCTTATGCTGAAATTGTAACGCACACCTGATTCCCACGGAGGCGCAGGTCTGGCTTCGAGTGCTGATGCTTCTTCAATGGTGAAGCGCAGGACTCTGAAGATGGACAGGAAGGGCCCTCTACTCTGGCTTCTCCGGCTCGCAGGAATATTCCCCTGTGCGTGAAAAGGGAGTATTACCTACTGACTGAGTTATGATCAAGCCTCCCACTCTCTTCCAACCCTCCACGATACCCTGCCACGATTCCCCGTGAAGTCTCACCTTAGGGTCAGGAAGGATGAGCTCTCCATCCTGCTTCTGATGCAGGGGCGCGTTGAAACCCAGTTACTTTACTGGATTGAGGATTGATGGGAGTTCAGGTAAGCTTGACTATTCAGGTAAAGCTCTGTAAAAGTTCTGTTGCAAGTTCAAAAGTCCAAGCTTAATAATAATGTTCATTGTCTTTTTGCAGCAAGCGCTAATGTTTATGTCTTTTTTCCCCTTAGGGGCCGGGGTTCGGAATGCCGGAGATATGGCACCGACCCGAAGTGAAACGTGCAGTTCCAGTTCCAGTAAATGGCAGGTTAGTTCTGGATGAGCGCTCGGGAACTGACTTTGCATACGCTCATTCAATGTCTTTGTCTTTTTTCCCCATAGGGGCCGGGGTCCGGAAAATGCCTGGAAGCGGCAAGACCCGAAATGAAATGAGGTAAGTCTTACTCCCTTCCTTCTCTCACCTCTTATTCTTGTCTTTTTCTCTAGGCTCTGGGAAGTGGCTGTGTATCCGGATGATCGCTGCTGAAGATGGAGGAACCCAGGAAAGGCGAGTGAAATGCAGCGCTGCAGCGATCGTAACGAAATGCTTTTAAAAATAATGTCTTCCTTTTCAGGATCGTTGGTGATGTCTCCGTGGTGCAGATTTAGCTGGTAAGGTCTCTTGTCTCCCTTTGCAGGTGACCCAGGATGCTGACAGGCGTGGCTGAAGTCCAGAAGCAGGAGCTGACACAGTGAGCGTCCAGCTGCGAGGAGCAGAACAACGCGAAGCGTGAGTTGCTGATCGGGTGTGGTTTAAATAGCTTTGGAAGAAGTCCCAAGTGTGTATCCTTCCTCCGATCAGGTATGTATCCTTCCCCGACCACACCCGGGTGGAAAGTAGTCCCACAGGTAAAGTAGTTCCATTCAGGCCTCAAGAGGGCCTGGATGTGGCAGCATGGTCTGCATCAGGTAAGTGCACATGAAAACACTTGCACACATGTCTAGCTTTATGAGCCTGGTGCCTAAGGCGCCAGGACAGAGGTCCAACATGAGCCTGGCGCCTAAGGCGCCAGGACTGCGTCCAAAGGGCCCCAGCTTGGGCCCGCTGGCACTCCCCTGGGGGAAATGATGCCTGCCTCTGGGGTCGCTGGGTCGGACCTGGCTCCTTGGAGGTAGGCATCATGACAGTACCCCCCCTCAAGGCCCCTCCCAAGGTTCTTCCCTCCGGGGGTTTGGGCTTGTTCGGAAATCTCCGGTGAAACCTTTGTACTAATCGAGGTGCGTGGGCATGGTTACTAGGCTCCCACGATCTCTCTTGAGGTCCATATCCCTTCCAGTCAACAAGATAGAAGAGTTTTGACTTTACCACCTTGGAGTCTAAAATGTCTAACTTCGAATTCTAATTCCCCTTCAATTTGAACTGGATCTGGAGGCTTGGACAATCGGGTTCCTGGTTGTACTGGCTTCAAAAGTGATGCATGAAAAACTGGATGAATACGCATGTTGGACGGTAGATCCAGTTTAAAGGCCACTGGGTTGATTATAGCTTTGATGGGATAAGGTCCTATGAATCTGGGATTGAAGCTTTGCAGGCCCTTGAGGGGTAAATGTTTTGTTGCTAGCCATACCTGGTCTCCTACTTGGTAAGGAGGAGTTCTACTTCGGTGCAAATCAGCGTTTTCTTTATACTTTTTCTTGGCTTGCAGTAAATGAGTTGCAGCTTCTTTGAAGGCTCGGGTTATTGTGGAATGCAGATGATTTACTGCGGGCATTTCCAGGGTCAGAGGTGAATCTAGGTCAGAGGTCCGAGGATGGTGACCATACAAAGTATAAAAGGGGGTTTGTCCGGTTCCAGAATGCACTGAATTGTTGTATGCATATTCTGCGATCCAAAGGATGTATTTCCAATTTAACTCGGATTGGTGTAACATGCACCGAAGATATTGCTCGAGAGTCTGATTAGTTCTCTCGGTTTGTCCGTCAGTCTGGGGGTGGTGGCTGGTGGATAACCTCACATCTATTTGTGCTAGTTGGCAACACTTCTTCCAAAAATGTGAGATAAATTGACTTCCACGATCCGAGACTAATATGGAAGGGAAACCATGTATGCGAACTATATTCTCCAGGAATTCCTTGGCCAAGGTGGAAGCTGAAGGCAAACCCTTTAAAGGGATAAAGTGGGCCATTTTGGAGAATAGGTCCACAATTACAAGGATTGTGTTGTAACCAGCACAAGGAGGCAGGTCTGTTATAAAGTCCATTGACAGGGTGTGCCATGGCGCCGGTGGAATATCCAAGGGCTGAAGTAGGCTGGCTGGCCTTTTCTTTTGAGCCTTGTTTTGGGTGCAAATTCCACAAGACAGTACAAAAGACTTTATGTCTTTTCTCCAAGAAGGCCACCAGAAGTGGCGTTTGATTTTTTCCTCTGTTTTAGCGATACCAGGTTGTCCTTCCATTAAAGATTCATGATGATGGGCAATAACAAGTTCTTGCAATTCTTTACTTGGCAGAAGCAACCGATCCTGGAAGTAGGGTAAGTCATCCTTAACGGTGTAATGAGGACCCTTTTGACTCCATTCCAGTAAGGTTGAAGAGTCAAGAAGTTGTTTTACTTGCGTTTGGATATCCTCAATAGTTTGCAATAAAGTCAAGCCTAAGATTCTTTGCTCAGGTATGATGGGCACAGGTTCCAAGCTCGAATTAGGTTCTTCCATGCCAATCCGGGATAAGGCGTCCGCTTTTCCATTCTTGCAGCCAGGGCGATAGGTAATTACAAAATCAAATTCCGCAAAGAATAGAGCCCATCGGAGTTGTCGTGAAGATTGAGCTTTGGCCGTTTTTAAATACTGTAAGTTTCTGTGGTCCGTAATTACGGTGATGGTGTATCTTGCCCCGAGAAGGCAGTGACGCCAAGCCTTGAAAGCAGATTTGATGGCCAGTAACTCTTTATCGGTAATCGCGTAGTTGATTTCAGGAGGAGAACATTTTCTGGACCAAAAGGCCACTGGGTGTAGTTGGTTAGTCTTTGGGTCTCTTTGCGACAGGACAGCTCCCATGGCCGAACTGGATGCATCAGTTTCCACTATGTACGGGAGATCTGGGTGCGGGTGCTTCAATACAGGTGCAGAGGTGAATTTGGTTTTCAGGTCCTGGAAGGCTTGTTCGGCCTCAAGAGTCCATTCGAAGCGTTTGTTTTTCTTTAGGAGAGCGGTGATGGGTTGGACTGTTCGGGAAAATTCCGGGATGAATCTTCGATAGAAATTGGCAAAGCCGAGCATGCTCTGAACTCCCTTCACAGAGCTTGGAGATGGCCATTTGAGGATGGCGTCCACCTTTCGCGAGTCCATTCGGACTCCTTGAGGTGTCAGGATGAATCCGAGAAACTCAACTTCTGTGGTATGAAAAACGCATTTTTCGAGTTTTGCAAATAATCTGTGCTGGCGCAGTTTCTCAAGAACTGCCCTAACATGTTTTCTGTGATCAGATTCTGAAGAAGAGTACACCAAAATGTCGTCAATGTAAACAATGACACAGACATCGATAAGTTCCCGAAGAACATCATTCATAAAGTACTGAAAGGCGGCAGGTGCATTGCACAAACCGAAGGGCATCACCTGATATTCGAAGAGCCCAAACTTGGTGCGGAATGCAGTCTTCCATTCGTCGCCTTCTTTTATGCGCACCAGGTGATAAGCTCCTCGGAGATCTAACTTGGTGTACACACAAGCGTCTTTCACCTGGTCGATAAGCTCAGGGATCAAGGGCAGAGGATAACGATTCTTAATCGTTATTTGATTTAGGGCGCGATAGTCAATACACGTTCAAAGGTCGCCTTCTTTTTTCGGCACGAAGAACAGAGCTGAAGTGACAGGAGACTTGGACGGGTGAATAAAACCTTTGGCTAGGTACTGATCTAAATACTGACGCAAATGCAGGTTCTCAGGTTCCGTAAGAGCATAAATCCTACTACAAGGTAGTTGAGCATTGGGTACTAGATCGATTTGGCAATCATAAGACCGATGGGGAGGTAACGTGTTAGCCTGTTCTTTCTGAAAAACGTCTTGGAATTCTTGGTATTCTGACGGTAGCTGTACAGGGGTGGAAGTTGCTGAGGCTAGACCCATAGCTGGATTTCTTGGATAACAAGTTGGTTCACAATCAGGAAAACTTATCTTCTTTGCTCGCCAGTCAATTCTGGGATTATGTGTTTCTAACCAAGGAATTCCAAGAATTACTTGAAATTGTGGGGCCTTGATAACATCAAACACGATTGCTTCCCGATGTCCAACCTGACCCACCAGTGTCACTTCAACAGTGGAATGCGTTACAGGCCCTGAGGCTATTTCGGTTCCATCTACTGTAGTAATGACATCTTGGGTTACTTTCGGGCGGAGAGGAAGCTTAATCCTGGAAGCCAATTCACGGTCTATGTAATTTCCAATAGCTCCACTGTCGATGTATGCTTTTATAGCATGCAACTGCTGAGGCTGTTTTGGGTCCACGAGCACCATTGGCATGACAAAATGCAAGGTCAAAGAGTTAGTTTTCAAGCTCGGCAAGCGGACCCCTACGCTTGCCGGGCTAGGTCGTTTCCTGAATCAGGTGTCACTAATTCATTATCAGTAGCTCCAACCAATTTCTTAAGTGGTTTAACTGGACAATTTCGAAGAAAGTGACCGGAAGTCCCGCAATACAGACAAAGTTGCATTTGCCGCCTTCTCTCTCGTTCTTTCTGCTTTAATGGTCCTTTAACACCACCGATTTGCATAGGTTCAGATACGTCGATACTCTTGGAGGTAGCGTGGGTTTTGATCGGTGCTCGGTTTTCATACTTGAACCGATCTGCTTTTCTATTTTGAAGTCTGTGATCAAGTTGAACCACCAAGTCAATGTAGTCTGCGCAGACCTGGGGTGGGTTTACTATCTGAGCTAGAACATCCTTAAGCTCTCCGCGCAGGCCTCGATGAAACAATGTGATCCTTTTGCTTTCTGGCCATCCAGTTTCCACAACCAGTCTGTTAAAGGTGGCTATGTAGGACAGAAGATCCTGATTACCTTGTCGTGAAGATAGCATTTCGTTATCAAGGGCCTGTCCTTGAGAGTGTCGAGCGAACAATCTTTCCATGCTGGCCTGGAAGCCCTGAAAATTCTGGAGAATGGGATCATCCTGATTTACCAATGGAATAGACCAATCGGCAGCACTGCCACTGAGGTAAGATAGTATAAAGGCTACCTTGGTCTGGTCGTTAGGGAAGGCTCCGGGTCTGCATAGAAAGTGTAAACGACATTGGTTCATAAAGACGGCATATTTCTTGGGATCCCCCGCAAAACGTTCAGGCGGGGCCAAAGGCATGTGTCCAGGTAGATTAATTTGTACCGGGTTACTCAAACCCATTGATGTGGAAATGTCTCCTGAATTAGGTAAAGGAGTGTGCCCTGCCTGGGCCTGTAATAACCTTTTGGCTAGGTCATCTGTTCTTTCCTTGGATAAGATCAGTTCTCTTTTGAGAGCGTTAGTCTCCTGGCGGGCTGAGTGCACCTCTGCCCGTAATTCCCCCAAAAGCTGGGCCAGCTGGTCAGTCTCGGAAGTCTCCATAGCGCCCGGGTGGGAAATTGTGGGTAGGCTTCGCGTTCTGTAACGCTCACCTGATTCCCACGGAGGCGCAGGTCTGGCTTCGAGTGCTGATGCTTCTTCAATGGTGAAGCGCAGGACTCTGAAGATGGACAGGAAGGGCCCTCTACTCTGGCTTCTCCGGCTCGCAGGAATATTCCCCTGTGCGTGAAAAGGGAGTATTACCTACTGACTGAGTTATGATCAAGCCTCCCACTCTCTTCCAACCCTCCACGATACCCTGCCACGATTCCCCGTGAAGTCTCACCTTAGGGTCAGGAAGGATGAGCTCTCCATCATGCTTCTGATGCAGGGGCGCGTTGAAACCCAGTTACTTCACTGGATTGAGGAGAGTTCAGGTAAGCTTGACTATTCAGGTAAAGCTCTGTAAAAGTTCTGTTGCAAGTTCAAAAGTCCAAGCTTAATAATAATGTTCATTGTCTTTTTGCAGCAAGCGCTAATGTTTATGTCTTTTTTCCCCTTAGGGGCCGGGGTTCGGAATGCCGGAGATATGGCACCGACCCGAAGTGAAACGTGCAGTTCCAGTAAATGGCAGGTTAGTTCTGGATGAGCGCTCGGGAACTGACTTTGCATACGCTCATTCAATGTCTTTGTCTTTTTTCCCCATAGGGGCCGGGGTCCGGAAAATGCCTGGAAGCGGCAAGACCCGAAATGAAATGAGGTAAGTCTTATTCCCTTCCTTCTCTCACCTCTTATTCTTGTCTTTTTCTCTAGGCTCTGGGAAGTGGCTGTGTATCCGGATGATCGCTGCTGAAGATGGAGGAACCCAGGAAAGGCGAGTGAAATGCAGCGTTGCAGCGATCGTAACGAAATGCTTTTAAAAATAATGTCTTCCCTTTCAGGATCGTCGGTGATGTCTCTGTGGTGCAGATTTAGCTGGTAAGGTCTCTTGTCTCCCCTTTGCAGGTGACCCAGGATGCTGACAGGCGTGGCTGAAGTCCAGAAGCAGGAGCTGACACGGTGAGCGTCCAGCTGCGAGGAGCAGAACAACGCGAAGCGGGAGTTGCTGATCGGGTGTGGTTTAAATAGCTTTGGAAGAAGTCCCAAGTATGTATCCTTCCCCGACCACACCCGGGTGGAAAGTAGTCCCACAGGTAAAGTAGTTCCATTCAGGCCTCAAGAGGGCCTGGATGTGGCAGCATGGTCTGCATCAGGTAAGTGCACATGAACACTTGCACACATGTCTAGCTTTATGAGCCTGGCGCCTAAGGCGCCAGGACAGAGGTCCAACATGAGCCTGGCGCCTAAGGCGCCAGGACTGCGTCCAAAGGGCCCCAGCTTGGGCCCGCTGGCACTCCCCTGGGGGAAATGATGCCTGTCGCTGGGTCGGACCTGGCTCCTTGGAGGTAGGCATCATGACAGAAATTGATGGTTGAAGGTTTCGGGTCCCACCTGTCTGAAACACTGAGTGGTGGTGTTCTCGGTTGTCAGAAGGTGGCCAGGTGCGTCCCCCGAGACCTTAGGAAACCCCCCCGATTCACATTGGAAGCTAGTTCACGGTGGGACCCTGCCCCTATGAAACACAAGACACGCAGCCGTAGTATAGGGGGCTGGGGCGGGGGAGGTCTTGTAGAAGGATTGGACTCCGACTAAACCTGTAAAATGTTCCTATAGGTATAACCCGGAGGGCACGATCCACACTATTTCTCTCTCGGGGCCCAGGCAGCGGCCCTGGTGGTTCGTTGACTAAACCCGATGTATGTCGGGCGATGGAGACGGACGCCTACCAAAATGGGTAAGGGAAATGGGGAACCGGGGAGGGGAGGGGAAAGAAATAGGGAATGCCATGCCATGGTTCTGGGGTTCAAGTCTACGGATGATAACGGGGGCACTCACTGAGGCTTTACAGGGCAAGGATAGCGACGACCATGGTTGAAGGTCGGATCGGTACGCTCAACGTGAAAGGTCTCAACTCGCAAAACAAGCAGTCTCTCACAAGTAACTTATTCCGCAAACAGAAATTACTGGCCCTCTTCCTACAAGAAACCCACTATAGAAGGGGGGCCGAGTCAACGATCAAAGGAAAGGAAATAGGTAGAAACTTCTGGGCCTCGCACAAATCCTCAAAGAAGGAGAAAGTGGGTAGCCTCTTGGGTAAATCGCTGCATCTCACTGATGTAGAGACGAAAAGGGGCTTTGGAGGTAGATTTCTCGCGCTCAAGGGGTCAGCCCAGGGCACACGAGTTACACTAGCCAACCTGTATGCGCCCAACACCGGCCAAGTCAAGTTTATCCACAAGGTTCTTGGGGTCATGGACGGGTGGGCCGAGGGAGCCACAATCCTGGGTCGGAGACTTCAATCTCATCACAGACCCCCATCTTCACTGGTGGTCGGCCAAAGGGAGGGGACCAAAAGCCCCCACAAAAGATAAATCTCGCCCTGAGGGACCTCCTACAAGAGTACTACTGGGTTGACGTATGGCGTAAATGCTGGCAAACCCCTGGGGGTTACACGTTCACCTCCCCTCCCCACCAAAAATATACCAGAATTGATTTGTTGCTGGTGTCGAAGGAGGGAGGGGGGGGAGGTTGGAAACCCCACAGTTGAATCCGTGACCTGGTCGGATCATGAACTCCTCGTTATGGAATGGTGGCTGCAAGCCACCGTGAAATCACGTAGGTGGCGCTGTAACGACACCCTCATGAGGGACCAGGTGTTAAGGGAATTCCTTAAGAACGAAATAGAAGCCTTCTTCTTATCAAACGACACAGGGGAAGTCCCAATAGTTACAGTTTGGGAGGCAGCGAAGGCCACCTTCAGGGGTCTCCTCATCGCAAAGGGTTCGAGCAAGAAGCGAAAGAGGGCCCTGATAGAATCCAGAATCCGGGAAGACCTGCGGGCCATGAGGGTACAGCTCACCAAGGGAAACATAGATCGCGAAAACCTCCTGAGTGAAATGAGAGAGAAGAGACAAGCTCTGCATACAATCCTGATTGGAGAGGTAGTTAAAAAAAAATGAGATACACGAAGCAGAGATACTATGAGAGGGGCGACAGGGTTGGAACTCTTCTGGCACATAGGCTGAGGGGAAACAGGGCGGGCAGACACATAGAAAAGGTCAAGGACGGGGCGGGTAACGCCCAGATAAAAACTGAACACATAGCCGAATCATTTGCTGCCTTCTATAAGGCCCTTTACACTAAACAAGAGGGTGAATCACTGGATGAAATTCGAAAATATCTTGAAGACTACCCCCTACCCAAGCTCACAGACCTAGAGAGGGATACACTAGACAAGGAGATAACAGAGGAGGAGGTGGAAGAGGCCATCAAAAAGCTTAAAATAGGCAAGACCCCGGGAGAAGATGGGTACACAGCGGATTTCTATAAACAATTCCAGTCCAAACTAACCCAACCACTGACCAAATTATTTAACCAAATCAAAACCTTAGAAACCATTCCACCGACATTCCTGCAGGCCATAATCACAGTTATCCCTAAGCCGGGCAGAGACCCAGCGGAGTGTGGCTCATACAGGCCCATCTCGCTTCTGAACACAGATGCCAAGATCTTCACCCGGATCCTGGCGACACGTCTAGAAAGGTGTCTCCCCGACTGATCCATCCCGATCAGGTAGGCTTTGTAGTAAATAGACAAGGAGCAGACAGCATGCACAAAACCCTGCACATACTGAGCTCAAATGGAGTGAAATCCGACGGTGCTCTTCTCCTGTCTCTAGACGCAGAGAAGGCGTTTGACAGGGTGAGCTGGGCCTTCATGGAGGGGGTTCTGTCGTCCTTGGGGATGGGACCCAGGTGGCGGGGATGGATGACGGCCCTTTACTCCGACCCTTCCGCCAAAGTGGTGGTCAATGGAGGAGAGTTAGAGTCCTTTCCTTTAGAGAGAGGCACAAGACAGGGATGCCCACTGTCTCCCCTCATATACGCCCTGGTGATGGAACCCTGGGCCATAGCAATTAGGACTAATGATCAGATCCAGGGTGTTAAAATAGGGGGAACTGACTACAAAATAACTCTGTTTGCCGACGATGTCCTCCTGTACCTCTCTAAACCATCCCAATCAGTCCAGGAGGTGTTGAATAGTCTGGAGTGATATGGTTCCCTGGCAAGCTACAAGGTCAACGTAGATAAATCAGTGGCTTTCCCGGCAGGCCAGCTCAACGAGACCGAGGGACAATACATTGATAACCTCCCGTTTTGTAAACAAACAGAGGTACTCTTTCACCTGGGGATCCGAATTCCATCACACGTAGAAGATCTCTTTAAGGTAAACTACCCGCCCCTATGGAGGTCAATCAAACACGACCTGGGACGCTGGTCAAAATCCGGCCTCTCATGGATGGCTCGCCTCAACTCCATCAAAATGGTAATCCTCCCCAAATTCTTATATTTGTTTCAAATGCTGCCAACCCAGATACCGAACTCATTTCTCCTAGAGATCAAGCGGGCCCTTCTCTGCTATCTATGGGCCGGTAAATCCCACAGGATTGCTTATGACATTCTCACTAGACCCAAGGATGAGGGTGGAGTTAATTTCCCAGATCTAAACACTTATTATAAGGCGTCACAATTGCGCGTCCTTGTTGATCACCTGACGACTGGCCCAAAGAAACAATGGGTAACACTGGATAACACACTCTTCTCGCCGGTCACATTGGAAGAGTGGCTATGGGTCCCCAAGACATCTATTCCGAGAAGGGTTCTAAAACATCCAGTGTTGGGAGTGCTGTGGTCTATTTGGAAGGAAGGGGGTTACCTAAAATGGCTCACAACGTGGCCCTCACCTTTGAGCTGCATCTGGGCTCCGCCACTTTGGGAAGGGATCAACGAACCACTAGCCTTCCAGCAATGGTACGAGGTGGGTCTTTGTAGGGCCGGACAGCTTTGGGTGGATGGGGTGTTTATATCTCTAGGTGACCTGAAGGATGCTCTGGGCCTCCCCAACCTCTCCCCCTTTCGATACCTACAGCTTAAGGGTGCCCTTACGAGAGCAGATGGGGTGACACACTCAGGCGGGACCTAACCGATTTTGAGAAATTCCTCATAACACACAAAGGTTCCAAGGGGGTGATATTGCGGCTTTATAGCTTTTTGTTGTTCTCTACCCCACGGGACCCCCCCATCTTCCCAAGTACAATGGGGGAAGGACTTAGGCACCCCCATAACGGAAAAAAGATGGACCAAGATTTGTAGGCAGGCACACTGTTTCACAACTGCACCCCAATACCGCCACCAGGCCCTGAAGTTGATACACAGATGGCACTACCCCCCACAGAGGATAGCCAAAATGAGAAACGGTTATGACCCCCACTGCTGGAAATGCCACGTTGAAAAGGGGGATTATGTCCATATGTGGTGGAAGTGCCACCTGGCACAGACCTACTGGAGTGAGGTCCTGTCATGGATAAGAGGAGTGGACGGAATGGTGAGAACTCTGTCCCCCTGGCTGGTGTTGTTCGGTGTTCAGAGGGCCCCCCAAGGTGAAACACAACCACATATGTTGCAGGTCATGCTAGTCGCGGCTAGATGCTGCTGGGCCCAAAAATGGAAATCACCCCGACCTCCTGGGGAGGGGGAGTGGATAGCGAAAACACGGGCAATCTATGATATGGAGTATCTTACTGTTAGGCAGAAACCTGTGCAGTTCCCTTTGGGACCACTGCAAAAAGTTTAAGTCTACAGGAGTTAGCAGTAAACCTAATTGGTAGCAGTCTGTACCACCCAGATTTACCTGGTAGCTGTGGCTGAGCAGTCAGACTTCTCTCAAGAAGAGTTAGGCAGTATACAGAGTATTCACAATAGGTCAAACGAACAAAGTTGAACAAGCAAACACGGACCAGAGCTTGGTGTAAAAAGAGATATAATTATTTATTTAAGCACATCTAGATAAACACACTGGCCCTTTTGTTTAAGCAGTTCAGAAACACGATCACTAAAAGATACACACTCCCTTCAATGAATGATAGACAAGTCTTAGAAAAGGCAACACTTATTTCCAGACAGCGGTGAGCGCTTCACTAAGATGACACTCTACTCAAACAGGTTAAAAAGGGAGAGAAAAGGCACGGCAAAGATAGAACAGATCCCAACACTTTCGACAGAACACAGTAAGGGAGAAAAGGCATGTTAAAACCGTAACGTCAAAGTTCAAACTTTAAGAGGCTCTGGTCGAAAGGTGTCCAAGGTCACACGGTTGAAAAGTCTCTTAACAGGTTAAAAAAAAGAGTTGGACCAAAGAAAGGGACCAGTTAGATGGTCAAGGCGGCCAGCCCAGTCCAGAGGTTAAGGGATTATTATTACCTTGTAGCAATCTTTAGAAAGGGAGGCCTGGCGGACACGGTATCTTGAAATGGTGAGAATGCTCCAGCAGGGGCAGTTGTTCCTGGTAGTGGATGCAAGGCGGTGCTTCGTCCAGAGGAAGAGAGGATCTCGACATAAAGGAAAACAGGAGTCTGTTGCACTACCAAGGCAGAGACCAGCCGCAGAGTTCTCAATTAAAAGGAGCGGTCCTTTTTTTCGCGGTCCGGGTGCAAGTGGCTATCCGGCTGCCATGGTGCAGAGCACGGGCAATTCGACCACGAGTCGTCCAAGGTAGGCAAAGAAGAAAGCAAACTGGTTGTGCCCACCAGTCAAGGGAAGAAGACTCTGCAGCAGGGAGATCTCCTCGGTCATTGGGAAGTGGTGAGTCGATACAGCAGGGCTCCACCGGGGGTGTCGTCGTAGCAGGTCGGCTCAGCTTCTCCCTCTTCGGAATTTCAGATCCTGTAGCAACTTCTGAAGTTCCTGTCCCCAAAGCCCTGCTTTTATGCAGAAAACCCCCATTCACTCAGCGTAGCTGTCACTCAAACATGTTAAGTGGTGAGCCGGCCGGCTCACCACTTGGGCCAATCACACAAGAGTGCGACCTGAGTTACCAAGATAACTCGGTCCAGGGTGCCTAAACCCCCTCCCACACCCCCTCTGGTACCCAGACAGAGTGGCACCACTTTTGGAGGCTTCTGTGGAGAAGCCCGCCAAAAAGTGGAACAAAGGGCTCGACCTTTGGGTTGGAGTTACAGAGGCGAACACAAACGCCATTTTAAAACCGAGTTTTGGCAGAAAATACCAACCGGTGAATTAATTTTAAATAAATAAACCGGCGGTATGTTAGAGACTAATGGGAAAAAGTATTAGCCTCGAACAATGGGAAAATCCCATAGAGAAATATTTGCGGTCGAATATAACAAGTAGTATCCACTGCCACCAGCCAAAACTCAACAAGGGGGGACGGGACAGTGCCCCCCTCGAACAACAGACCAAGGGGCAATCAAATTGCCCCTACCAGTACATCCACAATATGATGGTTGGTACTGGTTCTGTTAGTAAATTTGGGACTAGTAAAGCCAATGGTGACTTTACATGCCCTGCGAGACAGTAGTCAGTCCCAGGGTATAGAGTCTATGATGGGGGTCACCTAGGACGCCCCTGTGTTACTGCACGGAGGGTGCTGTGTAACAAACATAGTAAAAACACATGAGACCCTATGGAGTAAAAGACCCCATAGCCCATAAAACACATTAACATTCAAAGGAACACCACAAATCATGTCCAAGAGTGGGAGGAAGAGAGTCTCACTCTTGGCAGGAGAAAAAAACAAACTCCAGAAATCCAGCAAAGCTGCTGGGGGACTCACTAGGTTAGGAAATTCAGCCTAAACAGAGAATTCTCCCTAACACTTACCCACCTGATCAATGAATCCAAATCTAACATCGAGGCCCTATGGCTGCCATTTTTTGATAAATATGGGAAAATAGCCTGAGGCATAAGTAATCAGCTAGGACGGTCCTCTCGATGGGAACAATACTATCGGGGCGACCCCCTTGGAGTGGGAAGAGATCGATTGTTACAGGAAATGTGACTTTTATATTTTGGACCTTGTTTTTTGAGCACCGTCTTTCTTTCGGAAGCAACCCTATGCTCGCATTGCATCTTCAGATGATGTGCTGGACCCTGTTGTTATCGACCATTAAACCATGGCATGGGATGGGGGGGGCGGTGTGGGAGGTGGGCTGGGGGGAGAGTTGTGCCCTCACTTTGATATAAACCAATGTTTGCATTATTTTTTTAATTATGTCATAATTGTAAAACTCCAATAAAACCAAATTTTCAAAAAAAAGAATACTCATATGTATTGGTCAACTGAAATAGAATGAAAGACAAATGAACCAAAAAGATGAGTACAACCTGCCGAACATAAACACTAAAAGCATCTGACATGTGATACTTGACCAAGGGATGTTCAATCTCTGCTTCCATAGCTGTCATCTGAAACTCCAGGGCTATCACCACCAAGCCAGCTAACCACATTACCCAGTCCCAATAGTTCATGTGCCACAACACTGTTAAGCTCCTCAGAACAAGTCATCCTCACCTCTGCCCTCCTATGCTCCATTTCACGAATCAATAAATATCCTGTACAGAGCCATCCCAGTCCACCCTAAGTTCTGCCCCAAGAGATACTGTTATAATGCACCCCAGATAATACTCAACAAAGAACTGGTCTTAGAGAAGCCAGTGAACAAACGAGAACTGGCCAGGCAGATAAGTCCAGGGAAAGGCACACAGAGAATATAAAATACATTGTTAAAAACACTGCTGCTTGCAGTTCAAAGTAGCGCTGCACTGCTATGAACACCCAAGCGTGGCCTTGATTAAAGGATGCACCTCCAAGTGTTAGGGAGACAGTATCCCATGCCTTGTCTGTTGTGTTCATGGGGGTTTCCAGCAAGTTGGGAGAGCAGAGGGTTTTTTAGAAAAAAGCACACTGATTTGGATGTCATATCCCCCCCAAGCCCAGTGCCGCACTTCTTATCGAGATTTATTTAGTTCCCAAGTGCTCACAATTCTGACAGCTATGGGAACTCATTAACAATACACTAGGGCTCCCTGAACCCTCATCAAGAGCAGGGTAATCAGAAATCAACAAAGACCCAAATCTCTTCCTGTATGCAATCAATCAATTAGAATTTCCTTTTTTTTTTTTAAATACCGTGTGGTCTCTCTTCACATATGGTATATCATCTACTAAACATTTAGCAGGCAAGTAGCAGCAATATTGGAGAAGGGGTCAGTTTCTTAAACAAATACATTTCCATTCAATGAAATTATGCAGTTCATATAGTCAATGACAATCATTCAGTAAAGTGCATAACTAGTACAAATATCTTAAACTAGATGAAAAGGACAAAACTGTACTGCTTGGGTACAGAAACATACATAAATAAATATAAACCTGTATATGCCTACATATATTATCAGGTCTATCCTATCTAACTGATGCCAACTAGTAAGCACTATACAGTATAGTATCCTTTTTAAAATGCACTGCATTCATTTTGAATCGATGATGCAGTATCGCACATTCACGCAGTATATAGTGTACTAGATTCAATGATTTTGTACCCAAACCTAGATGGAACCAGATAGGGTATAATCATTGGGGAGGTATAAAGACTGGAAGAGGGGGGGGTGTCTGTACTCCTGCTCTCTATATGGCAGAGGAGAGGCACAGAGGACCCCAGCCAAGATTCTCTATAGGTAGCGCTGGTCGAGCAATTAAGGCCTAGCTTCTCAGGAGGTGATGAAGGCTGGTTCTTAAGTACAGTGTAATCCCCAAGCCCCCACACAGGATTGTCCACACACTGTATTAGTTAAAACATAGTCTTTATATAATTAAGTTCAAGGTTATATACAATAACAATAACTCACTTTGTGCTTAGTTAATCTATAATGGTAAACATGCAGTTCTAAGTGGTACCACAATTATTTTCAGATCTCATTAAAGTGCATCAACTATACTCTGGTCAAATGTCACACAGATCACTCAATAAAGGAAACCAGCAATACAAATAGAAGGAAAGCAGTTGGTTAGAACAATTGGCAGAATACTGGCCCCTACCAACAAGGCACATTTCTGTGTGGGGATCCCCCCACCTGGGCAACCTGTAAATAAAGATATATCGTACAAGCCCAGTCATATATTGCTCACAAGAGTCTTATTTCCCTCTAAAATAATTCTACAACCCCAATGTACCTGGAATAGCAGAGTCTGACGTCGGGTCGTCGACTGATCCTTCTTGACCGGTTCCCTTTAAGGCAGGAGCCACGGATCATCAAGATCCCACGAGGAAAATGGTTGAACGGCGACAGGGAGGTGGCAGCTTCGTTCCTAGCGGTGTTTGGCGATGACGGAACGTTGACGTCCTGCAAGGAAGAGGCGTGCGGGGCACCTCGATGACGATAGTTCAGGACTGCAAAGAGTTTGAAGAACTGTGGCCCAGCAAGGGCGTTGAGTCGTCGACGTCTCTGTGGTCTTTAGGTGGCGGGAAACCCACCGGCGGCTGCTCCTCGGCGCGTCTGCGGCCTCGACTTTCTCCGGCGGGACAAAGTGGTCGACGGTGCAGGCGAGAGCGTCCTTCGATCAAATGTTACTTAGGCAAAGAGAGCACAGCATCGGCAGTCGTCGACGGTGACGGAAAAACATCTCCACGCGCTTCTCTATTTGATTCCGCGGCAATCCCCGTCTCCGGCCGGCAGCCTGTCATAGGTCTGTCTACCAGGGAGCTTTGGCAAAGGTTAGCAGTGCATGATGGTCCCTCGTAGCTCGGGAAGAGGGTGCCTAACTAGGTCCTCTATGGGTCAGTCCTTAGAGAGGCAGCAGCTTTCAGATCGACGAAGTAGAGAAGCAGCAAGACTTCTCTTCCAGCAGGGCTTCAAGGTTAAGCTTCAGTGTTACTCCAGTTACTCTTCGTAGTGGACTTCAGCTTCTGAACACAAATTCTAGCAGTGAGAGACCCCCAGATATACTAGTTGATCCCCCATTCATTCTGCTGGGTCACACTCAGGCAACCAATCGGTCAGAAGGGCATTCATGCAGGTAGGCAGCCAATCAGGTGCATAGTGCATTCAGGCCATTCACTTCTCTCCAGACATTCAGAACAAGTTATGTGTATTGGGACAAGTACCCAGCCATTCAACACTCCATACTGCATTCATACCCGTTTCGGGCAGGGCTGTCTCAGTCATTGTGTCAAACACCAGAAACTACACATCCACAACAAGAAGTGCATATTGGTCACACACTTCATTCACCCAGGTCCCACCCACAGGGTGTACCCACAACACACACACTGGGAAGGCTCCAGCCAGTCTGGCCTGGACTTCACAACAACACCATATATGGAACTTCCACCCAACAGCCAGTCAGGGGGAAGGGACAGAGTCAGGGCTTCCCAGGACTTTGGGAAAACAAGTATCAGGCAATAGAAAGCAAGAGGCCACAGGGGCCATCTTGTTTCCTATCAGGAATCAACTGATTCCAATGTCAGGGGGCATGGGTCCCAAAATGGAGGATACTCAGAGCACCTGTCAAATTCAGCATGGAGCTGCCACGAGCCCATACCCTGCTCTGTGGGCCACACACAGGTGCCTAAAATCATACACTAGGGGCACAGGGTTGCACCCCCACCCATGGGTGCCATAAGGGTATCCCATGGGTCTGTACACCAAACCAAAAGAGAGCTGCACCGCCAGGAGTCCCACATGAACTCCTGCGTGGAAAACACGACAGAACACACGATTAAAAACAGTAAAGGACACAGATAAGGAGGCCCTGTCCCTCCGATGCATTTCCAGCATCACAGGAGGACAACAACCAGAAATGGGTTACTTCATCTTCTAATTCAGACCAGGAATATTATGGTCCCTCTACATCTAATTCAGAGATATATACACACTCCTTGTGTTCCAAGTTCTGTTCCAGAAGGGATGCCATACAAAGTCTGCATTCAACCATCCTGCACATAGTAATTTTTTATTTAGACACATCTGCTCGTTTTCCTTTACTTCTCATGAAAGTGGTGCTGTTAACGGTCCTCTTTACATTTCTCTCCATTGTCCACAGCCCCACAATGTGTTGCAAGAGACAGCAGTCAAAGCCAGAACACAGGAATAGACGTACCTGGTTGTGGTTTACTGTTTATAAAACTTTAGAAGATTAGAAAAGTTCATAGAAATTAATCATCTTTCTCCCTGCAACAGAGCCCTTTCGACTGTCCAGAGCTGGATAAGGCAGTGCTGGTTTAGTCTCAATTCAGACAAGAAGGAATTCCCGGTGTTGGGAGCCCCGACTACCTATGGGATAGAAACAGCCATCTGCATGCAGTGCAGGGGGAAAGGGTTGCCAATCCTCACCTGAACTCTGCTACCCTTGCTGAGTGGCTATAGGAGGCCGGGGCACAGACCTTGGATCTCTGTGGGAAGCGCCTACCACTATATCAAGGATTATAAGCAGATGAAAAAACCCTGTGTATCAAGGATAAAAATTGTAGCAGAAATCTAAAATATGAGACAAAGAAGTAGACTGTGAGTGACATTGGACAGACCTATCTCTCTAGAGTTTTTGCAACCTAAAAACTCTACCTTTAAACTAGCAAAGCCACATTGTTGTTTTTCAACTAGTGAAATATGGAAGAAGGTATGTTGTTGTTTTATTTGAAGTTTCATGTTGCCACTTACTGGCAATGTCCCAAACATTTAAATACCCCAAATGAACCCTTTTTAACCATACAACCTTTGTGAATGACTTGCGTTAATCCTACCAGTCGTCATGAAGGGGATACGGACTGCACAAGTGCAACGTTTTGCACCACACCCCACCCCCTCTGTGCATCCGCGGCCGACCCATCCAGGCTCACGCCCATCCCTCTCTCTGGTGTAGGAAGGCAGGCAGCTGGTTGAGAGTGAAAGGTGGAGGTTGCTAGATGTCTAGGCTTAGTCAGTTATCAACAGTACCAGCTTTGCAAGCCCACCAGGAAGGATTGGGAAACCTAGTACAAATTAAATCAATAATACAGGCACATTTAAGGAAGTATACATCTGTGTATCATGCAATGTGCAGCGTGGCCAACTCATGTGGTCAATAGTGGCATTCTCAAGAAAGTGCCTTGGTGAAGAGAAAAATCCAGGCCAAAAAAACTGCTGCACGGAACATTCAATGTTGCAAAAATTTAATGATGGGGCTAGGCAGTTTGTTTTAGGTCTTTCATTATGCAAGCATCCATCGAGCAAGCAATAAATGAATAATGCCAAGTACGGCACAGAGGAGTGCAAGTTGCAGAACCATGTGGTAGCTTATCCATCCTTTAAAGTTCAACAGATTATAACTTTCTGAATAAAGTAACAGACTGAACTGAGGGTGAGGAAAGGAGAAATGTGATATCACTATGCAGGGTTCTAAAATGCCAGGAGCTTGGAGCTATGTAGCTCCTGGTTATAGCCAAGGAGAGTCTGGTTAGCTTGAAACCAACAGCTACCAGGAGCTACTTTTTACTCCCGGGGCAAGGGGACTAACTATGTGATATTGACAGTGTACACTTGAGAATGTGTATTAAGGAGAATAAAGAACACACCGAAAAGACATTTAAAGCATATTGGATAATAGAATGGGAGTTTGCTCCTTGTGCAAAGTTATATTTGCTGTGTACCAGCTCATGGTTCCCCAGGGGTAGCTCCTGGTTAACAGGTTATGCCAATACCCAGGAGCTGCTTCTTGCTCCTGGTCAACACATCCAAATTTCGATCCCTGCTATGTATAAGCAGAAAGACACAGAGCGGGGAAAGAGCAGTCACAATGACTGGCCCTCACACACTTTACCAAAAGTACAAACAAATGAAATGCAGAGGGACAAAGTCCTATAGCAGGAGATTAAGAGGCAGAGTTTCGACCCAAATCTTTGACTTTGTTTCCAACAGAAGGAGAAGAGCTCAGAAAGAGTGACTGTTAATGGACCATGGAAAAGGGCCAAAGTCTCCCAAGATGATGGGACCACAAGAGTTGTGATCAGCGTAAAAGATGAGTATGCGAGCTGAACCCTTAGTATACTAGGTGAACACCAGGAATAGAATGATGAGTTCCTTACAATGTTTCTATTGCTTTTTCCAGAAATGGCAGCAACAAGATTGGAGGTTCATAGAAGGTATTCCCTTATTGTTGTCCCTAGACGAAAGGTAAGAACAGAGGACAGCAGTGGAAAGAGAAGGAAGATCAAAGTGAACTACACAACTCATTGAGATCTGGAGCGGGAGTCATGCCACCATTTTGGGTATGGATGTAGTACTTGGTGCACAGCATAGGTGCTTCAAATGGCAAGGAGACGCATGGAGGCCCCTGGTAACATCTTTCCGATAAAGGATACCTTCAACAACACTATAGCGATAAAAATGAAGTTCACAGTGAGGCAAACTAGGCAGAAAGTGGTTGCGCTAGAAGACTGACAAGGACACCAAGAGGAAAAAGGAGCACAGCAGAACGAAGCTATGACAGAGCCAGTAGCAGTCTCTTTACTGAGCTGTTCACTCATTAGTAGAGCATCTCGATCCCTGTGATATTTCTATTCGCTGCATTTCTTCGACATCATTTGGGGATCACCGTCACAATAATCCCACCCCACTGCTGCAACATGATCTTCTCTGAAAGTCAGCTTCTTTGACTAAATCAAACTACATTGGATCAAATGGAGATTTAGTACTAGAACCAAAACCCATGAAAAGTAGCACATTTCTCTCCGGTTGTAGCCCTCCCTTTTCAGGCAAAAATGTATTGAAGCGGCTGATGCACAAAAAAATCAATCTCACTTTGAACTCAATCACGTTTTCAACCCTATGCAATCTGTTTCAAGCTTTAAGGCATGGATATCATTGGCAAGGGCACAGTGTGCTACCTTGTGGAGAAGCTTACGTTGTATGATACTTCTACAGTGGTCATTTGGCTCAGTATAAAAGCATATATTAACAGAACACATAACAAAACATGGCACTTAAACGGCCATTGTATCAGTGGTAGATCTTCACCGAATCATTGATCTAAATGGCTGTGCACAATTGATCTTCCTCAACCTATCAGCTACATTTTATATCCTTGACGACCATCTATAAACAGCAGGTTCTCCAAGCTTTGGAAAGACCATTCACCGACCTTAGCATCCTACCCACCCGCTGAGTCTTTCAAGGCCCCATCCTTTCCTCTTTTAAAAAAAATGTACAAGGCCTCTACACTCCTTTTATACCATCCTCTGAGTTTCAAATATAGGATACCACACGTTTGTCCGTACTGGCTTCATTCAGAAATGACGGCAAGTAAATTATATGTGTGGCTAGTACCTTTAAACTTTAAATTCTGCACCCCCATTTGAGAGCCTGGTCAGTTTTTTAAAAGGTGCCGTTGGCACCCTAAAAAGCCACAAGCCACAAGCCAGGTCCTTACCTTTATGATGCTACAGATTTACACCAGTTAAGGATCCTCTAGAATCTCAATGGACAAAGCAAAGACACAAATAGCAAACAGAGAAGATCTTGGCAAAGGAGAAGCTAATACTTGCCATGGTGCAGCAATTGCTCGGCAGGCTGAATTTCTCCTCCTGCATCAAGCCATTTGACCTAGGCACACTGTTGGAATAACGGAATAGTACTACTATTTTATTAAGCTAAGTAAGGGCTAGCAGAAAGTGGAAATCATTCTTGAAGGATTTCAACAGCTGTTGGATGCAGAGGCCCCAAAGGTATCCTTCCCCAAGATCCATCAATGCACAGATGCCTCAGTTCACAAGGAAAGAGGTCATCCTGGGTAAAATCATTGTACACTCAGCAATGTCTTAAGGGTTGTCAGAGAATGGGTAAAACTAAAAATATAACTACATTAGAACCTGTTCCCATAGTGCTGGTAGCAGTGATTTTGCCCAAATTCTTAGGTGACATGAGCTTACGATTTTAGTCTGCAAATGGCGGTATGCTTGCAATCCTTTCACAGTCTGCATCATGTCTCATAGTGTTGCGTTTGTGAAGGAAACTGGTGGAGATTTGATAGTACCATCAAACCGAATTTAGTGCAATCTACGTTCAGGGAATTTTCAACACTTACGCTGATGCGCCTACAGGTTTTGAGTAGCAGAAGTTTTGAACGGTGTACCCTGGTCCACACACAGAAGGTATGCCCTTTCAAACAGAGTGGTGGAAGCTGGTGTGCTGTATCCACCACTCTGTGAACTCGGGTAGCAATTACTGTCGGTGGATGAAAGGAGTAGATAGCAACAGAATTACAATATCTTTAAAGGGTAGGCATAACAGATGGGCTGGGCAAGTGAGACATTGGCAATGCAGACTAGGAAATTTGCCATGTCTGGAAAATCAGGAAATCCCAGGACAAGTCACCTGGCTGCCCTGGCATTCCACACCAAATTAAAAAGGGGAGGTGAGGCAATACACTACCAAATGGTTTCCATTCAAGGGTTGCCCCATGGCCACGATGCCAAAGAAGGAACCATGTATTCCCATCAATTTTAAGAAACAAACGTTATTATACAAGTTGGCCACGGCATCCATAAACCCAATTGGGGTAACACTGTTCAAGGGGCATTTACCTGCCTTTTTTGGGGTGATGCACATCAGCGAGCTGGTGTCCAACTCCAAAAAGGATCCTATGGGAGTAGCACGAAAGATAGGTGATATCCAGCTCTACAAACAAGCAGCCTTGGCTTCCTGCAGAGCTCTTTTAGATTGCACAGGGTAAAGGACAGAAGTCCCAACATGATGCCATCACAATTACTGGAGGTGAGCATAGAGAGGAGGGCTACTTCCTCAGCGACCATCCTAAACACACACGCCAAAACCTACCCTACGGACAATACCTCCGGATTAGGAGGAACTGCACAGAGATTCAAGACTTTTTATAATCATGCCTCTGACCTAGACAATAGACTCTCGGAGAGTGGCTACCTGCATCATATCATCTCCAGATCCAAAAAACGAGCAAGGTTTAGCAACAGAGAAGCCATACTCACTGGTGAAAGAACACAACACGGGACTTAAAAATTAATCTAGAACTACCTGTGTCATCACATACAGTCTTCATGCTTCTCAAATCCGCAAAATACTATCCAAACATTGGGCCCTGACAAGACTTGGTCTACCAGACAAACCCCTACCTCGCATAGAGTACATATTAGCCCATCCGGCTGGGGTACTGTATGTTTATTCAAGCCCCACCTTAGTTGCTGTACTGTTCGCTCCGTACATCGTAAGGCAGCTCCATCACACTTCTAATCACAAGGGCCTGTGCGCATGTCAAACCTAGGAACACCTATCTCCCTGATCGCACGCACTACACACAACGCATCTGGTATACCCAGCGCACCCTGTATTACTTGCTTAGGGCACGCACGCCCCATTTTACTCAACATACCATCCTTAGACCAAAAACACAAGTATCAAGTTGATCGTCCACCACAGCAACTTGGCTTCACCTGTGACAAGCTACGCAGACGTTGCCATGACAACGGACCCAGCCGTTGTTAACTGGCATTCGACCGCGCATGCTCCACTACGAGCCGCCTCTCTCCACTCAAAGGAGAGGATGCCCGCGGATCACGGACACAGCTCCAACTCCAGCAGCTCTACGCCTCGGCAAGACTGACCAATCATTACAGCATGATTCACACTGTAAGTCCTCCTGGATAGTCTGGGTCCATATGTACACCCTTTATAATATATATCCCCTGGAAATACCTACCACTTGGGCCTCCTCTCGGATCAACAGACTTAATATGTCTGCTGTCTTCTTGTGTCTCCTCCAACACACAGGACCTCGCTATATGTGGCAATGCTGCATGAACCCTAACTGAACTGCGCAACACAAACAGCAGTACTTTCTCTATGTGCAGAGCCTCCGGCCAATAGCCGTGCACAAGCTATACTCTGTGTATCTAAAACCGGTTCCGCCAGAGGTAAGAACCGCCAAGCATGTCATGGAACATACCTCAACCGTTTTTGTTTATAAAAATAGCCTTCACTCCCCCAAAGCTGTATCTATCCATTTGTGTCTCACAATAGTATAAACCTGCTTGTATCTTCGGGGTTCAACTGCCCTGTCCATACTGATTAGATACATTATTCTTTAATCCACAGGCAGCTGTAATCACTACCTGCCGTGGCATTCTATTGTTATTTTGCATTTATATAGCGCCTTATATACCATTGGTATGGTCTGAAGGCGCTGGTAGGTTGAACGCCCTTGGGAACCGAGGTTCGGGTCAGTGGAGAGATTAGAGAGGGTCAAAGGTGCGTGTGCGCACCAGGTATGTGTGCAGCTGGTGCGGAATTTCTGTGGTAGCTGCTTCCTAGCGATAGGTGTGGTGGTTGAGGAATCAGGAGTATGTGTTCGATCTGGCAGGAGATTATCCAGTCCGAGTGAGGCAGCGTTAGGCCTGACGGGAACGCTTGGCTGGGGGTGAGAAACCAGCAATGTTTACTTAGAGTGATGGGGAGTGAGCGGCGGATGTTGATATGAGAACAGATATACCGAATGGTGTCATAGTATCTCTGTGTTCTACTTGAGTGGTGGTGTAAGGAGAGAGTAAGCGTGGGGTGTGAAATGAAGTATGCTCTTACAACGATTCCTTGCGTTCCACAGCAAAGTCTGCACATTACGCAGTTCAGGGGGGTCCGGTCCGTGCAATGTGTTTTGTTTCTCATCTGCTCTTATGCACTAATTCATCGGGTCGGCGAATTCTTCCGTATAGCGTACTCCTCCATCTAGCATGGAGGAGTACGCTAATCATGCGCTCTGGTCCATTCATTCATTTGTTTCGTGCGTTCACCCGCTCCCAGGCTCATTTGTTACGCACTCAATCGCATCAGATGCTCATCCGCCACTTGTTAGTTCTGCATTCATCAGCTCCGTTCACTCTTCCGTACAATGTACTTAACTGTTTTGTGTACACTCGTTTTATCGCTCTTATTTCTCGTTCGTTCGACGCATACCCGTTCTCTCGCCATACTCAGCCGCTTACTACACTCGGTCGCCCGACATACTCAGCTGCTTGCAATACTCAGCCGCTCGCTACATTCCGTCGCTCGTCAGATTCAGCCGATAGCTGTACTCAGCCGTTCCCTAAGCTCCTCCGCGGTCCATGTTCTTCCCCTGATTACACTCAACCGTTTTCTACATTCATGTGCTCTCCATATTCATTCAGCCGCATTCTACTCTCGTGTGTTCTCCACATTCATCTGTCCACCACATTTATTGGCTCTTCATATTCGTTCGCTCTGTACGCTCACCGCCCTCCGCAGTCATCCGCCCTCTGCAGTCATCCGCCCTCTGCAGTCATCCGCCCTCCGCAGTCATCCGCCCTCCGCAGTCATCCGCCCTCCACGGTCATCTTCCACAGGCATCCGCCCTCTACAGTCTTCCGCCATCCACACCCAACTTCCACAGGCATTCGCCCTCCACAGTCGTCCGCCCTCCACAGTTGCCATTCTACCTGGGTCAAGTTATATTCCCCAGGAACCACCAGCACTAGCCTACCTACGAGACTACTGCAGCCTCTGTTCAACATAAGAGCAGTGCACAGCACGGCAACACCATAGGAAGTCTGCGATTCCAGTACTAAGACTACACCTCCTAAATACCACTGGTCTAATTTTCAGGGTGACTATAGAGGTGGCCCTCTTTTTTGTAAATAAATCCCTGTAGCTTCTGTCTAGACCTTTCTAAAAGGTAATAGCTATTACAGATATGTACTTCAACGCACTACTGATATTTCTCTATATCTGCTTGTTTTTCTTGTCTTTCCTCCTTTCCCCTTCCCTCATTTAGGAGGCTGGAGGTCCCGTTTTTGCCCCAAAGGTGGCAGAAATGTTGATGCCGCCAATCCCTGCCAGCCGAAACGTTTCCCAAAGCTTCAACTTAACCACACTAACTCCTTCCTTCGTTTTTTGTTCATTATACTGTGGTTAACTACTCTAGGAAGCTCCTCTATGACTATTCTGCAACACAGGCAAACACGTTGGCAGATTTGGCAAAGTTTAACACAACCAGATATGATCAGAATCTGATCATACACATACATTATCCTTTACCCTTCTATGCAACCAACTACATGATTTAATCCTAACCAATGCGGGAAAATGTTGGTGCATAGTAGAGGTAGATAAAAATATTCAACTATTCTTTGACATTTCTCTATATTGTTCTTATCACACAACCTTTTCATGTGATTTCCTTAAGTTGTTTTGTTCAACAATGTTTTTAACCTTTATATTCACCATTTTGAAGACATACCTGTGTTTCTCGCTTTCTCTTTTTTTTTTGATGACTTAACTTTTGAGCATTGGTCCTGGTCTTCTCTAAACCTCTATGACTAAAACCTCCAAATAACTTGGTGGATATATGTGGATTTTCCCTTCCTTTCTGTTTGAAGAGTGTAGGTGTGGTGACAACAGCAGTCCGTTTACCATGTTGTACCATGGAAGGGATTTTGCTGGCAGCCTCAGTGAAGCAGGGCAGCAGGGCCCAGGCTGAATTGCTTCAGGATTGGGGCTGCGACAAAAGCCTTCTCTGAACGTATGTCGGAGGGGGAACACCAAGATGATCAGCAGGTCGGACTCAAACAAGCAGAAGATCCATGCCCACCCATAGAAACATGGGGATAAAGATATTGTGAATCACAGATGCTGTAGCACACAGGGGCCTTTTGTGGTGTTTCTTAGTGGGCTTTAGTGTTTCTCTGGAGTGAGATATAAATACAAAGCAATATTGGTAATAAAATAACTGAAATTGGAGATTTGTGTTTCATTTTGTTACACACACTAGCTGGCACTTACCTCTTGAAGTATTGTCAATTGAGCCAAAAGAATAGCATTCAAGGGTCACTTAAGAGACAGATGTGTGGCCCTTAAGAACACCAGGGTAACTTGTTTAGGCACCCCTCCCATCAGATGGGCCATCCTCTCAGCCACGATCAGGACCATGTTACAGGAAAACTTGACACCAGATGCAGTAGTGATCCACTTATGGGGTCACCACATCACAACAGTGGGAAAGGGCCTCCCTTTTACGCACCATGCAGGAGACCACAAGAACGCTAGGGCACTTGATTTAAGCATGCAAGATTTGTTGGTCAGAAATACGGACGGCGTAGCATAGAGCTTAATCACTAGAGTCAGTAGAATACTCCAAGTGCAGGATAAATTGTGCCATGCAGAAATGTATGAAGGTGAAATGGCTTGGCTTTCATCAGGCAAGTCTGATAATTGGGAGGGTTCCATGCAACCTTTCAGAGGACAGAGTATTGCTAGAGCAGGAGGTCAGGTTGTAGGTGTGCTTGTGATCGTAAGGACCATCAATAATGCATGTTGAAGTTATAGGGTGATCGTAGCCGAGGATGATGGAATCTGTGACTGAAGCCAGTCTCAACATATACATTCCGCCGTGGATGCTGGGGAAGAATGGGAGAATGGTTAAGAAACAGTTCCCAGTAGGGACAACTGCCACTAGCGGCCTCTTGACTGAGAATGACATTGGGTTTACCCGGAAGAGTTTTAACAACGCACCAGATCATTTAGAGTACATGTTTTGTGCTACAACTCCTGTCAGCCATAGCCAGCATAGTCAATGATAAGGGATCATGGGAGTTCTAGTACAAAACATCTGGGGAGCCATAGTTTGCAGACCCCAGATTTATGGACACGCCACTGATGGGATCACCTGTATGATATCTCAAGAACAATTAAACCTGCAGCCACTTATCAATGCATAAATACCTACTCTGAATTATTTAGTATATATGTCTAAACAAGGAATCTCAGGAAGGTGATAACCCCACTATGAGACCTCAGTGTCATTGGTGGGGTGCGTATTATTATGTTTAATGACACCAGCAGAAATAATAATGCCTACTACCAAAATTAATCAATTTAATTGATTGAATTTAAAAGATAAAGGTGTGGTCAGTGGCTTGGTTATAAGCATGCATACCCGTGTCGAAAAAGGCTCCATATTGTGTTGAAAATCAATGTACCAGTCATTTAATGATTGTTCTTTGGTCCAGTCGGTAAGGTTTGACCTTTGCAGTCTATCAGAAGCGCATCCCACCTACAGGAAAAGGTTCATGCAGGTGTGTTCGGTGGGTCATCCATGTAAGCATACCTTCACTCTCTTCATAAATCCTGCGTTTGGAAGACCGCTTTCCTGATGTTGTAGCACAAGCAGCATCTGGGTCTTTTGGAACAGGATGCTCAGCAATGCCACCAGTCAATGCTTTTGCGGCTTCCTGTGTAAGAAAATAAATATTTTGTTCACAACAAAAATAGACCTCAACTGAGAGTCACCTGTCCAAACGTATACACTTGAAAGAAAAAGTTTGCCCTTTTTCCATATTTAAAAATCAGATCACAAGAATTAAAAGATAAATCATTAGTGTGTCACAGTTTGCTCACCAATGATAAAAAAAGAGGCTCAGGAACAAAACCTGAAGCACACTTGGGATTACAGCTGCTAATATTTGACAGATTAAAGTACTGCGCTCAAAAGAAACTCTGTTGGACATCAGTAGGTTGAACATTTTTAAAACATGTGTGCTGAAGCTTGCTTTCCTTAACAGTTGCAATTGGAATGCAGCCACACCAAGGCACCACAATTCACAATTATTTGGAAGATATGACCCTCCCTTCCAAAAAGTTAAATGCCATCCTTCAACTTCAGTGGGCCCTCCGAACCCAAAATATTGTATCACCCTCCAAAAAGCATTCATCTACATTGACTTCAATTGGCTTACTCTAAAAAACATTGGATTTTCCCCTTCTTATAGACTCAACAGGATGACAGGTTTGCACATCTACCGTCAATCCTTTGTGTTTTAGCAGGACAACGTGAGGCTTTTATGTACCTAGTTCCCAGACCTTTATAGCAGCATTGATTGCGCTGCTGATGAGACGGTGAGGGTCATGACCCTGTCAAAGTAGGGTGGGGAAAGAGTGACTCTTCTCAACCTGGAGAAGGAGGCTCACTAAAAGAAAGTTCAGAACAAGCCCTGCCCCAGGAATATGAAGTGGGAGTTGTGGAATCACCAGTCCCCACCCACGCACCCCCCTTAGTGCTAATTTTGGCAGCAGTGATGCCACTCCCATCTTCTCAATGCCTCTTGATACAGTCGCTCCCACAGTTCTCTTTGTCTTTCGAGAACTACATCCCCACAATGCAACAGCATGCACCCAGGAAAACCCCAGACCGGGAGCAACAACCTCAAGTCTCGAAATACAGCAATTTCAGTGGATTGTGGAATAGCAACACCACCCAACATGCAACAAACCAGAGGAGCAGAGAACTCGCCCTCCAAGAAGGAAAACAAAGGTTCAGCCCACAGCATGACATAAAAACAGCAGACTGCTTGCGAAAGCATGCTGGGAATAGGGGGAGGAGCTTAGAGGATTTTTTTTAAGCCTCCCAGCTGGATAGACCTCCTCCTGGGGAAAAGGCAGGCACTGATGGGGCAGGAGATCAGGTGAGCACTGCAAGCAATGGGGAGGTGAGAAATGCACTGCATACACAGCAGGGGAGTTGCTAGGTCTGGAAAAGACCCGGGGCTATGCTGATGTCGGAACTGTTGAGACTGGGGGCTAGCTAGTCTTTTGGCTGTAGCTCCTGAGATTCTATCCGGGGCTACAACCAAAAGATCAGGGGCTATAGCCCCCTTAGCCCCCCCCTAGCAACGCCCCTGATACACAGCCCTGCAGTATAACTGGCAGCAGGAAAGGCAAGGTGTGGGTTGTACGGATAATGTCCAAGGACGAGCTGGGGGATGGGGGTTGTTGAGAGACCAGCTGGAGGGCAGACGGTGGAGCGCAGTGTTCGGGAGTTGGCTGCAGAGCTTTAAAGGGGGGGGGCTATTTGAGAGAGATTGGTATCAGTGGTGTATAGTGCAGTGTATTATAGTGCAGGGATTGGAGGAAAGGGATTTAGGAGGCGAGTGACACTGGTAGAAGAGAGTTTGGGAGAAAGCAGCAGAGTGGTGAGTTTACGAGTTAGTGTTTGAGGGATTGAGTGTTGAGAGAGAGGTGTGTAGAAATAAGGTGCAAAGAGCAAGGCATAGAAGAAAAGTGTGGAGGGGTAAGAATAATTAAAATGGCTGTAGTGAAGGGGTGAGCAGGGCAACATATTGCAGAGTTTCATGGACAGACGAGCAGTGGTACTAGTAGTGAAAAGAGCAGTATTCGAGGCGAGCAGCAGTAGTAGGACAGACGGTGAGGTAGAGACTTCAAAGGGTGGAGGTGAGGACTTTTAGTGGGAATAGGACCTGTGAGTGCAGTAGTTGTGAAGACAGAAGTAGAGTTTAGAGGGAGAGAGAGTTGTTGTAAAGATGGGTAGCAGTGAGTGCAGTAGTAGTAGTGAAGCGCAAGGAGCATTAGTTGCAGGGGTAGAGCAAGAAGACTAGTATCTGTGAGGAGACAGAGTGCAGTAATCTGGAGAAGACAGAATAGGGGAGGGGAAGCGTAGAAGGAAGGTATTATCAGAGAGATTGATGAGAGGGACGTGGGGAGGGGAGGAAAGAACAGGAGACTAGGGAAGGATGAGAGTAGTAAAGGGATAAAGGATTGAAGAATTAGATGGCACACAGATTTGGAGGGAGATCTTTATCCTCAGCAGGGACCTCCCTCTGGAATAGCATCCCTGCCGCCCTCCTTCTTGAGCCTCATCTCATTAAGTTCCGGAAACTCCTCAAGACTTTCCTCTTCCCCTTTTCCTTCTCTCTCTCCAATCTACCCTGCTAACCTATCTTTCTGCTCTTTCCCTCTCTCCCACACATACACCACCCTACCTGAACTAACCATTGGTAGTGTAGGGCTAGGTAGAATATTCCTGAGGGTGTTTGGAAGCTGACACTCAGGGAGCCATCTGTATGTAGATAAGCTTGAGGCAGTAGGGATTACTGGGCCGTAGCACTAACCAGGGGTTACAGATGCCTGGGCTAGGGTAGGTATCCCAACGGAGACTAAAGAGAGCTGGCTGTCCCTAGCGCCACTGTCCCAAACCCCTTCCCCAGTCGGTGCTTTTTCATTGGTTTGTCTATCACCATTACTCAAAAGAAATCCTTTCTGGTATTCTTGGAAATAAACACCTTGAAACTTCCCCAGAGACTGTAGATTATTCAGGCCTTCAGTGACAAACGTCACTTTGATGGGTTTGAAGTAGTTCTCTTTTGCCACAGGAGTTTTCCCAACTGCTCTTAAGCACTCCCTTGTGCACAGTCTACTAAAAATAAAAATCCTGCAGACCCCTCCATTCCAGCAAACTGCTGCCCTATCACCATCACTCCTTTCCTGGGCAAACTTCTGGAGAAGTTGACAATCTCTCAGCTGACCCTCCACACTGAATCTATTGGTTGCTTCCACGACCATCAATTTGGCTTTACAGCATCCAGAGGCACGAAAACTGCTCTTCTGAACACCTGTGAAAACCTGCTCTCTCATCTTCACACTAACACTCCCTCTGTCCTCATTAACCTTGACCTCTCCTCTGCCTTTGACACGGTTAACCACAACATCCTGATCGCACGTCTGCGCGACACCTTTGGAAACACAGGTCAAGCTCTGGCGTGGTTACCCTCCTTTCTTTCCGACCGCCCATCACAGGTGGAACTCTGAGCCTTTCTTTCTACTATCGCCCTTTCACCCGGTGGCGTTCCCCAGGGATCTAACCTATCCCCCAGGTTCTTCAACGTCTATATGGCTGCCTTGGCACGTGTGATTGCCACTTTCACCTCTAACTTCCAGTGTTATGCAGATGACATGCAACTATCTTTCAGGCTACCCTCAGCTGCCTCCTCTTCCTCGCTCATATCTGACTGTCTGTCCGCTATTCAGTCATGGTGTGCTGCAAATTACCTTTGCCTCAACGCCAGTAAGACGGAGATCGTTCGCATTGGGACCCCTGCTCCTACTTTTCCACTCTCACTCTGGCCGGCCTCCCTTGGCCCTGTGCCCGCTTCCACCTGCAAGGCTAAAAACCTTGGGGTCATCTTCGACTCCACTCTCTCCTTCTCCCCTCACATTTCGGACATCTCTAAAAAGTCTAACTATCAGCTACACCTCCCCAGAGGCACGGTACCTTTTCTCACTTTCCTCCAGTGGCTCACTGTCTACAGAGCTGTGGTTCTCTCTAGGTTGGACTACTGCAACAGTCTCTTTCTCAAACTCCCTGCTTCTGCTCTGGGCTCTCTGCAACTTATCCAGAACAGTACTGCAAGACTTATCTTTGGCCTCAAGCCCAGGGACTACATCTCTCCGTCACTGAAATCCCTCCACTGGCTCCCCGTGGTTGCAAGGATCAAGTTCAAGGTCCTCTGCATTAGCCACAAGGCTTTCTCAGGCCTGGGACCTACCTAAATACTGTCCCTCCAGAGCCCTCTGCTCATCTACCTCCAACCTTCTGCGAGTGAGCCGGTTCTCCAAGCAGAGATTTGGAGGGAGATCTTTATCCTCAGCAGGGACATCCTTCTGGAATAGCCTCCCTGCCGCCCTCCGTCTTGAGCCCGATCTCCTTAAGTTCCGGAAGCTCCTTAAGACTGTCCTCTTCTCCTCTTCCTTCTCTCTCCCTCTACCCTGCAAACCTATCTCTCTGCTCTTTCCCCATCTCCCTCCCTTTTTGTACAGCTTGCTGACTGGCCGCCGGGTATACCTCAGAGTCTCACTGGTCCCTGGCAACCCCGCCAGTCCTCTCACACTCCCCACCAGGCCAGGCACAAGCCGCATCATCACTGCACTTGAACAATGACCCAAGAGAGTGGCATCTCTCGGCACTTACCCCAATCTCCGCCGACTGGGTGCACTTGGTCCCCCACTCCTAGGACTTGTCCGCTCCCGACACCCCCCCCCCCTTGTTGTAACTATCTGTGCACTTGCGGGATCCAAATGCACCATGCCTGAAGATCGTCCGTCTGTTCCCCCATGTCTTCACTCCCTGCATGGTGGTGCCTTAATGCACTTGGAAAAACTGCAGAATCGTCGTCAGGCCTATTTGCTGTTATCTCCACTGGTGATTTTATTATATGCACTTACTCTGCCTGTGCAGACTATTATCGTTTCAGAATTTCAAGGGCTCTAAGCTACTGTTTTTCCCCTGTTCCCTCCCTCCTTGAGCGCTGTGAAAAACACTTGCCTTGTGTATAGGCGCTTTACAAATAAACATTACCATACCATACCAGTTGGTGAGCTTAGAAATCCATAACCTTTATCTTGCCAACTTTAATGTTGGCACTGAATGGAGAGATAAGTGCCACTGTGTTTGCCTGTCTAATGACTGAGACAGTGCCACCACTGTGCCAGACACTGTCATTAGCCATTGTTGGAACACACACATCCCATCTTTGTCACCATTCTCTACACCCGAGGGTACAGCAGTAATTACAGATGAGCCAAATGCTAATTATGCACATCATGTATCAATGACTCTGGTCTCTAAAGAAGGAGACACAGTGTCTCAATGTCAGACCTCAGCAAGTGCTCAGGGGCCTCACATTTATTTAATCCTCTATGACATTCATCAGTCAAGCGGATGTGGCATGCATGTGTGTGAGTATAGGAGTATGTACATGTAGCACACCTAAAAGGCACAATGTGTTCAACAAAGCCTTCCTCCCCCCCCCCCCCCCCCCAAGACTAACCCTCAGTTTAAAGACCAACTCAATCGTCTGAGTCCTCAGCCATCCCAATGGCATAATCTCTGATTCACAAAGCGAGACAAGGAAATTGATCCAGGTTATGCCTCAAATTTTCAGAGGATGTCAAGGCATGTGTGGGCTCGTCAGGGTGGCACCCCCCAGGACGACTCCACAGTCAACATTTTCTGGCACGGGCATCCATCTCAAACTCCTCCAGGTTACTTTCATGGTCGGATGGGCACTATAATCTTTCGAACCTTGACATATCCCTGGTCGCCTGGATATTTTATCTTGAATAGCTTTTATCATAGTACCTTACCTAACATAACAATGAGTGTCTGAGTTTCAAATGGGGTGCTGAATTTGCAATCTGGATTTCAGACTTTTATCAGTACTACATCCCAGACTTACACAAAACAGGCACGGCCAAGCATCCATGCACAATGGAATACGGCTACGGTTAAGCACATCCGGTCTAGTTCACACATAGCCGTCCAGACTGAAACACCCGACGCATCTCAACACCTCTGTAACTAGCATACAGCAGCCGCCACCCGAAAGGAACCCAGTATAGCTGGCCTCACATAGATTGCTATTGTTGAGAGTCTATCGCTAACCCCCACACCCCCCCAACAGCACCCACCCATGTGTCTGACCTTTCTTGGGCTGCTTAGTCGGGCCTTGCCCACCACCCAAGTCTTAGAACGGCAACATGCACACATGCATCTCCTAAGCTAAACTCCCTAGAATTTACAACCACATTGACTACGGTCACCAAGGGCATTCCAACCAAGGAAACAAGCGCATTGAGGCCACACAAGTGGGGAAAGAGCGCTATATAAATAACCAAATACAATACAATACAAAACAAAAGAGGTGATGGCTGGAAGGTTTGGAATTAATCCTAACTTCTGGCATTGCTCTGGGCAACCATCCAGACCATCGTTCTTCACCTGCCAACTTATTACAAAAGGGGAAAGGCCATATGCAAATCAGGTTTGGTCCCACCCAAAAATGGGCAGTCCAGCCCGAACTGCTTGGTCACTTCACTTCTGCACGAGACCACAAGCATCCCCAAGCATGTTTCAGCCTTGTTGGGCCTCAAGGGCAAGGAGTAGCTTGTGTCTCTAGGCCCAGCTGGCACAGGACCCACGTCTGGGTATACTCGTCCCTCTCGGGGTGACTTACACAAAGCAAACAAGGTGATGGCTGGAAGGTTTGGAATTAATCCTAACCTCTGGCATTGCTCTGGGCAACCCTCCAGACCATCGTTCTTCACCAAGCCATTACAAAAGGGAAAAGACCATATGCAAATCAGGGTTGCTCCCACCTCAAAAAAGGGGCCATCCAGCATAAACTGCTTGGTCACATCCCTTCAGATTAATTTGAAACCTTCCACCCATCACGTTTTTGGTTTTAGTTTGTCTCCTCATTTTAGGGAGGGTATACCCAGACGTGCACCTCACCGAGTAGGCCCAACAACAAGAGCGAAACATCTCTGGGGTTGCTTGCGTTTCTGTGCAGAGGGGACCTGGCCTAACAGTTCAGCAGGGCTGCTCCATTTGTGGCAGTACCCGACGGGTTTGTATATGGCTGAACCCCTCTTGCAATTGCGCAGACGGGCAAAAGAATGCAGGTGTGCAAGGTTGCCCAGATTAATGCCAGTGGTTCAGATTATTTGAAACCTTCCACCCATTTCATATTTGGTTTTAGCTACATCTCACACTTACAGGTTTGATGATATTGCCAACATGTTTTTTTCAGATTTCAACACCTTTCAAACCATGTACAAACAAGTTTTCATCATGCATTGTACTTATAAAAAAATAAAACTTAGAGAAAACAAAATAAAGCATTGTTGATAAAAAAAAATGTAAACAAATTCAACAGTTACAACATACCAAAGAAAACTTCACCCTGGTTAGATGGTAATGCCCTGGATCTTGCATCTTTTTTCCAGACAAGTAGGGAAAGTCATCTGCAAAAGTTACCTTTTCCTGTATGGTAGATCTACACAGGAATACAGCTTTATTTACAGATCTTACCCGATTTTCAAGGAGCCACATTTCTACGTGCAAAGATGGTAATGCAATAGGAAATTAGTAAAATCTTCTCGTAGTTGTACAGTAAAAAAAGTAAATAGAGTCACAGCTCAAACAACTGGTAAACAAGGCCAATGTAAATATTCCTACGCAGAGTTTTATAACTGAGGTTTTCATATATGTGATTTCCATTATATTTATACAGGGGTCCCGACCTCACATTGCAGGGTTCGAAAGTGAGGGTAGCTATTTAGCTCCTGCTTCTAGCATAGTAGAATCTGGTTAGCTTCAATAAATAGCTACTAGGAGCTACAAGGGCCAACTGGTGCCTTCCAAGCATGCAATTGTGACATTAACTTTGAGTATTTGAGAATGTTAATAAAGAAGAATTAGAACACATCTAATACACATTTAAACACAATGGTTCATACAAAATGAACACAAAGTTAAAGGAGCCTCTCTGGTAGCTCCTGGTTCCCCTGTCATAGCTCCTGCCTACAGGGTGACGCCAGACACCCAGGAACTGGGTTTAGCTGCTCATCAAATCTCAATTTAGAACCCTACGATGTTCCAATGAAAACAAAGTTGTGCGTGAGGAAGCAAGAGCCTGAGCTGGATAACAAATCTCTCAGCCCCAAACTGAAAAGAAGTTTGCAATTACTCATTTTGTTACCGAGCCAGTGTGCCATGGCGTGCTCTATGGAATGGCAAGATTCATGTCCAGGATACCTCTCACTTCTTACCAACGCCCATGCAGACAGCTAACTGGATGCCATAACATCTTTTAGAGCCAGCCTTTAAATCAACCAAATTAGGGCGTTCCATGGTCTACACAGTATAAAATCATCTTTAAGCAGACTTCATAATTAATACCAAAATAGCCTATTTCAAGGTTTAGACCTTGTTGTACTGCTTGGCAAGACAAAAAATGTTTTCAAGAATCTATATTGTGTTTTAATCAAACAGTCGATGTTTGTATGCCCCAACAAATCCACTCCATGCAGGATGTCCGTCATAACCTTGGCACAGTACACTTCCAAGTTGAGCTCTGTTACACGTCCTGCATAGGCTTGCACAAACTGCAAGATTACTTCCCTCTGTCGACTCAGGACCAAATCACTTTTGCAGAACTGGGGAGCCGACGCCACCTTTTTGTGTTATCAAATGCCTAAATAACCGCAGTGTTCAACAGTTTCTACAAGATCCTCGCCTAATCTTAGATTGAGCTTCAATTTGTTGCTGGTGTTACAAGCCATCACCTTTGTTTTTGTGCATTTAGGCCTTTTTTGAATCTGTATTCTTCAAACTTATCAAGTTGTTTCTGAAGGCTTGATGAGATCATATGAGGATTAATCTTAGAAAAAACATCTAACAGCTGATGAACCTACGGCTAGACTTGAAAAAAAGACAAAAACGGCAGGGGTGCTAATACACACCCTTTGAACAGGGATAGGTTTAGATAGCTCGCCCCATGAAACCCATTTTACCATTGCCAGATTGTCACTATAAAATGCATTGATTGGTTGCATAAGATTACCTGGGACATCCATGTCGGCCGCAACCAGGATCCAGTAGCACAATCAAAGTCTGTTTGCAGGTCGAAAAATACAAGATAGAGAGGGATTCCTTTCTACATATCACATCATTTTGGAGGGTGTGACCAATCGCGGGATTGTCACTTCCCAGAGGAGAGACTTTCCTTGTGAGGCTAGGGAGGTGAGCCCTCTACGCAACATGCCCCCTGGGGGTGGCGGCAAGTGGGACCTCACAGGGAGAGACTCCCTTCTTTGGGGACAAGGACTCCCGTTTCACTCCCTAAAACACTTTCTCTTGGACCAACAGTAACATCAAGTCTTCAGAAAGACCCAGCACACCAAGCCACTCTTATTGTGCCATAAGATCCAAGATGCCATATGAAGAAATATCTGGGGAGAAGGAGAAGGAGAAGCAGCAAGAAATATCGATCGCTCAGTGGTTTGAAAACAGCAATACTGTGACGAGGAAAAATGAGTAAGTACTAGAGAGTGCTCAACTAGAAGAGAAAAAAGCACTATAATCCTCTGCTGGAGAGGGCCCAGCAATCTCAATATATATAAAGCAGAAACTATGTTAGTTTGTTCCTTATACAATTACACACAGTTTCACCAATCTGCACCTAATTGTGCATAGTTACTTGTTAAGACCCTCTGGACATTACTGACTACATGCAATTTGTACACCCCATCCCTTTCCCGGATTTCAGCCCCTTCAGTGACCTATTGGTCTTCCGTTTGACGTGCTGCCAAGCATGGAAAGGAAACAAAAGGAAACGCCTGGCCTTTGCACCCCTCCTTGCAGAGAGTCCTGTGTGTGTTATGTAGGGGATACAGTGGGTGGAAAGCTTTGGGGTGAAAAACAGAGAAAGGTCAGCCTTACTTGAGCACTTCTGTGTAGCGAGGGGAGTGTCAAGATGACAAAAGGAAGAGGATCCACAACCATACTTGTTGCTCTCCTCAACCTGCTACGGAGTCCCTTTCCTCCTGGTGCTTAGAGAAAAAAATAAAAGCAAAGCCAGCCTGGCTGTCATGTCGAGCCCTGTGCATATTTGGTTGTTAAAATAATATCAAGCCCATGATGCTGCCCAAAACTGGTAGGTGTTGAGGGCAGATGTTATGTGAGGGATTCCTCCATGGAGGGAGGCATACGCTCATCTTGACCAGAGCATACAAGTCTTCCCAATTCACTTGAGTGGGAGTGGATAATGCGAAGAGGCGGAGGAATGCCTTGTGACTCTTTCCCAGGGTGTAAAAGAAACACACCAAAAGAGGTCAGGACTAAGTAGTACTCACCCTTGACTACTTTCTCCCTCAACTCTCACTGAGCCCCCCTGAAAGGCATGAGTAAACCAAACTAGATACCTATTAAGTGCAACAGCGGGAGAGTGTCTATTTAAAATTGTGTTTATTGAGTTAAATGCACCAGAAGCATAATTACATCAGTACACAAAGATGCATAATAGCATTGCCCTAACAAACAAAAATGAAGTTATAGGGTTTTATTTTTAATACCTCGTAACATATGAACAACCTGCAAACAAACAAAACCGAGCTTGGGTGGTCCGTACTTCACAAATGGGTCCATAGGCCAGGGAGAGCAGCGGGTACATCTAAATAAAGTGCTCAGAGGTCTAAGCGAGAGCAGCACAGGTGGGGAAATTCAAAGCAGTAACAAGTGTATCTCCTTTGTTGCACAACCAATTCTACGGTAGGCAAATCAGTGTTCAGGGCGGTTTATTGTCTGAGGGGTGGAACATTGCTATGTTAAGACTCTTCCATGTATCGAACGTAGCAGCTAACTCATTTTCTCCTTCATGTACAGCACCAGCCCATGCTTTCATTTCAGCCAAGCACCAGCACTGAAATTGTTTGTGGCACAGTTCATATTGGGGGCGCTGCTTCTTTTTCCATGACATAGCTAGACGTCTCTTCGCTAGAACACACGCAAGGTCCATGAACTTGATTGCATGCCTGTGTTTACTCGGCCTAGAATACATTCCTAAAAAGGCATTCTAGTGGGTTCCATTCAAACCTGGCAATCCCAGCCTTCATGCAGGCCTCTTCTATGCTGGACCAAAATGTTTGTACCCCAAAGCATTTCCGGAGCATATGCATTAAATCAGCCACTTGACCATTGCACAAGGGAAGAACAAGTTACTTTCTTACCTGGTAATGTTCATTCGATGGGATGTTCTGACGACGTATTCCATATCTATGACAGGTAATCACCACACCTGTGCTGCTTCGGAAATTTTTCGGCGTCTGCGTCCTGCATCGATGACGTCGATACGCTGTCCTCGAGGTCCTCCGTCGAGCCGACGTCACCTGATGTTATAAGTAGGACGCACGACGCCCGTAGCCTCAGTTGTAGTTTTTTCCCCAGAACGTGTGGCACCAATCTTCTGCCAGTATGACCACAGAAAGCCTTGCGGAAACGTAAGCTGCAATCGCATAAGAAATTCTGTAGCGGGGAAGGGAGGGAGCGATGTGGAATACGTCGTCGGAACATGCCATCGAAAGAATGTTACCAGGTAAGAAAGTAACTTGTTCTTCGAGGGGATTGGTTCCTCCGACGTATTCCATATCTATGACAGACTTCCATAGCAGTACCAACATATGGAGGAGGGAAAAGGATTTAGAAATTTAGAATGCCCAATTAAAATGCAGAATAAAGGACCGCCATGCCAAAGGCCAGATCCTGCCCATGGACAGAATCTAGGGAGAAGTGTCTTACAAACGTATGGACCGAAGCCCATGTGGCTGGTTCACAAATGTTGCGAATGGGAACACACCTCTGCAGAGCAGTAGAGGCAGCCACACCCCTAGTAGAATGGGCCAGTAAGCCTACCGGAGGGTCCTTACCCGCCAAACGGTAACATCCAGAAATTGCCAAGATAATCCATCTAGACAAAGTCTGCTTAGTAACAGCTTGTCCCAAACGCCTACCAGCGTATCCTATAAAGAGCTGATTGTCCACTCTGACCCGAGGCATGCGTGAAATGTAGAACCTTAAAGCTCTCCTAGGATCCAACCTATGGAGCCTCTCCTCTTCCTTACCAGGATGCGGAGGAGGATGGAACGCCGGAAGAATGACCTTCTGGCTTACATGAAATTCCGACAACTTTCGGAAGAAAGCAAGGACAAACCCTAAAGACAACCCTGTCCTTATGAAACACCGCAAAGGGTGGCTTAACAGAAAGTGCCTGCAACTCACTCACTCTGCGAGCGGAAGTAACCGCAACTAAAAATATAGTTTTAAGGGTCAACAGCCTTAAAGGGCAAGAATGTAAAGGCTCAAATGGAGCACCGATGAGGAATTTTAGAACCAGGTTCAAATCCCAACCTGGCACCTGGAAAGGTGACGGTGGGAACACATTAGTGAGCCCTTTCAGAAACTGAGAAATGAAAGGAATCTTAAAATAAGAACACTCCTCAGACGAGCGCTTAAATATGGACAGCGCCGCCAGGTAACCTTTAATGGTACCCACTTGCAGGCCCTTGTGGGCTAAGGAAAGCACAGAACCACAGGAATGTCACATGAAAAAGGATCCACATTCTGAACCATGCACCAGTCGCAGAACTTTCTCCAACGGTACAGGGACTTTGTTGCAGGCCGTCTGGCCGAAAGCAACACCTCCATCACGTCTTCAGGGAGGTCCCAATCCTTATACCTCAACTTTTCAGAAGCCAAGCGTGAAGGTTGAGGGATCTGACCTCTGGATGGAGAACCTGACCCCCCCCCCTCCCATGAGAGGAGATCGTCTCGGTAGGGAAGACGGCGTGGAGGGCAGATTGACAAGTCGAGAAGGTTCGGGTACCACGTTCTCCGGGCCCATGCCGGAGCAATGAGGATCATCCGGGAACCGAACCTCCGTAACCTCCGCAGCACTTGCGGGATGACAGTGACTGGAGGAAAAGCGTGCAGCAGTGGGAAGGACCACTCCACCACAAACGCGTCCCCTAAGGCTCCTCTTGGAGGAAATTCCCACAAGCAGAATCTCTCGCACTTCCGGTTGACACTGGAGGCGAAGAGATCCACTTGTGGGGTCCCCCAAAGGGCGAAGATCTCCAGGAGAATCTCCTGAGCCAACTCCCACTCAGAGATCACGCTCTGCCTGCTCAGAGCATCTGCCGTCTCGTTTTCGTCTCCGGCCAGATGAACTGCTGAGATCGAAATTTCCTGCTGGATGGCCCAGAACCAGAGCTGCATCGCCACCCTGCATAGAGGAAGTGACCCTGCCTCCCCTTTTTGTTGAGGTAGTGCATGGCCACTGTGTTGTCTGTCAGAATCAGGACATTCTTCCCTGGCACAGTCGGCAGAAAAGCCTTCAGGCCAAACCTGACGGCCCTCAGCTCCAACAGATTTATATGGAGTCTGGACTCCGACGGAGACCAACGACTGCTGACTGTCAACTCATTGGCATGAGCTCCCCATCCCATGAGGGATGCGTCCGTCATGATCGTCACCTCCGGCCAGGGTAGACAAAATGGAGCCCCCTTCATCAGAATGTCTTCGACGGCCCACCACAGAAGATCCTGGGCGACCGAGGGCGGCATCTGAACGGGATCCGACATCCTGCCGGAGGATTGTGACCACTGCCTCTTGAGAGCCCACTGCAGAGATCTAATCCGCAGCCTGGCCTCTGGCACCAGAAGAATGCAGGATGCCATGAAGCCTACCAATCTCAAGAACTCGAACGCCGGGAGACTCTGGGCATGTTGAAACTTGTGCATCATCTGCAGAATGTGATGAGCCCTCACCTGGGGAGGGAAACACTGCCCCAGGGATGTGTCGAGCACTGCTCCGATGTACTGGAGCCGCTGGGTTGGCGTCAAGTGGGACTTCTTTAAGTTGAGGGAGAAGCCCAGCCTGTGAAGGGAGTGGCAGGTGACTGACAGATGATCCAGGACTTGCTTCAGAGAGCGCCCCCTGATCAACCAATCGTCCAGGTAGGGGTAGACGTAAATCCCCCCTTTCCTGAGATAGGCTGCCACCACCACCATGAGCTTGATGAAAACCCTCGGGGCGTAGGTCAATCCGAACGCCAGGACCCGAAACTGAAAGTGCGAGTTGCCAACCGCGAACCTCGGGTACTTCTTGTGCTTGGGATGAATTGGCACATGAAAGTAAGCGTCCTTGAGGTCGAGAGATACCAACTAGTCCTGAAGTTGAAGGGCCTGGAGGACTTGAGAGAGAGTAACCATCTTGAACTTGTCCTTCCTGAGGAGCTTGTTCAAACCACGCAAGTCCATGATGGGTCTCAATCCCCAGTTTTTCTTCGAAATCAAAAAATAAGCGCAATACCATCCCTTGTTCCTCTCCACTACAGGCACCAATTATATGGCGCCTTTCTCCATTAGGGATTTGATTTCCTGCGCAAGGAGCGGATCCGGACTCTTCAAAGAGAGATTCCCTGGTGGATTGTCGTGAGGCCTCTGCCGGAAAGGAAGACAGTAGCCGTGGGCTATGATCTCCAGAACCCACACATCTGAAGTAATGGCACGCCCTTCTACCAGATGCTGCGCCAGCCTTCCCCAACCGGCGAACCATGGGACATGGCCTCATGACTGACCTGAAGGGGCTGCAGCAGTGCTTGAGGGCAAAGAGGCAACTGCCCGAGCGGCCTTGGAACCTCGAGTACCCTGCTTGCCACCTCTGGTACTCCTACGTTGGCCTTTTTCACTTGCTGCTCCCCTTGATCTACCAAAGGATGAGTAAGATCGAAAGGAACCTCCCCTCCATTGCTGTCCCCTAGGACGAAAAGGCGGAGGTTGGCGAACTGCAGCGCTCAATGACTTTGCTGCAGCTTTGGAGGTCTGCAACCTCTCAAGGCTCTTGTCAGCCTTGCTGCCAAAAAGATGGTCACTATCAAAGGGCATGTTGAGATGCCGGGCCTGCACATCAGGAACAAACCCAGACTTCCGCAACCACGCAAATCAGCGCATCACGGTGCTCGCCGCCATGGACCGGCTGACACAGTCTGCCACGTCCAGACCCGACTGAACAGATTCACACATGGCATCCTTGCCATCCTGTACAAGGGCAAGAAAGCCATCCCGTTCCTCCCCCTCGGGAATATGTTCAGCCGCCAATGACACACAATTCCACAGAGTGTGAGTGAAACGTGCTAAGGCACACACGGAGTTGGCTGCTTTCAAAGCCATACCGCCTGAAGAAAAGACTTTCTTCGCCCAACCGTCAAAGCGTTTGTCGTCCCTGTCAGGAGGGATGGTAGGGTACGATGCCCGTTTTGCTGGGGCCGTAGCCACCTGCACCACCAAACTCTCCGGAGTAGGGTGCATGGATAAGTAGCTGGGGTCGCCACTGGCTGGGCGGTACTTTTTCGGCAACGACTTAGCCACTGCCGGGTGACTGTCACGATGCCCGCTCCCGGGGAGCCGGCTCAGGCCCTGCGTCCCCGAAAGCGGACATCAAGTCCCCGGGGAAGGTCCCAGCAACCCCTTATATGGGCCCTTTGGACAGCGTCCTGGCGCCTATGGCGCCAGGCTCATAGAAAACGTCAGTCCTGGCGCCATAGGCGCCAGGCTCATTATGAAAGTGTTTGGGTGCACTTACCTGATGCAGACCATGCTGCAGAACCCCAGCCTCCTTGAGGCCTGAAAGGAACTACTTTACCTGTGGGACTCATTTACCACCCGGGCGTGGTCGGGGAAGGATACGTACCTGATTGGGAGGACGGACACATTCTAGGAACTTCTTCCAAGGCTATTTAAACCACACCCGATCAGCCACACGTGCTTCGCGTTGTTCTGCATCTAGCAGCTGGACGCTCACCGTGTCTGCTCCTGCATCTTGACTTCTGCCACACCTGCCAGCATCCTGAATCACCTGCAAAGGAAGGGAACAAGAGAACAGAAGAAGGAAAAGGCCTCACCTGCTAAATCTGCATCCCAGAGACATTTCGCCGACAATCCTGAAAAGGAAGACATTTATTTTTAAAAGCACATCGCATCGATCGCTGCAGCGCCGCATTCTACTCACCTTTACAGCAGCGACCATCCGGATTCGCAGTCGCGCCCCCGCGCCTAGGGAGAAAAAGACAAGAACAAAGGTGAGAGAAAGAAGGGAAAAGGGAAGCTAAAACTCCATGTCAAGACTTACCTGTTGGGTCATTCCCTTTTCATTTCAGGTCCACGCCGCATCCATGCATTTTCGCACCCCGGCCCCTAAGGGGAAAAAGACATCAGCGTAAATGAGTGAATGAAAAGACATTACCAAAACACTCGTTAAAGACTTACCTGATTTCCTCAAGGATGTCACCGCTCACCTCGGGTCGGTGCCTGTTCCCCGGCATTCCGTACCCCAGCCCCTATGGGGAAAAAGACACTAGCATTAGAACATTAATGCATGGACACAAGGGGAACCACTTATAGAAAAACTTACCTGGAAGCCAAGCAAGTTTGGTTCTCACCCATCCGAAAATCCAGTTACGTAACTGGATACCAACGCGCCCCTGCATCAGAAGCAGGATGGAGAGCTCGTCCTTCCAGACTCTAAGGTGAGACGCTACGGGGAAGCACAGAAGGGTTTGAGGAGGGTGAGAGGGGGAAGTGGGAGGCCGATTGCATTACCCCGCAGACAGTTAACCCCCTATTCTCACCTACAGAAGGATACTTCTGCGAGTCAGACAAGCCAGATCTGGGGCCCGGTCCAGTCCGTCTTCCGAACCCTGCGCATCGCCTTAGACGAGGTCACAGCAGCGCGAACCAGGCCAGCGCCCCCGTGGGAGTCAGGTGAGCGTTACAGAACGCGAAGACTTCCTACAAATTCCCACCCAGGCGCTATGGAAACTTCTGAGACTGATCAGTTGGCCCTATTACTGGGGGCATTACGGGCTGAAGTACATGCCGCTCGTCAAGAGACTAATGCCCTCAAGAGGGAATTAATAATATCAAAGGAAAGAACTGATGACCTGGCCAGACAGCTTTTGCAAGGTCAAGCTGGACAAACTCCTCTACCCTGTTCCGGAGGGAACCCCGCTCCTGTGGTTCCCAGTAACCCTGTGCAGATTAATCTACCTGGAAACATGCCGCTGGCCCCACCTGAACGCTTTGCTGGGGACCCCAAACGATTTGCCGTATTCATGAATCAGTGTCGTTTGCACTTCCTATGCAGACCTGGGGCCTTCCCTAATGATCAGACCAAAGTAGCCTTTGTATGGTCATATCTCAGCGGCTGCGCTGCCGATTGGTCAGTTCCACTGGTTACTCAAGATGACCCGATTCTCCCTGATTTTCAAGGATTTCAAGCAAGCATGCAAAGGTTATTTGCTCGACACTCTCAGGGGCAGGCTCTGGATAACGAACTTCTATCCCTGCGACAGGGCAATCAGGACCTCCTATCCTATATTGCAACCTTTAATAGACTAATTGTGGAAACAGGATGGCCAGAGGATAAAAGAGTCACGTTATTTTATCAAGGTCTACGCGGAGAACTTAAAGATGTCTTGGCCCAAGTTGTAAATCCGCCCCAAGAATGCACAGAATATATAGACTTAGTGGTCCAATTGGATCACAGACTTCAAAACAGAAAAACAGATCGGTCACATCGCATCGATCGCTGCAGTGCCGCATTCTACTCACCTTTACAGGGCGCCTCCATGTTCAGCAGCGACCATCCGGATTCGCAGTCGCGCCCCCGCGCCTAGGGAGAAAAAGACAAGAACAAAGGTGAGAAAAAGAAGGGAAAAGGGAAGCTAAAACTCCATGTCAAGACTTACCTGTTGGGTCATTCCCTTTTCATTTCAGGTCCACGCCGCATCCATGCATTTTCGCACCCCGGCCCCTAAGGGGAAAAAGACATCAGCGTAAATGAGTGAATGAAAAGACATTACCAAAACACTCATTAAAGACTTACCTGATTTCCTCAAGGATTTCACCGCTCACCTCGGGTCGGTGCCTGTTCCCCGGCATTCCGTACCCCAGCCCCTATGGGGAAAAAGACACTAGCATTAGAACATTAATGCATGGACACAAGGGGAACCACTTATAGAAAAACTTACCTGGAAGCCAAGCAAGTTTGGTTCTCACCCATCCGAAAATCCAGTGACGTAACTGGATACCAACGCGCCCCTGCATCAGAAGCCGGATGGAGAGCTTGTCCTTCCAGACTCTAAGGTGAGACGCTACGGGGAAGCACAGAAGAGTTTGAGGAGGGTGAGACGGGGAAGTGGGAGGCCGATTGCATTACCCCGCAGACAGATAACCCCCTATTCTCACCTACAGAAGGATACTTCTGTGAGTCAGACAAGCCAGATCTGGGGCCCGGTCCAGTCCGTCTTCCGAACCCTGCGCATCGCCTTAGACGAGGTCACAGCAGCGCGAACCAGGCCAGCGCCCCCGTGGGAGTCAGGTGAGCGTTACAGACTCTCCGGAGCAGTCCAAGCCGCCGCCACCCTTCTCTGTAAGGCCATATGGAAAGGCAGTACCGGGTCAGTTGGTGGAACTTGGTCCAAGATATCCGTCAGGTCATCCTACAGAAAATCTACTGGTGAAGCAGACCACCCCAAGTACTCTGTCACCCTCGACATCAGCCGCCGGTACGAAGAGTCAGCATGCGTACCAGGCTCAGGCCTGCCAAACTCAACCTCCGAGGAGGTATCAAGACCACTGGCGTTGTGCAAAGACTGACGCAAGTTTCAATCTGGCTATGAGCAGACAATATCTCGTCAGGAACCTCATCCGGAACCAAACCTTCCTCAGACCCTTCCTCCACCTCAGAAATATAATCCAGAGTCTGGAATAAATCCCTGGAGGAGGGCACAGAAAAAGGCTCAAAGATAGGTCTCACTGACTTCTTCAGGGCCTTCCTCTGGGTTTCCAGAGGCATGGGGCACCTCCGATAAAGCATCCTCGAAAGGCGTAGAGGGCATTGACAGAATTGGCGTCGATGTCGAGCGTGGCGCCGATGGCTCCGACACAGGCCTCGAAGGCGGAGCCCCGAGCGTGCCTTTCGACAGCCTCGGCGCCGATGAATTCTTCAGAGGCGGAGCCTCGAGAGAGTCCCTCAACTGACATGGCGCGATGGCGTCGACGTCTTCTTCGAAGAACTCACAGGCTCCGACAGTCTCGACGGCGTCGAGGACCTGGAGCGGGCATTACTAGAGCGATCCACTTTGTCCGATCGGGACCTCGAAGGCGCCGACCACCCGAGCCCGAAGGCGTGCGAGCGGTGGCCCTAGTACTTTCCCTGCAGGAACGGAGCCCTGTGATTGAAAAATCTCCATCATCTCTGTGTGAAAGGCATCCCATTCCGCAGGAGTAGAGTGCTTGTTGGGACAAGCAACCTGCCGACGGGCGGAGTCCTCGGACGAGGACGGGGAAGGTGACTGGTGACGGCGCTTCTGCGAGTGCTTCGAAGAGGCAGAGGAATGGCGGGACCCACTCAGGGACCGAGACCCCCTGGACTTCTGCCGACGATGCGGAGAGTCGGCTCTCGAATCGTCAGTTGAAAGCCCAGCGGATCTTGACTTTCGGGGCTTGGAAACCCTACCGACAGAAAGCTTCTTCTTCCGTTCCCGCAAGGCCTTCGACGTAAGCGACTGGCAATTGTCACAGTCATCTGTGGCATGGTCCTCACCGAGGCACCAGAGGCAGGCGTTGTGCGGGTCCGTCAGCGACATCTCGGTACCGCAGTCCCGACACTTCTTAAAACCCAGCCACGGGGTGGAAGAAGATGGAGACATGATCTTCACAAACAACAAGTTTGACAGACCCGATAGAAACTCAGAAGAACCGAGGTGCGCCGAGATCTACGAAGCGAACTCGTTCGCGGAAGAAACGGAACTGAGGCTACGGGCGTCGTGCGTCCTACTTAGAACATCCATTGACATCGGCTCCACGGAGGCCTTCGAGGACAGCGTATCGACGTCATCGACGCAGAAGCCGAAAATGTTCCGAAGCAGCACAGCTGTGGTGATTACCTGTCATAGATATGGAATACGTCGGAGGAACCAATCCCCTCGAAAATTTGGGGTTGCATTTATGCTAAATTTGGCCACCGTGCTGGGAGTCATGTATGTATGATGTAGCACGTTAAATTGGATAAGCCGAAACCGTCTGTTCCGGGACACGTTTTTAATGAAAATTAAGGGCTGTACCCATTGTTCCTCTAGGAACTTTAGGCCCATATCCATGTCCCATTTTCCCTTCAGTGGCTCATTGCTTGTGCTGACCATGCTCAACAAACATCCAAAAATCTGAGCCCCCGGCCTCAAGCCATCTTCCAAACTATATATTAGGGCTAAAAGTGCCATCTCTTCTGGTTCAGCAGGCCACCCTTCCCATTTACGATCAGCCACTCTCACCACCCTCATATAATTTAGAAATTGGCCTCCAGGTACAGCTTCCTTTAGACCTTACTTTGGTACAAAACTTTCTAAATCTCGAAACATCCCATTATCAAACATATCCTCCCAGGAAAATGTACCCAATGCTTCCCATCGTCTGGCTACCTGAAATTCTTCAAACCTAGCAGACACGTCCACTACAATGGGAGCATTCCGGGAGCATGGGTGTAACAAGTGGACCATTTTCAATGTTCTGGTCCAAATCTGCCTTCACAGTCCTACAGCATCTAGGAACCCACAGAATCTCCTTAAGTCGAGCAGGTCTCACTACTGTCTGAAGAAGCCCAGTCTCCGGGGTGATAACATCAGACAGCCACATTGTCACAAAGCGAAGCTGGTCGGCCAAGTAATAAAGTTCTAGATGAGGAAGCTGCACTCCTCCATCCCAATATGGGAGGCATGGCATTTTGAGAGCAATCCTGTTGTCACGACCCTCAGCCCTGATCCCCACTGGCAAGCCCATTGGCCAGGTGGAATCAGGGCTCGGATCAGTAATAAGGACTGGCATCCACTTCTCAGGCCCTCTTGGGGCCAGTCCTGGCGCCTTTGGCGCCAGGCTCATCAGTAAGGAAAGACATCTGCTTGAGGAACTACTTTATTTAGGCTTTCAGCCAACATGGAGGCTTCCACATAGCTGGATTCCTAGAACCAAGCTATGCGGTCTAGTGTTTTGGGTGTGGTGGCCTAGGGACTACTTTACCTGGACTACTTTACAGTGGCTATTTAAACCACACCCGAACAAGACAACACGCTTCGCGTTACTTTGCTTCTAGCAACGTGACGCTCACCGTGTCCAGCTTTCTCACGAGCCTGGTGAATTCCGGACCTGCAGAAAAACCAAGATCATCGTTAGCAGCAGATTCTTACCTGCATTCATCATCCTTCACTGCTCGCAGCTCCTGAGCAGCTCTGTTGGTGGAGTTCACCGCCCGGATCGGAGGACCTGAGAAAAGGAGGTAGTGGAGACATTACAACCACAAAGCGCTTAAAGGACTTACCTGGTTGGTTGCTTTTCGGCCAGCACAGCTTCGGAACTCCATCTGCGCTGGGAACTCACTGCGACCTACGAAAAGCACAGGTCAGTGAGGAAAAGACATCACTGCGCTACGCAAAGCGCCTCCTTACCGCATCTTAGCGCTATAGCGCGCCATCATCTCCCGGTGAGAACCAGCATATCCAAGATAAAAAAAGAGACCTTTAGAACAGAAAAAGCATGCAAGAATTACAACGCCATCAATGGCAATAAGACCTACCTGAAAGACACTACAAGGGCAGCATTCAGTGAAGTAACTGGACCGCCCGCGTCCACAACAGACAACGCGCCCCTACCCAGAGAGCAGGACGGAGAGCCCACCAATTCCAACAGCCAGGTGAGAAGAGAACCTGGAGGGGCTGGAAACACAAGGGAAGTTGGGGAAAACTTACCTTGGTCGCCCAGTCCTAATATAGTCTTTGTTTCCAGGCGGAATCCCATCGACACCGAGACCACACCAGGGAATCATTGGGAAGGGCCCCAACGACCAACTGGCTGGGTGGCGTCCCCGTGGATACCAGGTGAGCGTAACACCTGTGCTGCCCCATCCCCCACAAAAAGTCCCTGAGAATGGAGTCAAAGGCTCGAAAAAACATAGGTTCTATTTGATAGTGCATATAACAGCCTTGGAAGGATAATCGTTTTGGCAATAGAGACCCTTCCCATAAGGGAGCAGCAGGCTGGCCCAGAATTGTGTGTGTGTGAGAGTGTGTGAGAGTGTGTGAATGTGTGTGAATGTGTGAGTGTGTGTGAGTGTGTATATCTATCGTGAGGTGCATGTGCAATCTAGACTCCTAAAAATATTTAAATGTGGCCATTTCTTATCCCAACCCCAGGTCCGTTAAGTCCTTGCATCGAAGTCCTGCCAAAGGAAAACGGCATAACATCAGCCTGCTGAACTAAATCCCTGACAATTTTGCAAAGTTATCCAATACATCTAGAATAATGGGTAGGTTGTGTACCAGCTCTCATAAGTATAGCAGGACATCGTCAGCTAATACAAGATGCCCAGTCCTTGCAATTTCTATACCAGCCTCCAGGTATTCCTGCCTCAAGTATGCAGCCAGGGGCTCCAGAGCCAATATGTACAGCATTGGGGAGAGCGGGCACCTCTGACGTGTTCCCCTTTGTATGTCCCATATGTCTGAAATCTGCCTTCCCGACTCCACTCTGGCAACCGGGCAGGTGTACAATAGTTTGGCCCAGCGGATAAATGTTTCCCCAAACCCAAAGCCCTTTAGCGCTGCGTACATCCACTCCCAGTAGACCGAATCGAAGGCCTTAATGGCATCGAAGGTAACTTAGGGTGAAAACCAAAGTTCTTAAAAATGCACAGAAAGGTCTGGGAGCCCCTCAAACGAGAAAAAACATAGCCCAATAACCTGTTCTATGGGAAGGTGTACCTTTCACAGGAGAAATAACCATTTGCATATCAGTCTTTATCCCACCCACAAGGGCAGTCCAGCACTGAAATGCTAAGCAATTCTCGCCCCAACAAGGCTGAAACACGTGTCTGGGGGGGTTGTTGTTGGTACTCTTGTTCAGTAGAGAATGCCACAGCATTTCGATGCTGGACTGCCCATGTAGGTGGGACAAAGACTGATATGCAAATGGGTATGTCCCTTCTGTGAAAGGTACAGTGAGCTAAAGTGTGGCTGCAGACTCTCGAGTGGGTACCTTCCCAAAGAACAGGTCATTTAGCCATGTTTGTTCTCGCAGAGGGCACCTATGACTAATTTTTCAATTACTAGATTATACAGTAATAGCACTGATAATTTTTCTTTTCTCTTTCTTTACATTATTTCATTTTGTACGGATGACCTTTGTAACACAAAAATAATATTGTAATAGTGGGAGATACTAAATATTACTATTGAATAAATAGCTAACAAAGCCCTGAAGACGCTCACAGCGGGGAGGACAATATCTATATCCTGAACCCGCTTAGTGAAACACGTGAAAAGTAATATCACTGATGTATTTATTTTTGATATAGTGAATTGTGTACATTCAGTATTTTAAATACAATAATTTCCTTAGAAAGATTTACTTCTGCCTTCGGTATTACTGATGTACAATTCATTTTTTCATTTGAATGGATGTTTGAGTCTTTTGATAAATTAAACACTGAATAAAATAGTGCCTTTGTTTAAATTTGTGTAGTCTTAATTAAGGTATGCCAATGCGAATCGTATAAGTTGGATAACAGTCCAGTGACATTCCATGATGAGATACTTAACCCTTTGCTAGCTCTATTAGCGGTGGAAGAGTGAGGGCTACCAGGTGGGGGCAAAATTACTCAGTCAATCAGGGGGCAAAATGTGCACTCGCTACTAGCCATTGGCTGGTGATGTTTGACGTATGGCAAGTAAGAAACGGTGGGCCATGTGAATGAGTAGAATTTAGGTGGCGGGAAGCTTGCAACTTGAATTTTTGCCCCCTAAGGCAATCATGCTAGGAGAATGAGGGGCTGCTGATGAAAGAGCTTCACCTCAAACAGTCAGTTGTGCACTCCCAAACCCTGCTACGATTTATGCATTTGCCAATCTCCCTACCAACTGGAAGTTTGAATTAAGTACAGGTAACGATTGATGTTCTATTGCTAAAAAGCTATCCCCATTAAGAACACTAAATGGGTACTGTCATTAACATTTCTAGGTCTCTGTGAGACACCACATTTAGATTTTGATGAGACCTTAGTCCATCTTCTGACTGTCATGTGGTTTCAACTTCCATTCCCTCCTTGACTCCAGTGCATATTAGCAGGATGCCAAGCTTCATACTTTGAAATTACTGATAGAATCTGAGAGTCAGAGGTACCTTTGTTAACGTTTGTATTTCTTCCAACACCTAAAGTAAGTTAATATAAGAGCATTTCGATAACAAACTAACGCCGGAAATGTGTTGTGATCCAGGTACTTTAATTGGGCCCTCTCCTTCTTTACTGACCGCAGCAATCCCTACAGGGCCCACTGGGACTGCTACGTTAGAAAAAACATTGCCCTTGAAATCTCAGGGCACACCTTCTGGCAAGGCTTGCAATCTATCATTAACTGCTTTTTGTGCTTTGTTATTAGCTGGATTTCGTCCATCTGTTTCTGGTTGCTCCTTATCTTCTTGCAAAGATTGAGTTGACATCCAAAGTGGATGAACCTGCTAAGGAATGCAGATGCTGGTATGCATGTGGTTGAGCGGTCTATAAATGTGTGCAGTGTTTGTTCCGGGTCAATGTTCTGGTGCGCTGCAATCTGGAGCGTCTCTTTTTAGCTCTTATGAAGCATGTTTGCTCTGTGAGGAACCTGAGGGCATCCACTTCTTCTCTCCCCCCCCCCCTGACATTCTCTGCTCAGGTGGCCAGGGAAAGAAAGGCCATTGCTTTTGGATCCAGACCCTGGGGGTGGATATGCGAGCGAGGATCACCTGGGTAGAGGGAATTTGAGGAGTAAGACATGGTATTCTCCATTCCCTTTTCACAATGCATCTTCTGTTCCAACAGCATTTCTAGTTTACTGTCAACCTTTCCCCTTTTCCTTTCAAAGTGGTCCCCAGAATTGCCATCGTTATACTGGGATGAGGAAGAGATCAACTACGAGGACACATCCTCATTTAGGCAGGATAAGCACACATCAGCCCCATCTTGTTAATACGGATAAATATAAGCTCAGTACCAAAACGAGAAGGAAGAAAGCGGGAGTTTTGTACACTTCCACTACTTCACACCACTTTGGTACTCAGACGAGGAAGAGGGCTTTGAAGGACTTCGATGAAAATAGCCAGGCATGACCAGCTAATAAGTTTCACCATGGTCAGACAATTGACTCGCACCTGCAGTCATTTGGCAAGTCCCAGGTGCAAAAGAATGGTGACGGACCAGCAAAGAGACACGGCCTGGAGAGAAGGGCGTGGCTTGTAGAAGCAGAGCGGGCTGGAGAGGAACTGCATGAGGGAAGCTGTGCTGAGCAGGAGTATGAGAGAGACGCTGGGGCCCAGACTGACCGTGAGAGGGTCGAGAATCCTGCTGTCCTCCCTATCCGGTGTCCACAGCAGGAGCTGGTGTGCACCGCAGCCTCCCGATCTATCCAAGTCTCAGAGAGCGAGAAGTGCTCTCAGTAGCTCCCGCTGGGGAAGAGCACAGCTAAGCGCTGCAGAGGACGGCGAGCGCTGCTCGCTGTGGCTCCCGTGAGGAAAAGGAAGAGCGAGAGAAGCCGGGAAGCAGAACTGAGAAGCCTGAAGGAGCGGCTGCATACCGGCGAGTGCAAAGAAGGGAACACTCATACCGGGACACTCCGGGGGCCGGAAACAAGCATGCCTGAATTCCGAACAAACTGAAAACTAGTACAAGTGCTATAAGAGGCCAAACCAAGTGTTTTCGGACACCGAACAAGCTGCAATGTATTACAAATATTTTTGAAAGTTGCAACAAGCATTAATGAAAACCGAACTAACTGAAAGATATCACCACCATATTGGAATACTGTACAAGACCAAAGCAAGTAATGAGCATTTATGAATTAAGAGAAAGCAAGGCGGTGCAAAGGGGGGTGAACACCACATAGTGAATCGTGAGAGACACACATTGGGCCTCATTACGACCATGGAGGCAGCCATGCCGCTATTTGCGGCATGGCTACCCCCATACCGGGTACTGGTTCCGGGTTCCCTGAATGGGAAAATACCGGGCCATTCCGACCTTGGAGGGACCGGTATTTCCCCATTCAGGGAACCCGGACCCGGTACATCCCCATTTGAGCCCCCATAGGGCTCAATGGGAATGGAGAGGATGCAAACAACGGGCCCGTTCAATGACGGGCCTGTTTGCATCCTGGTCTGCTCGCGGGATCCGCTAAGGATGCCTGGTTTTACCAGGTGTCCTTAGCGGGTCCCGCGAGGAGTCCTCGTAATGAGGCGGTAGGGGGTTAACAGGGCCGGCAGCTCTACCGGCCCCATTAACCCCCTACTGCCTAACGTGTAATGAGGCCCATTGTGGCAAAGCCAAAAGACTGCCATGGAGAATGTGAAATAGTGTTGGCCAAAGATACAGGCTTGTGGGAGACACAAGTCGTGGTAAGTCAAGAAGCATGTGAAATGAGCATTGGCCCAAGATATAGGATCCCAAAGAACTACAGGTTAAGAGAGAAAACCTATGTTGGCAAAAACCTGAAGAATACAGAAGCATAACAAAGTGCATAGGGTTATCGGTTACATGACCCATCAAGGCATAAAATAAGGAGTGTCACATAGCAATTTGCTATGCAATTCTGTAGGTTTGCTAATCAAATGGACACTTGTGTAGAAAAGTTAGCTATTTAAGTTGCTCTCTTCAATGAATGCACAGCTCGCCCTGCATTCTTCTCTTGACCATGGTGCTCTCTTCACCCTCTTTTCTCTGTTCACTTCAAGTGCTAATGGAGGGAAAGTGCAGAAGTAATCCTCTCCTCCACTCTTAAGTGCCAAAGGCATGTGTGGTAGTGCTAGGCAAGATTTTTTTTCTTTTTCAAATAATTGCAAACCAGAAGTAATCAAGATGATACTTTTATTAAGATTTCTATATCTTGTCTGGCAAAGACCAGTATGTGTCAACTTTATATTTATATAAAAAGAGTCCTGCAATTCCATTCCTAAAATGTAAGTTGCTACAGAATGCATAATTACAGTATTAATACTGTAACACACTGCACCATCTCCTTGTGTTACAGTAAGGTTTAGGTTAGTATATCTAAATTTCATAGTGTCCACTGTTTTATCATTTTGTGGGGAAGGATGCAACATATTAACAAGTGAACACTTGAAAATGTACATGACCAAATTCTTTTGATGGCAAACCTAGTTCTATAACCTGCAGGTTGCATACTTATTGCAAATGGTGTTCAACCCATGAGCAAACCCATATTCCTTGAAATTCTGTATTATCACTCTGTTGCTTTATACCAGGTACCCTGAAAGTGAGATGACCACAAACTGCAATATTCTTTCCTAGTTCTCTGCCTGCTACGCAATCCACTCTGCGTAGTCTCTTTCGTACCTCTTACATAGTGAATACACAAAGCGAACAGGATGCTTACACAAAGTAGAGATCAATAGTTCCATCCAGTCTGTACATCTACAGATCTACTGCAGTTCCAATCACTGGTTGGCCTCCAGCGTACGTTTTGCTTTATGATTGCGTCTTATATTACCACCTGCAGGAGACAGCTGGCCAAACTGTTTTCAGAGCCTTTTTGAGCATATTGATTAATTTGTGTCCATTCATGCAGCTAACCTTTTAAATTTGACAGACACTCATCTATGGCTCGCAAAGTCTTTTCGCCCACTAGCATTTGCAAGCGATGTTTGAAACTTTTATTTAACACTTACTTTGCAGAAAAATGGCAAATAAAAGTTTCACTGTTCATGGCTGGCATCTGGGTGGCAGCATTCTGCCAAACAAAGTTTGTTTGTACGGACATGCACCATTTTAAAGAAATCACATTTTAAATGTGTTGTCCTCTGTTGCTATCAGTTGAGTGCATTTCTCTTAGGTTGAAAAGGTAAACTAAGTTACCCGACCTGCAGGTCTAGTGGAAGCTTAAAAGATTTGCAAGGCCAGACTCCTATCACTAATGTCTTATTTCAGCAGTACGCAAAACTGCTGTATTGTTCCTCATTTCATGTCGGTACGACGTCCAATTATCGACAGTAGTTTTTTCCACGTGTTTTTTCAAAATATTTTTGCTGAAAAAACAAATCACATTTTTTCGGGGGTGTGGGAAAGGGCATACAAAGGGTTGGCGGGCAGGGGGGTAGTGGGAACAGTAAACAAATAGGTGGTTTAACCAGGGTTTGGGGGGAATCCCACCCAAAAATAAAAAATAAAGTAGAGTCTTTTTCTGCAACATTTTTTCAGAAAAATCTTGTTGAAAAAACAGTAGTCGATGATATGACATAGAACCTTCATGTCTTGGGCACAAATAACTTCTGGTGACATTAACAATATTACTACAAAATTGCTCATGAAACGAGCCTGTTTGCTAATCAAAAATAATGTAATTGCCAAAGTCTGCTAATCAGTTTTTGAAAACTAATGTATGCCTTGCCCGTGATGGGTGAACCATGCGGTCCGACAACATGCGCCTAGACTGAGTGATATTACTTGGAACCTGTGTTGGCAAAACCCTGAAGAATACTGAAACATTACAAGGTGCATAGGGTTATCGGTTGCATGACCAGTGATGGGTGGACCGTGTGGTCCGACAACTACGGCTTGACTGAGTGACCCCTACTTGGGAAAAGCCAAGGAAAGCAAATGTAAAGAAGCTGGTAAGTTTCAACAGTAATTGAAGAAAACGGTAGATGAAGAAACATAGTAACATGTGTGACCTATTGAAAGCCTGTCTGATCAAAGATTTGAATTGATTTTGGTTTTGGAAGCTGAAAGAGCTCAATTGTTGGGGAATGGAACCCTGGGGCCCTTTCTTTCCAAAGCTAGACTACATGAACTGGTATTTGTTCCTTTTCCTTTTGAAAGCTGGAAATGTGAACTCTTGGGGCAGGGAACCCTGAGACCTTAAATAGAGAAACACCTAGATAACCAAGAAGGAATTGGTATTGTTTTGGGAATTGGGACTAGATCTGAATAGGTATTAGTCTTTTTGCAAAGAAAGATTGCTACTCTTGGGTAAGGGAACCCTGATACTTTGTGAACTAAGTTGAGCTCTTGAGGAAGGGATACCTGAGGCCTATTGGACCTGTTCTGAACTTGGGGCAGCAGAGTATAAGCCAAGAGCTGGAAGAAGCTTAGCACTTTATTTTTTAACAATATTTCTTTTGCTGCTGACATGGCAACACATTGTATATAGTTAGTTGTGAGGGTAAATATAGGTATTGGACACAGACAGACTTTTGATTGGAACTTACTGACACGTACTATCCTTAGTTTTCTTTAGGTAGGGAAATCCCACCTTAGCATAGGGCAAGTTAGGCCTTACTCCAGCCTGACATTTAAGTACAATAAAGCTTTTAATGAATCTGTTGTCTGTGTCTTGCTTCATGATGCCTTCACAGCTCCCAGTTAGCTGGATTTCCCCTTTGGGTGATGCAGTGGTGTTTGATTCCCAATTACTACAGATACGCATTCGACTCCAGACCTTGGAACGGAGGTGCCTTACCTGCTATGAACTCCCTGAAAGCCATGCAATGCTATGGTTCTTCCTACTTTTGGTAGTACCACAGCCTCCACTACCACCACCTCAGGATACCTTAATAAACATTCACCCAAATCTACTAGCAGATGACGTCAATTAGGATAGGCACAGAATTGAGTCCCGATTTTCTGCCTATATTTGTCACTGATATCTTCATTGAGGATTGGAGATGGTGTAAAAAAACTACTGGTTGCCTGGCAAGGGAGGCACTGAGCCACTTCTGCTTCAACTAAGTCGGCGATGCCAGGAAACCAAGTTTTGCCATTAATTCTCCCCTTCATCTTTATAAGCCTTATGGAATTTGGGATGCTCCAGGAGCACTGACCTTCTGGCAGGATCGCACCCATCAGACGATATGGACTATTCTTGTTGAATATTCATAAGGGCTTGGATAACCTTCCTGTCCTTGGAACTCTGAATTTTTGAGACAGCACATTCTTCAGTTTTTTTTGTCAGGTGTCTGAGTTGCCACTTGTAAGCACTCATTTTTTGTTCTAATGTCTTCCAGTGATAGGACAATAGGCTGGGCTCTTTCCAGCAGGTTGACATGCCTCTCTTTACTCTTTGTAGGGAATCTGTCTGACCGACCTGCGACCTTCTGTGACAGGATGGCATACAATCCCACAAGGACTGGCACTCAATATTATATCCACGTCTCTTTTTGGATCACAGTACGCTATGGCTGTGTCATCTGATACAGCATCTTTAATATATCGAAATGCATTTTCTTGGGCAGAGGTCTGAATCCACTAACCATTTTTCTTCAACAAATCTCTGTATGGTTTGGTCACTGTGGCAAGATTAGGGATGAATCTGACAAAATAATTCACCTTCACCAGAAAGCTGTGTTAGTAATGGTACATTCAAACGTGCAATGGCTGGTTTAATGCCTTGAATGTACAGTGGTTCAGCAGACACCCATTGGCTTGAGAAGATGTGCCAGAAGAAGTTGAGTCATTCTTTGTACAGCTCGCACCGATTTCAGTGAAGGGTCAACCCACTTTCCTTTAGATGGGATATTGTTGTGTGAAGCTGCTCATAATGCTGTTTCTAACTTACTATGGATATTTCAATGTCATCACGGAAATGTATTTCCCCTGGGATGTCTGAGACTATTTCTAGTATTCTGAAAAGCTTCAGCTGCAGAGGAAAACATGCAATTGAGCCTCATATCTTCTCATACCCAAATGTGTTGAGATGATGGTGGAATAGAGGATGCAACGGTCATTGATAGTTTCCTATATTTAGGTCTAATTTGGTGAATCACTTGGCTCCATTCAAGTCAGCCAGGATATCATCCCTGTGGGTGTTGTGTCACTCCCATAGTCTAGTATTGCGCTACTGGAGCTCAGTAAATATTTCTGTGAGAAAAATGTTTGTGTACACCTCTATCATCTATACTGCCTCTCTGTCTAATAAGTGGCCTGAAGAGGGATCATGCTGGACTGCCATATGTGTACATTCTGTTTGCCTCAGTCATGAGATTCTTCTGATTGGGTACTCCCTATTTTTTGTTTTTGGGGGGGGGGGTCGACTCTGTGCATTGGAGACTAATGAAGCAAGAATACAGAGAAACAGATCGACTACCCCTCTCTTTTAGTCCCCGAGTGTCTACCTGTCAGTGAATCAAGAATCTATTTATCTAATAGATCAATCAGTACATTGCACACACACATTTTCTTTTTTCAAAAAAAAAAATCAACATACAATTTTATTCAATTTTAAACCTTGCTAAAAAAAAAACTTAAAAACCACTATAAAATAGTGCACTCTTGTAAGACATCAAAAACACTAATCTAATACAATCATCAAAAACATGTAACATTCATATTAAAAAAACTAAATTATTACACAGCTCAATGAAAATCAAAGCAATTTTTGGGAAAACACAGCTCATAAATGTATCAAGAAATAGAATTGACCAATAAGTTCTATGGTGTAGCACAGTGTAAATAAATACATTTATACAAAAAAGGGACCCTGTTTTTTCTTTGTTTTATACAGCGTCTTTAAATATATTGGTCTAAATTTTACTGGTTTAGAGCAATACTATGATTTATATCGAACAACCAGCAGTCTTCAGTTACAAACGGAGAAAAGGAAAAGAGCTGAATGGCTATTTCCTTTTTATGTCGACATAAGTTTCGGCCGCATAGACACATACTACACATTCTCAAATGCTGTTGGTCTAATTGATGTATGGCCATCTTCAGGACACAGAATATAATTTTACAAGAATGTAATTCTTCCCAAATATGATGCTTCTTCAGTTACGATCTACAACAGAAGTAAAGATATTTGTTTTACTTCAAATGTCACTCATTTCTAAACATTCATATTCACACAGCAATGCCTGCAGTATTGATCAAAAAATTATTGTGGTGGTATTTTTTGATAAATACTGCAGGCATTGCCGTGTGAATATGAATTTTTAGAAATAAAGTGACATTTGAAGTAAAACAAGTTGATATTTTTTTGAAAAAAGAAAATGTGTGTGGGCAATGCACTGATTGATCTATTAGATACATAGATTCTCTTTTCACTGACAGGTAGACACTCAGGGACTAAAAGAGAGGGGTAGTCGATCTGTTTGTCTGTATTCTTGCCTCAGTCATGGCCAGGGCTTGACCCATTGAAACTCTTCCCTGGCCATGACACAGATTGAGGCGCCAGTGTCTGTGAGGTCTATTACCTCCAGGTCTCAAATGGCAGCCTTGCACTTAGGGGAGGATATTAATGTATTAGAGATCGCATACAGCTCAGATTAGTTATCCTGTGCATGAGGAAACGTCAGAGGCCATTTAAGAACCCTGGTATACTTGCTGCAAGATGCTCTTGAAAATCTTTTTGTGGTTTGGCTGATGACCATCAGTATTTATACAATAGGAGCAAGAGCTCTGCTCTTTGGCCAGACGCATGCCCCTGTGAGAAAGGACCCCTCCTTAGTAGCCACATGGCCTATGGCACTGAAGTTCTTTCTGCTTGTAGGTCACTTCGGGGCAGCACTCTTTACTCCTATGCAGTCTATGGCGGCGTATTGATCCCGTTTCACTTGTTTATGCTGGCTTGGACAGCTTCCATGAGTGTGGCCTGTACATGTTAGGGTTCCTGAGACCTGCTAAGATTTAACATGTGGTCAAGCATTAACCTTGACTTTCTATGCATTAAGTTACTTAGTTTTGCACAGCCACACCCTTATATTATGTGAACCCTCACCTCATCATTGGGGTCTGCCATGGTGCACATGCTAAATACATTCACTGAACGTCACAACACAGCCATCTTTTGAGTCACCCAGAGTATGCTGTACTTGTCCCATCACAAAACACGCATAGTGGAGGTAACGACCGGGGAAACCCTAGAAGAGGCGCCCAGATAACCTGGCAGCATCCTCCTTCCTCTCCCCTGGATAAGGGGGAGGGGTTGGGCGAAAGCCAGCGAAACCCGGGGGTGCAGCCCGGGAAGAGAGAAAGGGGTGGGAAGCCCACCAAACAAGAGAAGCCCGCAAGAGGGCAACAAAGGAAGGGGGCGTGCCCAAGGGCATAAGAGCGACTCAGCCCGCTGGCAGCATCATCTTTGCCGCAACAACGCTGGAAGGAACGAGCCCGGGAGCAGTTTAACCTCCCACCCACCCTACATGAGGATTTCTGCAGCAAGGGAAGTGGCAAGTCTTTCGCCGTTGCAGTCGCAGAACGGCGAGGCTGTGTTTTAGCGACCAGTGACATTGTAGGTACTACAAACGAGCTGTGGGAAAACCGAGGGGTTTTCGCTCCTCTAAGGCCTAGTGGCAAGGGAGCTGGAGGTATCAGAGGGCTCGGCTTCCCCCAGCAAGAACGGCACTCTTCCAGCCCAGGATCAACTGCAAGGGCAGGCGGGGCGCAGACAATGGTTGGGGGGAGCTTTGACCTAGAGTGGACTTGGTTGTAAAATGGGGGAAGCAATGTTTTGAGATGGAGCAGTCGGCTGGTCTCCGCACCTGGAGAACAATTTCACAAACCTTGGTTTTGCAGTGCTGACAAACATGTAGTGTTAAGTAATTTCGTGATAATAAACCTGCAGCCTTTTATGCCAACAAAAGAAAAAGGTCTTCATCTGCACTTTTTCCAAAAGGTGGAGTTAAGGGAGCGAATAGAAAGATCAATAATGTTGGTATATCTATGGACAAGTGCCAAGTTTTTGAGCATTTACGTGTGGCTGAAAATTAGCGTTAAACGCAGTGACGGTCACATGATAGTCATCTTCCTGTCCCGTTTTCTGTAACATAAGGAAGGTTTATTGGGCCTCGTGCCCAACCAAGTGCAGCAACATCAATCGCTAACCATATCCATCCATAACCTCCATGATATTGCCACCGAATTCAGCCTGGATTGAGGAATGGGTGAATATTTCACTTTTGTCACCCTGGTTGTGTTCTCATGATCTGGAGGTACAGCTGTGGCTAGATACGTGTATATTCAGCTTTGAATTCAGCAGTGAGCAATGCCTCAGGCCTCCGAACAAGTAAAGACACATGCACGCTTGGTTTTCCTGTGTCAGAGTCACACATGTGAACAAAGAACTCATTTATGCTTTGTTCTGAGCGTCTTCGGCCAGTCACATGGGTGTTAGCGTGTACGTGCGTGCATGCATTTATAAAGACAGCCCCTTAAAAGGTGGAGTTTGTTCGACATAATAAAATGACAGTCAACAGGCTGAGAGAATTATCAACAGTGTTGTAAAATCCTGTACAACTGGCATATAAATGAAAAAACGTTATGCTGAGAATATAGTGAATGCGGATAGTCTGATTTTGCCCAACGGTGAAGCAGATATTTATGTGGATCAGCGCACCGTCTCCTGTGGTATAGAACATCACATATCAATAAATAGTTAATTACAGACTTAAAGCATTCTTTGAACTCACAATAATTGTCAGTATGTTCTACCGCGATCAGCATAAAAGAAATCAAAAAAACAAAAATCCCCTGTGTCTGTGCAGGGATGGGGGTATCCTGGCGGTAATTGCGCCAGGATACCGCCAACACAAATAGCACTACCGTTACTCGGTCTCTCGCTATTAGCGCGGGTTAACGAGTAGCGGTAAGGCGGTAAATCCCCACTGGGTGCATTAGACCCAATGGAGCTTGGGGGCGCTATTCGCGCCGGCGCAAATTGCACTTGTGCCAATTGCACCAAGAATGCCTTCTCCGCCGGTGCATACACCTCCTGCTCAGAGCTTGTAATAGCGTTACCGCTGCATTTAAGAGCTACCAGCCAACTCGTGAGGAGACCCAGAGTGTCCTGCAGCATGAGGAGGGGCCAGCCCCTGCACCCTGCCACTGGCGGTGCCCCCACAATAAGCTCAGTGCAAGTTACTTGTGTTGCAGTCTCCGGAAGATCCTGGCTGTGATGTGTGTGTGTTCTGCAGAGACTATGCCTGGACGCCAATGGAACGGGCCTATCCACGCTACCAGGATCGTGCATTTATGTGGGGCGAGCTACATGCTCTCAAGGACTTTCTTCAAGCGTTTAATCCTGAGCTATTGTCGTTACTATTTGGAAAGTTAGCACGAGAAGTGACAATGAGACTTCTTTTTATGTCAGCCATATTTTGTTGAAGCTTGTTTTAATGGTTAAATGTGATCTTACCGACCACAAAAACAGAGAGGTACATAACAGCGTGGTACATAACAGAGTAGACAAAACACTGCAAAACACGAGATATTCTTTTATTTTATTTGCCCCCCAAACCTGCCTTTTTCCACCCTTTTAGAGCGATCCCAACCCCATCCCAACCCATTTTAACCCCTTACCCCACTACGCTTTATATATTTGTTAAACTTTTCAGTGTTTTCAGTGTTATTGTCCACTCAGTTATGTACTACTCGGTTTTGTTTCCGATAAAATCACTAGATACCGTTTTAATCACATTTGATTTCAGGTTTTCTTAGTCAGGCGAAAGGTTTTTGGGACATTATGGGTATGGACAATTATTCTGCAAATGGTCATATATGTCATGTCATGCATGATGTGCTTTCACAAATTCACAACCATTTTTGGTTTCAGTAACTGATCTACGATATTCTCTCCAATACTGTGGATCATGTGAAAGCATGTTTCTACACATGTTTAGGTCATACTGGGCCATGTATGATGTTGCCCAGTGTTTCTATGAATGCTCCAGGCTATATGCCTGGCCACGTATATTGTTTCCACATTGGCTCTTCATGGGCACGGCATTTCACCTTTTTATGAAGTTTGTGTGGGGCAGCTGGATGCAGGATGCCCATAACTAATCATAATGAGTGTTCCTACTGCTTAGGAGTGTTTATTTCCCTCCCTAAAGGGGTGGCATTCTCGTTATGAAGTATGGGTGCATTTCTTTAATGGAGCACCCCATTTCTGGAAAGTGTGCGCCGCTTGGTTCTGGAATGCAGTGTGCCATATTGTACACTTCAGTCCTATTACTGTTTGTTGTCTTTGCTGTTGTGGCATGGCTCTGGTATGTTGTGGCAACCCTGTGTTCTATGGGTCGGGAGTTGCATGTAGGTTTCGCGGGGCCCGGTGTTGGCTGAGGTGTGCATCTTCAAAGTGTGCATGTTTGCTCATCTTACATTCGGATGGTTTATGTTCAGGTGCGCGGCAAGTAGGCCGCCTTGGTAAGGAATCTGGCCTGCTTCTCGCCTCTCTGAAATAAAGGAGACACGCAGGTAATAGTGCTGACCGGGGACTTTTGCCTTGCGTCCGCATGTCATCCCTTTTATTATTATCCTTCACGCTCATGAAACAGGACGTTTCCCTGTCCACTCCACAACATAGTCTCTTAATCGGTGTATCAATCCCCTACTCACCGGGCAGGGGTACATGGGGCCCCGTTCTTAGAACGGCGGTTCCAACGTTGATGATCCCTGGTTGCTCTCCTAGTCACCAATAGGCTGAGTAGTGTGGGCCCCCCTTCGCTCTTGTTTCTGATACCCTAATACCTGGGTTGAAGAAATAACAGTACAGACAGAATTTTGGTTCGTGGAAAAATTATGGCCGTAGGCTTGTTTATTTTCTACAGAAAATAACACCACACAATCATAACGACCAACAATAAAAATCGCTTTTGGGCACCTCGTGTCCTGGGGATGTGAATGCCCCGCCTTCTCCTTGGCTATTTTTCGTTACCCAGGGGCATCCGTTCCTGGACACGTGCCGCCACACCTGAGTGGGGGTTGCCTAGGCCACTCAGGTCCCCCCAGAAAGCATCTCTAACTGCATCCCTGTGCTGATAATGCTCTAAAAATGTTATCTGAAAATACTCCCATCCCTTTTTTGGATAGGTGTACGCCATCCTGATGGAACAAATCTGGGTCATTCTGTGACAAGCCATGTTTTATGAATACGTGCTCCTGCAGTACCTTTCTACTGTCTTGTTTAGCTTTTTTCTAACAGTTTCAATGGCATGCCTCCTGTGTGCCCCGTACCAGACTCTGCGGGTGATTATCTCGGACATAAAAATTTCGGTTTTCCACCAGCAGTGTGCTATCGCCCTTAATGACTCACACATGTTACGCATTAGCTCGGCACTGTTTGTTTTGACCAGATCGTTACCCCCAAGGTGTATTACCAGTAACTCGGGAGGGTCCCTGAACCCGATCAAATCAGAAAACCGATCGTGAATGTCCTCCCAAAGCATTCCTGGGAGGCCCCACCAGGAAGTTATCGTCTTTTTAAAATGCAGGCCCTCTTTGAAGTCTTCTATCCACCTGCCTGCCCGGGTCACGAAAGAATGGCCGACTATCCATGCTGATCTGTATGGGCCTGTATCTGCATGTGTGGATGGGAAAGGCATCATATCAGATTTTCTCGTACATATTTTTTGAAGCATTGCAACCTCCAACCCCCAATTTTCTTTACGCCCTTTGCTCCCAGGCCCCCTGCTCATGCAGAGGTGGCTGCCCCTATTCTGAAAGAGTGGGCCCCAAACTCAGCTGCATCCCACCCTGCTTTTGCTATGGTTTTCTTTAGTATCGCTTGGAACTGGTATCTGCTGAGGGCTCTGCCATCCCGGTGTATCAATAACTGTCCCCCGACTTCAGGTCGTACCTCAAGAAATTGTTTGGTAATGCACCTGGGACAATGCTCCCTTTCCTTAATGCAGTTTAGCTCTATTGCTCTTCCCTTCCCCATTGGGTCTGTCTTTGCTTTCCTCAGTATTATCGACATGCCTTTGGACCCTATGCTGACGTCGCTTTTTGCTAGCCCGTCTCCTGCGACTGTATTGCACGCTACCAGTTCCCCGATCCTGAATGCCCCATAATACTCTAGCACGAAAGCCGTTCTGAATAGCATAGTCTCATAACTGTCGCTAAATGTGTTATGCAATAATTGAAACAGCTTCACCACTTTCCTAAAATTCAAAGGTCTCCTGTTGTCTGGTTTCCTTCCTTCCAACTTTGCCCAACCCTTCATTGCATATTTTATCCGTGGGCTAACTGTTGGGTCTATCACCCGGCCACTTTTGCCGTATATGCGACCGCGGCCAAATGCGCTGCTGCCCAGCTTTTCCTTTTTCCTTGCGCAAATGCTTTCCCCAAAAAAAAAAAAAAAAAAAAAAAATCGCACATTTTGGAAACTGTAATTTCCCCCACTTCTTGTAAACCTGTTCCTTTCAACACATCATTCACATGTTTTTCATACTGCTTACCAGTCTTCTATGTTATAGCGCTCCTTGCCAATCTTTCTATCACTTGACCTTGCTCCTGTGGTTCTTCCTCCTCTTCTGAGTCAACCTTGTAGTTAACCGATCTTTTTCCAGTGCTTTTAGTGGGACCCATGCCTTTTTTGGCATGGGCGTTTTCATCCATTTTGCATCCGGCCATAGCTCTCTGAAATTATTCTTTAGACAACCCAACGTTATTGCCCTCATTAATTCCAAGACCAACGGGCATGATGCGCTTCCGTTATTTATTACGTGCACTACTGCCATGTTGTCTGACCAAACATTTAGCTCTTTGTTGTTTAGCTCTGCTTCCCATGCGCACAGTGCTACCCAAATCGGAAACAGCTCTAGTAACATAATATTACTTGTCCATGCAGCCTCGTGCCATGACTCTGGCCATCCTTCTGCGCACCATTCTGTACCCAATATCGCTCCAAAACCAAAAACCCCCGGCTGCATCAGTGAACAACACCCTTTTGTTTTCTTCATTTATGGGTGTTCGCCATATCACTGAACCGCTAAATGATTTAAGGAATTTGCCCCATCCCTCTAAGTCTTTCTTGATTCCCCCACCAATTCTGACTCCGTGGTGTCCGTCCTTGGCACCTCTTGCTCTCTGTTCCACCCTCCTCTGTAATATCTTGCCTTGCGGTATGACTCTGCCAGCAAAGTTTAGTTTCCCTGCTAGCCATTGCAATTCCTTAACTGTGGCCTTGTTTATCCCTTTCAGGTCTTTGATTGTGCTTAGTAGGTCTGCCACCTTCTCTTCCAGGATCCTGCACACTCCTATTCGTGAGTCAATTTCTATTCCTAAAAATTGGATTATTTGTGTTGGGCCCATTGATTTTTCTTCCGCCAGCGGGAAGCCCCCACTGCCTCGTTACTACCATGAATTTCTTTAATGTATCCTTACACAGCTTGCAACCCTGTGGTCCCACAAATATGAAATCGTCCAGATAGTGAACGACTTGCGCCTCCGGCATCTCTTTTGTGAGTGCCCACTGTAGGAACAAGCTCACTTTCTCGAAATATGCGCAAGATATGGCGCAACCCATTGGGAGGCATTTATCAACAAAATATTCGCCCTCCCAATGCATGCATAACTATTTCTGTGACTCCCTATTTACTGGTAGTAGGCGAAATGCTGACTTCATGTCAGCCTTTGCATCCATGCCCCTTGACCTGCTTTCCTGACCACTTGTACCGCTTCCTGAAAATCTAATTCACTGAAACTGCCTCTTGCGCTATGCCGTCGTTTACTGATGCCCCTGGTGGGTATGATAAGTGGTGGATCAGCCTAAATTCGCCTGCCTCCTTCTTAGGAACCAAGCCTAGTGGTGAGCATATGTACTCAGAAAATGGTGGAGATCTGTACGGGCCCCCCCATCCTCCCCAGTTCAACCTCCTTCCGATTTTCTTGCCCACTAACTCTCTGTTCTCTAATGCAGATTTTAGGTTTCTAGGGGTATTCTGGGACCCGCGCCCCTTGAAAGGGATATTGAAACCCTCTTGAAATCCTCGCCTGATTGCCTCAGCTACCTCCTGGTCTGGGAAGACCCGTAGCCACTTCTCCATGTTCTCGATCTTTACTGGTATGGCCCCTTTCTCTACTTCACCCTCAGTTCCGTTTTTCCTGCACCCTGTGCGTGCTGGATGTCGCTCGGGTGCATTTGGCGGTACTATGTTCCCCCTTACAATTCTCGCATCTGTGACTGAATTTGCATTTCTTACCCCAGCTACATGGTATCCCATTCTCGAAATTTCGGCATTGGGCTGTCCCCGACCTATCTGACCCATTGCTCCCCCTACCATCCCCTTGGGCTGTTGGTAATATGCTGTTCTGACAACTTCTCTGAGTGTTGTACTGCCTGCTCCGAAAACTCTGATCCCTCGTTCTGTCATAATAGTTATCGTATCTCCTATTGTTATATCTGTAATCACTTCTGTAGTCGTTCAGCCAATATTGCTTCCTATGATAGCTTCCTGCACTACCCTGTTCCTTGGTGTCCCATTTTTCTTTTAGCACATTAAATATATACAGGTTGTAGTTTTCCTCATCCCAACCTATGTCTGGAAAGCAGTCCATTTCCTTCCTAAATTCGTAGTCATATTCTTTCCATGCCTCTCCCCCAAATGCCTTGTACACCTTCAGAACTTGCTGCTGGTATGTCACTAGTGATGCCCCGTCTTCTGGGTATTTTTGCAGAATAATGGTGGACATTATCTGAAAAGCCGCCGTCCAATTATCAAAATTCCTTGCTACTGGTGCCCTTTTTAATAAGCCCTTCTCATCCTCCTTTATATCCTCTAGTGATACATTCTGACCTCTTCTTTGTACATCTAGTAATGAAAAGATGTCTATGAGCTCTTTTCTCCATATCTTTTCTTTCACCTTCTCACTAATGTACCATGTCTGTGCCTTCAAAGAACGACCTTGTGCATCTTTTCCGACCGTGGGCCTGCCATATTTTGTCATAACTGTGGCTGGTTCTAGCGTTGTTACCGTGGCCGGCCCCATTGGAGGCACCGGCGGGCTGGTGGGCGTCCCCTGGGGAGTGGACCCTGGCGGGACCCCTTGTGCCACTGCTTGTGGTATGGGAACCCTTTTGTCTGCTGGCCCTGGCCCTCCTGCTCCCTGACCGTCACCTGCCCCCTCCTCTGTTGCTTTTTTCTTTTTATCTTTGCACATTACCCCCTTCCATTTCACCCATGCCTGCAAATGGTCCCTCTCCTCATCTTCGCTACTTTCCGTTTCAGACATTACCGTTTTTTGCTTCTTCTCTCGCCCTCCACGAGCTCTGGGCGACTTACCCTGAGCCGTGATGCATGTTTTTAACATTTTCACAATTTTGTCCCCAATATTATCAAATTTTTCAGTACCTTTTTTGTTTCCTTTCTTCTGTTTTTTCTTCGGCACCTCTGTCTGCTCCTGCGGGTCCCTTGTCGCCTCTCTCGACATTTTCTGGCCTTGTGGCAGTGCAGCCTCCTCTTCGCTGCTGCTGGAATCCTCTAGTAGCAAAGGCGACATAGCCCTAGCCCTTTCCTCCTTTTGCATCACCTCCAGCACCCATTGTGCTCCATACTCTTTCTCTGCTTTCTTGGCCCATGCGCTGAATTCCTGCGCTCTCTTTGCTCTTTCTTCTGCCATCTCTCCACACCTGCCTCCTTTTCCTTGCCTCTTGTGTGTGCAATCGACTGGATACTCTTTATTTGCACAGACTAGTTCTTCTGATGTTTCTTTGCTTCTCTTTTGTACAGAATAGTTCTTCTGATGTTTCTTTGCCTCTCTTTTGTTGGTTGTGTCCTTGTATGGCCCCGCTGTCTTGCCTTGTGCGCTGCTATTGTGGCACCAGACGCGTTATTTTTGTAATTGTTAAATGTGCACTGTCTCTTGAATTTCTCTTGCGGCCTCCTGCATTTGTGGTACCCGAAGCGTTAAATTTGCTATGGCCCGTTCGGAGCCACGCCCCCTTGTCTTCCGCGCACCGTCTTCCTGTTTCCCGCCGCAGGCTGGTCTCCCTCCGCCGACATTGTGACTCGGTACGATGCGAGCTTCATATGCGGCTGCCGCCTTCCTCGCGTCTTCTTACGGCTGGCTGCTACCTCCGGATGGCTGCTCCTCTGTCTCCTTACACGGCCGCTGCTTCCCGCATTCTTCGAGTGGTCGGAGACTTCACACGGCCCTGTCGCTTGCCGCTCCTCGGTTGCCAACGCTGGATTCTCCTCACATTCGGCTCCGACACGTCCTCTCCTAGAGACCCAATCTACTCCTCACTAGTGACGCACAATGAGGCCGAAACATGTCTGGGGATGCTTGTGGTCTCCTGCAGAAGAGATTAGACCTAACAGTTCCGGCTGGACTGCCCCTTTTGGGGTGGGACCAAGCCTGATTTGCATATGGTATTTCCCCTTTCTGTAATGGCCTGGCAGGCTAAAGAGCAATGGTCTGGGGGGGTTGCCCAGAGCTTAAAATCAATTCTAAACCTTCCAGCCATTACCTTTTGTTTTGCTGGACTGCAGTTGAGCCATAAGTTCCTGCAAGCCTTCATTCCGGGCTGTGGCTTCAGCTAGGCCCTGCAGGGACATGGATTTAGGAATAACTGTCCTCATGACCATGCTGACGAGTCCTTCAACCTCATCAACCACCGATTCCTCCGAGACAGCCACTATACGATGCCAAGAGAGATTGTCTGCATGGTTATCCACACCCGGCCGGAAGTGTAATCTTGCTCCATAACCCCTGCAGACCTCTCCAGTCTAATAAGAGGCCCTGGTACAGACCCTTGCATGCCGGGGTTCATAGTCCTTAAATACTATAATGGGGTGACCGAAACAATACAACAGAAAATGCCTACGGACCAATAGGACAGGAAGAAATTCTCTTGTTTGCATAGGCAATCAGCCTCCTTTCGCCACCAGAGTCCACCTAGGTGAGCACCGTCCCCAGGCGACCAGACTTGTGTCGACCACCAATGCTGCGAGTCTCAACTAGTCAGAAAATGCCATAGTTGTTACAGAAAGGTTTGTACTTTGTTCCCCACATACGGTACCAATTTCTTTAACACCAAGTTGGAAATATTCAAATGTATTCAAAAACTGAAGCTCAAGACATACTTCGCTAACATGGATATGGACGAATCACAAGCGGAGACATAATATTGTGAGCTCAAACCAAATAGTGACTACGCACCCAATTACACAATGGCACTGTTCCATGAAGCCATATTGAAAGACTTGAATAAAGTTTCCTATAAAACCCTGAAACACAAATTTGAGCAAAAGTGACCGATCATCTATCAGGAATTTATATGAGGAAGACAATAACAAATCGGTCCCGCTGACAAAGGTGGGGCCATAATTATTATGAATGCAAACGATTATGAGCAAGAATGCCTAAGACAATTAGGTGACAGCAATACATACAGCATATTGCCCAATAACCCCACCAAAGAGAGTAATGATTGGATCAACGATAAAACAAAATCATTTTTATTGCAAAGTTAGCCCAGGGTACCTCATTTCTACCTGCTTCCAGAAATGCACATATCAATGGATAAACCACCTGGCCTCCCAATAGTATCAGCAACAGAGGGGGCATTACAACCTCTGAGGGTCTACATTAACATCATAATGCAACCTATCATCCAGAAGTATTCGACTTACATGAGGGACACGACAGATTTCTTGAACAAATTGAATAACATACAGATCGACAAAGATGACATACTAGTTACCATCAATGTATGTAGTCTGTATATGTCTATTCCTCATGACTTGGGCCGCAGGCAGTGGAGTGGCTACTGCTAAAGGAGAATGAAGTGGGGGCTTCCAAAGAGTGGATCATGATTATGTTTGAATTCACATGTCAGAAATCCTACTTTGAACACAACAGGACATTTAATCCACAAACTAGTGGAACAGCAATGGGGGCTACAATGGCGCCTACTTTGCTAATTCTTTCATGCTGAAATTTGAACACAACCACATAATTCAACACCCAGTATGGCAAAAGTATAAACGAGAGAGGAATTGCCATAGCATTTCGGTGCTGGACTGCCCATGTGGGCGGGACAAAGACTGATATGCAAATGGTTATTTCTCATCTGTGAAAGGTACAGTGAGCAAAAAGCGTGTGCTGCAAACTCTCATCTCAGAACAGGTTATCATGCCATGTTCCTTCTGGAGAGGAGCGCCTGCTACCTTTTTATTTAAATATTTGTAAGGAACTTGGGGTTGGTCACCCTGAGTTACCTGGGGGCAACCAGACGTGGACTCCCTGCTCACTGTGCTCAGAGAGGCACAGCTTCACCTCACTGATGAGGCCCAACAAGGCTGAAACACGTGTATGGGGTTGCTGTTGCTGATCTTGTTCAGAGAGGAATTGCCATAGCATTTCGGTGCTGGACTTCCCATGTGAGCGGGTCAAAGACTGATATGCAAATGGATATTTCCCATCTGTGAAAGGTACAGTGAGCAAAAAGCATGTGCTGCAAACTCTCATCTCAGAACAGGTTATCATGCCATGTTCCTTCTGGAGAGGAGCGCCTGCTACCTTTTTTTGAAACGAGACTAGGACGCTACATTGATGACATTTTCTTAGTATGGAATGAAACTCTAGAAACATTAACAGCCTTCCTGGAATATCTGAACAACATCGACATCAGAATAAGGTTCCCCCATGAAATCGGTGACCCTGGGCTGCATTACCTTGATGTGCAGATCACCCCGTCAGCACCTGGATTCAAGACCACCTTGTATCACAATCCCACTGATCGCAACAATATCCTCCCTCCATCATCAGGAGTTAACCTTATAGTCAATTATTACGGGTAAAACAAATAGTGAACACCGAAGATGAGTGTAAACAGGAATTAGAAATAATGATTGCCAAATTCCAGGGAAGAGGATACTCGGACAATGAATTAACAAATGCAAGACACAAAGTTGAGGTGAAGAAATGGTCTTTCCTACTGATCCCAAAGACAACTCCAAACCTGGAACAGAAACCTCTGGTATTTGTCAGCAAAAACAGTTTTCGGTCTACAAAAATCAAAACATCTATATTGAGACACTGACCCCTATTGAGCTGTGACACCAAATTACAAAACTTATTTGTGGAGAAACATACCATTGTCTTTCAAAAGTGCAGTAACTTAAGAGATCTGCTGGTGAAAATGAAGCCTAAGAATTCCAAAACACAGAAACCTAAGAATATAGGAACATTTCCGTTCTTATCATGCAACAACTGTAATAACGTCATCAAAGGAGACTTGGTTACACATCCCAGACCGGTGGAGGGGATTAAACTAAAAGATTATTCCACATATAACACACAGAACGTAACATACTCCATAGAATGCCCATGTGGTCAGCTGTATGTGGGCCAGACGATCCGCAAAGGTTGTATACGGTGAAATGAGCATTAGTCGAATATCAGAACTTGTAATCAAAATTCAGCAATATCAAGACATTTTCAACAACACAAGCACCAACTCTCACAGATAAGATTTCAGATTCTTGAAGTAGTGAACACCACAGACCTAAGATTCAGTATTAACAAAAAATTACAACAGAGAGAATCTTACTGGATCGACAGTTTGCACACAGCCTTCCCAATGGCCTTAATGAGGAATTCAATTTATTTTGTTTTGTGTAAAGGTTAAAGTGCCATTACTTGTTTGACTTATGAAACACCATCACTCTTCTGCAAACTAGATTTGGTAGACAGTGAAATGAATACATGAAGGATTACTCTATGCTATTGATTCATGACCTTTATATTTAAATATAATAAGGTTCCCAAAGTGAGACTTAAAAAATGATTAGGTTTCTGTAAACTATACGACACAGTCAAGTGATTTTTTCTGTTGATGCCATTTATTTTCTGTCCTTCATGATCATATATATTGTAATAATGATACTTGTAAATGAACATATGTACCACCATCTGTTACAATATACCATTCCGGATTTCATAGTCATTAGTTGTCAATAATACACAGATATTTATGTATGTCATTTAACAAGCTACGATCAGCAGTTGAATGTATGTCGAATCATGAAAGGTTATGCGGTTCTCTTTAATCGTCAACCTTGTACCGCCATTTGTTAAAATATACCATTCCGGATTTTATTGCGATTTGTTGTCAACAACACACAGAGATATTTATGTATGTTATTTAACAAGCAACGATCAGCAGTTGAAGAATTTATGTTGTATCAGGAAAGGTTATGCTGCTCTGTTCAATCGTCTACCTTGGACCAAATATATAAAGATGAAAAAAATGATGTCATAAACACGTATGATGTGACTGTGTACCTAACCAGTCCATGCCCACAAAGCCTTTCGTCAGTCCATTTTATCTTTTTTTGTTTTTTAAGACCTTTATACCTTTATTTCCTCCAATCACCATTTTTTTAATGATGTATACATGGTCAGAACCTTTTTTTTGACTGAGGTACTAGATATTGGCTGCTATAGTGTGCAGATGACACAATGTGTTTTACACACGTTACACGTCTCATGGATCAAATATTAACGACAGCATATGTCGAACTTATATACTGTCAGACACAGCTTGTACTAAGCTGTTTACAGTCAGACACGGATAAACATTTGTGAGCCTTTGCTCACACATACTACATCAACCAGAAGTCAATGCAGTTCAGTGCACAGGAATACATCATTTTCTAACCTAAGCCGCCAGTACTCAGCTACGAGTTGATGGCACACTATGCGCTTCGTCAACCGCGTCCGTTACTACTGTGACCCAGGCGATTTTCCGACTAGTATACTATTAAACACATCAGCGAGCAATTGCCATTCTAAACCCGCGGTCGGCAGATCCACATGGCAATCAAAACTTACTGGAAGGTAAGACAGTATTTTAAGTTCTCTCCTTTAACGAGTACCAGCACTGCATGCAGACTGCACGCGTACAAGAACTGACATATCTTTCACTGTTGCATCGGGTATCTATATTATAGATACTCCAACACTGAAAGCCTTTGCTGCGTTTGTATCACCAATGTAAGACGCTTTGCTGAAAATAGACATGCATTACATGTTCTGGTCACTACTGTCTTACTGCAGGATCGCTCTACATTGCTCCATTCACAGTTACCCTTCCTTATAGGTTCTCTGCACCTCTGCTACTACCTTATTAAATCAGAGAGGCTTCTTTGACTCCAGGCTACACTTCCTTTCTACGCTGTTAGGTAAGGATTTCTACGCTGTTAGGTAAGGATTTCTACTAACATATCCAGTTAGAACTAGTACCTATTCTAATTTTCCCTGACAATTACTTTAACATAACTACTAGCCCTAACATTTTTGACGGCATATTCCTGAGTCATACATGCTTGTTTGTTTTGCTTGACCATGTGAGGAGAACCCTTATACTTATGTTTTCAACGGCCCATAGCAAAACAAATTATTGGACTCAGACAGGCAAAAAAAGAATCACACTTAGACTTATCGTTATAATAAAAATGAAAATGGTTTGTTATAAGCCCTTTATTCACTCGATAGAGATATATATATATAGATATATATATATATATATGTATATAAACTCAGCATACATAAACACTCAGATACATAAAAACATATAGAAAAATGGCATTGCCGTTAGTAAGGAAGCAGAAGACACCTTCATCCTGGCCACTATGACACTGCTTAGTCCCAGAGCAGGTAGGCAAAGAGATCACTCGTACTAACAGGGTCTGAGGCGGAGCGTCCTCCCTCTCAGTGAGACTGTATCACCCAGGGGTCCAAGTTCTAACTGCCTTCCACAAAATACTCTCTTCTCTTTATGGGGGCATGTCCCCGCCCTTCTCAGTTGTGACTACCCTCGGCCGAAGAGCAGATCACAAGTGGAAGGGGCATAGAGTGGAGAAAAAAAACAGTCAGGAGTGGAAAAACCCAGCACCCCTCTCCTTGCATATATTCCCAGAACCCCTTATCATGCACCTGCAGAACGCTCCGACTCCCTTCCCGTATTCGTCCTTCAGTGGACAATATTTATGTAGTTATGTGACCTTGCTCTGCTTTCGCTACTAAAATCCTTGTTTATTTTATCAGGCCCGCGGAGATGCAGGCTTTTATTACCGTGATGGGAGAGGATTGTCCAAAAAGCCTGCGCACCGATGCCATGTTGTTTCAGCTCGTATGTCGCATAAGCATTACATTGTTTCACAGGCAAACTACATGATTATTCCTTGAGCGTATTCTTTTTTTAGCATTCTCAGATACAGCAACAACCCTACAGTCAGCTACCAGTGCCAGCACTCTTTTTGCGAGAGGTATGACACTGTCTTTGTATAGAGCATTTTTCTTCTTCAGTAGAGTCTAGTTCTACAATGTTTTGATTCACAAATTGACATATACCAATACCAGCAGGCGGCGCAGAAGCAATGGAAGCCTCATCCGGCGTCTCCCCTTCTCAGGCTGAATCAAACAGCAAGAAAGCAATATAAATAACAATTTCCTGCTCCAACTCAGCATGTTTCTGCCTACGAACACGTCGGGCATTACTAGACAAATTCTTCCCAAGAATCGCAAACCCGTTCGACAAGAACCCAACTTGCGGCTTCCGCTCTGTCCCTGCCTTATGTGCGACAAGATGGTGACCTCAGTGAAATTCTCATGAGATCGCTCTCCCAGATATTACCACCTACCTTCGGATTGAGCGTCCGCTCTGTTCTGCCCGACTGCGACCTCCTACCAGGCAGCCTCGTTCGGTCGTCGCATGCCAGCCGTGACTGGGTTCTGTCACCACATCAACCTGGGACGGCCTTACTCAGGGGCCGCAGGATCGCCCAGCAGAGCTGTAATCGTCTCACCATCAGCTGCGCTTGTTCCCTTCTTCACTCTCTCCCCAGTCAAATCTTTCCTCGTGGCTGCAGCTGCCGGGGGCTTGTCAGCGACGCTGTGCCTATTTCTCTCACAGCTACAGCCCACCTCTTCCTTCGCCTACTCCCTCAGCTAGGACCTTCCTCTGCAGGTGTGGCCACTGGACTGGTCTCCAAGGATGCGTTCATCTTGCCAGCAACCGCAGCTTCGCCCGCATCCCTCGGCGAGGGACCACCTTTTCGAGTGCGACCACTATACTGATCTTCTGGGCTGCAGCCGTCTTCCAGACGACCATGAACCTTCATTCGCTGTATCCTCGACGAGGACCTCCTCTGCGGCCACCTCCTGCTCAGCGGCTCCACTCCACTAGCTCCTTGGCGAGGGTCTCCTCCACTGGTGCCTCCTTCACAGCGACTTCACTCTGCTGCCTCCGGACTGTGCACATGCACACGGGTCCTTCTGCTAACGCAACTCTTTTCTGCGCGAGCTGTGGCCCCCTCAGCCAGCATCCACAGCTCACTGTCTGGCCCCTGCCTCCCTGTGTCGCTCTCCTGCACAAATCCTTCATCAGTGCCTCCTGAGCAACAACCTCACTTCACTCCCCTGGCGTGTTTCGCATGAACGGGGTCATCCTGCCGCACACACAGCTCATTACACCCTTCCCCCAGCATACTTCACTTACAGTGTCCCCTGTATGACAGTTTAACCTCACACCCACCAATATGGTCTATGTAAGTTAAGACCCCCTCTACCAACACCTAATATGGACCACGCATGTTGAGACCCTCTCAACCAACATCCACGGCTCACTACATCCGCCCCCTGCCTCCCTGGGACACTTTCCTGCATAACAAATATAACTATTCACTCAAGTCACTGCACGGTCAACTCAGAGCCAACGCCTGCACCAACAACCTGCCTAGACTACCCCCACTCCCAAACAAAAAAACAATTATAACCTGATGTTTCCAGCATAGTATACTAACAGCCACTACCTTTTCACTATCACCCACTGCTTGCTGATCCCCCCCAGCGCTTGCTCCGGCATAACTACTAAGTTCCCACCCACCGAGTGCACTGAGCCATTCCCACCTCGACTTCATACACCCAGAGGCCTCCTACACAGAGAATAAACACCCATTACCATCTCACTGCCAACCACCGCTTCCTTGTCCTTACCCTACTAACCCAATGTAAACCTCCCACACTGCCACTACGCTCCCTCCCTCCGTGAGCACTGAGCCATCACCATATGTCGAGGCCTCCAACCAAGAGAACAAACAGGCAGTACTATCTTGCTGGCAACCACAACTTGCTTGACCTTCCAAGTCAGCCCAGTGAAACCACCTACACAGTTACTACGCTCTCACCCACAGAGAACGGTACCTCCCAACTATGACTTACCTGCCCACAACCACTCCGCTCTTACACTGCTCTCAGGCATGCATAATACCTCCTACCAGTTCCCTCCTCTTTTCCCTTCCACGCCCACTTTACTGACTTGCCCTCCCCCAAATTACTCTGACTTATCATCATGACCATCTCCTCTCTCAACTATCCCGGACCCCCTTGCCCCCACCTGGCCCAACGCCCAACCACCCCAATTCGACACCACAACCTCATCTATCCCCAAATTACTAACAATTCCAACATCATTGACGTCGACTTATGGAATGCAAGATCACTCTTTAACAAAACTGCTGCTGTTCTGGACCTGTTTCTACATCTAAACCTTCACTTCCTCTGCATTACAGAAACTTCCATCCCCCCCACAATACTTCTGTTCCTGCATCTCTCACTTCCTCCGCCCATGTCCCCCGCTCCACGGGCCGTGGTGGCGGCATTGGTCTCCTTTTCCACCCCAAGTGCCCATCGACTCCCTGTCCTACTCCTCTTCCAGTCTTCCCTTCCTTTGAGTTTATGTACAACATTTTCACCTCCCCCCAAGCCATATCTTTTCTCATTATTTACCGTCCACCTGGCCCTCTCGGATCCTTCCACCATGACATTGACCACCTCCTTGGCCTCATCTCCCCCAGTCCCACACCACTAATCCTACTTGGGGACTAACCTCCATCTTTCCACTAATCTCCTAACCTCTCCCCTCCTATCTATACTGGACTCCTACCTTCTTACCCCTCTCCCTTCCCCACCTACTCACTCCTCCGGCTCCACTCTGGACCTTATCTTTATCTCTTCCTTCACCACCTCATCTATATCCATCCTCTCTAACTATCTTTCATCTCCTCCTTCTCCCCCCTCACCCTCCAGCTTTCTCCCGGCGTGACCGGCGTAACTTTAATCTCTCTCATTTTTACACTTCCTGCTCCTCCTCTCTCACTTCTCTACTCTCTCTGCAAATGAGGCCTCTTCCATTCCATCCTCTTCCCTCACCTCCAGTCTCGGCCTCCTACACCCTCTCACCACCTTCCGCCCTTCTAGCAAACCTGCCCAACCCTGGCTTTCTCCACATCTTTCCTCCATGCGCCGCCTCCTCAGATGCCTCGAAAGACGCTGGCTTAAACACCGCTCTCCAACCAACCATTCCACCTACTTCTCCTACCACACCCTCAACATCTGCCTCAACTCTGACAAACATACTTACTTCTCAGACCTCCTCCACACTCAATCTTCTCACCCTCAACCTCACCCTCTTTAAAATCCCACCTACTTCAATCTCCAGCCGGACAGCTCTCTGCTGCTTTCTCTCACAACTGTTCTATCCTACACATGTTTACTCCTAGGATCTCATAGTAAATTGTTATGTATATTGTTCTCAGTTACTTGATTCATGACTCGTATGAACTTGCTTTTAATGTATTCACTGTTGTTTCATGTAAAGTGCTTTGGCTTAAAGCGCTATATAAAATTCAATAAATACAATTACATATGCGGTCAGACACTGAGTTATGCTTTGTATTTATAGAACTTGCCCTGAAGATGGAATCTCTGCATCCAAACAATGAAAATAAAAAGATGAGCATCACATTAGGAATTATTAGCATTTTGTTTTATTTGCCTCTTTTGCAATGGTTAAATATATTGATTATGCAGTAATATTCACTACACCCCAGGTGTCCCCAGGTCTGGTGAATGTTATCACCTGACATTACTTTTCTTCAGCCAAATGCAGACTGCTCATTCAGGACCCAGGCCAGTAACTCTTAACGGAGGAAAAATTAGGGATTAAACAACGCAGATACCAGGGGTGAAGTTGCCCTTATGTCTTTCAACTCGCAGGGTTATGGGGACAGGCTTCGTTGTAGCAAGACAAACCCCCAAAAAAAACAAAAAAATCAATTTGGGTTGCAGGAAGCATTTCCTTCTGTTAAGCATTAGGCCATGCTGTCTCAGGCATTGAAATACAGCTGCCAGCCTCTGAAGACGTCCTTTGCAGATGTTCCATAGTCGAGAACATCATCACTCCTCTTGTTGTGTGTTGGAATATCTCCTCTGGAGGATACTCCGAAGCTGAACCTTTTGTAGCCGAAAAGTCGGATATGAGATGGGAACATGGTTATGCCTCTCGAGTCCACGTGGAGCGGCATGTGGTGGTAACCAGCGTTTACATCTATGGATGAGAAGATGGCTGCACCTTGTAAGTCGGCCATAATATCGTCCAGGGTGGCGGCAGGGTGCCCCCTCCCGCCATATGGCCTGTAGGGAAGCCTCATGTCCATGGAAATTCTTACTTCTTCAGTTGCTTGGCTTTGCTGGCCACTACAAGCAGGGATATTCATGGTGTCAGACCCTCAACACTCCCAATGATATTGAACCTTTGGAGCTTTGATAGTTTGTTCTCATCTTTCTCCTGGAGGTGAAACTGAATCCATCAGTGTATCAAAGCCAAAGGTTAAACTGAGGGGTTAAAGTGCAATCTCACCTTCTGGCCCTTCAAACACTCAATGCCATAGAAAAGATCCTGATAGTCCTCAGACTGGCAATGTTCTCTTGGTAGCCTTGGAAGGCAAAACAGACCAAACCTAGTTCCTCCACCATGTCGCAGCTGAGCAGGTTGTCTTTGCAGCCAGCAATACATTTAATATGGACAAACTGGGCGCATAGTTCTTCAAGCTCCGCTCAGACAAGTACCATCTGCTCATGTGGATGGAGAGCAACAACAAGCATTAGTTACTGTCCATGTGCCCTGGACACCCAGGGACCTTAGGACATTGGCTAAGGAATTACCCAATACAAGGGAAGAGCCCCAAAGATGTGTAGAAGAACTGCAAACAGTAATACAGTGTTCTAACCCGTCGTGGGCTGACATGAGCCATATCATGAGAACAAAGACAGAGACATGTGGAAAGGGCGACTTGGCTAGCCGCAGACCCTGGCACAGGGGATGCCCTGCTGCAGGCAAGGGAAAGAAACGTGACAACAGTTGTAGAGGTGTGCCCTAGAAAAACTGATTGTCAAAAATATCGAACTGTAAACAAAATAAGGGTGAATCTCATTACTTACACTGAAGGTGGTGTTCACTCAGCACTCTGGTATAACAAAGCCGGAGGACACGGCAGAGGAAGCTATAGCAAACTTGTTGAAGGCTTATTTCCGAAGGTACATATACAGCTTAAGAATGTGTGGAAAGGATGGCAGGTCAAGCCGTTAGCGGTGCTGGTTGCGGTGGCAAACCATTGCATTGCTTGCCAGGAGCAGAGGAAGGAAACGTTTGACAACAAACAAATGCCATTGCAGATGCAGTGTCTTCATGGACAGGTACAGGGACAGCTTCAAGGAATGGAACAATATTCTGAGAATATGGCCCAACGGAGGGGTGGGGCGACCAAGAGGTAGAGGTATCAGACACAGCAGGGAGGATATGTGGGACAACAACAGCAACCGAGACAGTGGGGGCAGTTTGATCAACAGCAGGCATGGGAGCACAGGGTCAATCGGTGCAGCCAAATTGGAATAATCAGCAGGCTCCTAGAGCCATGGCACCCCACTCTTTAATTTGCAACTATTGTAAACAGGAGGGCCATTGGAAAAATGAGTGCCCATTTAGACCACAGAGACAACAGCAGCATGGTGGCACTATTATGAATAATGTCCAAATGCCACAACAGGGAGGACAGGCCCAGAAACCGATCGCCCCTGCGGGGCGATGCCCCAGTTTTTTAACCAAAACACTAATCCCTTCCCCAGAGACCGACAAGGGCAGGGGGGGGGGGCTGAATGCATTCTGACAACCAGAAGTGAAGGGTCTTTGGAAGCACTAATTATCTCCATCAACCAGGAGGGACCTTATGTACAATGCCAGGTTCAGGGGCTATCAATAACTCGTCTGGTAGATACTGGGGCAAACCAATCTGCTTTGTGAATGAATACTTTTTCTCATGTCTCTACATCAGGGGAGACAGTAAGAGCGGTAGGCATATCGAATACCACAGTCATACACCAGGTGATGAAACCCCTTAGCGTTACATTAGGGCCCATCACCAATCACAACACCTTTCTTTTAAGTCCCACCTCGCCTGTAAATTTACTGGGAAGAGACGTGCTGTGCAAAATGAGGTGCACCATTTATTGCACCCCTGTTGGGGTGTTTTTGAGTGTACCCTCAGATAATGCGGTAGCAATGATGTCTACACTAAGAGAAGAGACAGGGGCGAGAGTGGCAGATATAGACGAGCAAAGGTCAGAGGACATCCGTAAATTGATTGATTTTGTACCAGGGTGTGTGTAGGTGTTATGACTCCTATAGAGTCATCACTGAGCCCCCATCCTAAAATCTCCATATGGCCAGGGGACGGCAGCCGCTACCTAATCATGACCCTGAGGGTGGTATTATGAGGTAGGATCACATGGGAGGAGATGGCTGTCGGGGAGATGTGGTGATTTCCTCAGGAGAGAAACGGTTTTCTTCCCTGTCATGCGATTCCCTGATGGCCTATTGTCATTATAACACATTCCTCCAATACCAAAAAAATCCCCAAACCCCCTTCTTGTCAAATACCTAAAACACCAATCACATCTCCTATTCCTGATGATTTTTTTTTTTAAAATATATTTTTATTTTATATATATAAACCACACAACATTACAACTTAAACATAAATAAACACGTTTAACAACCAACAACACTGCAATCCCCATCCCTCCCCCCTATGAGCCTGTATGGTGTTCGCCTTTGGTATCCGCTGTGGGCGAGGGGGCGTCATGACTCTCAGAGTCAATTGAAGCTGACCCCGTTCCAAACAGTTCAGCTATCAACAGTTTCCATGCCGCAAGAGAGCACATTTCCTCGTCCTCCCCTGCGATACTGGCATCTCGCCACACAGCCGTCTCGGCCTCCGCCCATTTTTGGAGATCCCTCCACCAGACCTCCGTTCGTGGCTTATGACACTCCTTCCAACCCATGGCAATCCTACGTTTAGCAAGCACATAAGCCAGATCTTTCAATTTATCGACATGTCTAAGTTTACGCGCTCTGGGATATCCTCCCAGTAAGCAGGCCCAGGCTGAATCCACTTTGAGCGTAACACCCTTTCCTGCCAGCTTCTGCGCCACTTCACCCCAATAGCTTGCAATTACTGGGCACGCCCAAAACATGTGTATCATGTCTGCATTCTCCTCGTCGCACTTGGGGCACGCCTGGCGTCCAACACCCCGAAATTTGGATATTCTCAAAGGGGTCAGGTATGCTCTGTGCGTTATATAAAGCTGTATTTGCTTAAACCTGGCATTTCTCGATACTTTTTTATGATACCCGAGGGCTCGCTCCCACAACCCATCTGCCATCGGGGCCCCCATCTCCGTTTCCCATTCCTGTCTCAAGTGCTCTAAATCGCTCCCGGCCTTCGTCATCAACATCTCGTACAACCTAGAGACCTCATGCCCGCCCTCCGATGTGTCATATAGTATTTCCACCGGGGCATCCGGTTCATCGGCCAGGGTAGTTTCGGGCCACCTATTCCGGATCTCCTGCACTATCCTGTGATATGTCATATATTGACCCCTGTGCAGTCCCGACCCTGCCTCTAATTCTTCGAACTCCAAGATGGTCCCATCCTGCCAAATATCTCCCATGGTGACCAACCCCACTGACTCCCAGTATATCCGAATGGTTGCCCTGAGCTGCCCGTCTCCCTTCGCCAGTGCGACCAATGGAAACTGCAACACACACGGCAAAGGGTTGCCCATCATCCGGCAGGCCCGTTTCCACATGTTCCGTCCCAAAGCTAGCATGCTAGGCCGCTCCCTCATGCATGCATTAGCCACCCAGATCACCTCTCGCAAGTAAAAAGGGGAGCAATCCTTCCCAAACAGCCTGTGTTCAGGGGTCTCTTCATCAGAGAGCCACCTGGACACATATTGTAGCTGCGCTGCCACATAATATGCCTCAAAGTTCGGCAGCTTGATTCCGCCCTTCTCATAGAAGTTCTGCAGCTTCCACAGTGCGACTCTGTTGCGCATGCCGTGCCACAGGAATTCTCTGCAAACACTATGTAGCCTCACAAAAAACTTCTTAGGAATCATGTAGGGGATGTTGTTAAAATAATGCAGAAGCCTGGGCAGCACCACCATTTTAAGCATGGCTCCTCGGCCCATCATCGCTAGTGGTAATCTTTCCCAGAACCTCATACATTTCTCGATCTTCCCCACAGCAAGTTCGGTGTTATGCTTGTGTTCTTCCACGGTCGTATGATACACATCAATCCCCAAGTATCTAAAGGATCTCGTCGCCCACGGGATCTGCAACACTGGCAACCTCTCCACTGGAGTCCCCACATAGCCCCCCAGCGGAAATAGAGTGGATTTCTGAGGGTTTACCGCTATACCGGACAACCAGGCATACCTCCCCATCACCTCTAAGACATACTGCAAATTTTCTTCTGGGTATCTTAGGTATAACAGCATATCATCTGCATACAGGGATATGAGGTGACACTCTCCTCTCACATCAATGCCGACCGGGTCATATTGCTGCCGGAGGTAAATCGCTAAGGGTTCTAGGGCCAGGATGTACAACATTGGGGACCAAGGACACCCCTGCCTAGTGCCTCTGCCCAACTGCCATTTCTCTGACACCACTGCGCCCGTACGGACCCTGGCCAGTGGTGCACTGTATAACATCTCGGCCCACCTAACATAACCTGGTCCCATCCCGTACCCTTTCAGAGCCGCTAGCAGCCAAGGCCACCGAACAGAGTCGAACGCCTTAACCGCGTCCAATGCTACTATCGCCATTTCGCCGTCCTCACCACCACCCCACTCGACCACCCTGTAGAGGCGCCTGTGGTTGTGCGTGATGTTCCTATTAGGGACATAGCCCGTCTGGTCAGGGTGGATCAACTTGCCGATCACTCTACGCATTCTAGTAGCCAGGACAGCTGTCAGGATCTTACTATCTTGGTTCAGCATCGACAGGGGCCTGTAGGAGCCACAATCATGTCCCAGTTTATTTGGCTTGGGGAGCGGTATTATAATCGCCTCCCTAAGTGACTCCGGCAACCGTCCCATCTCGTACGCTTCGTTGAGCATTTCCAACATGGGCGGGAGCACTTCCTCTGCATAAACTTTATAAAATTCACTGGGGAACCCATCTGCCCCTGGGGCCTTACTAGTGGGCAACTGTCTCACAATCTCCTTCAGCTCTTCCAGGGTGATCGGAGCATCCAGCTCCTCTCGCTCCTCATCGCTGACCTTGGGCAAGCCTACATCTTCCAGCACTTCGTCTATCTCCTCCTGGCTGCCCCCCTCGCAATCTTCGTATAAGACCTTATAGTATTCCACGAATGCCCTGTTCACGCCTTCTTGGGTGTCTACCTCCTCCCCCTTTTCATTTGTTACCATTCTGATCGGGGATCGTGGGGTCTCACTCTTGTACAGCCAAGCTAAGAGTCGGCCCGTTTTATCTCCCCCCGCAAGCAGTCTCTCAATATACTTTCTATAGTTCAAATTACAGAGCCTGTCCCAATGTTCCGCACACTCTTGTTGCAATTTGGAGACCGCCTCCGCATCTGTCCCACCACCTTTCAACTCCTCCTCCAGCGCAGTCTCAGCTCTATGCAAATCCGCCAGGACTCCCCCCATCAATCCCTTAGACTTCGCAATGGCGATCCCCCGCATTACGACCTTAAAGGCCTCCCATAAGGTGCCAGCCGACTTAACGCTCCCTTTATTCACCTCAAAATAAGCAGTTATCTCTTCCCTAATATCCTCTCTGAAGGCGGGGTCTTTGAGCGCCTCCGCCCTTAGGCGCCATGTTGGAATACAGTTGCCATCGCATGACCAGGGGCGAGTGGTCAGAGAGGACCCTCGCCCTGTAGTCTATATGGTCGCACTCCGCGACTATGTCTGGCGTAGTGAAAAAGTAATCAAGCCTCGTGTGCAGTAGATGCGGAGCCGAATAGTGCGAGTATTGTCTCGCGCTCGGGTGTTTCGCTCTCCACACATCAACTAGGCCAAAATCCGCCAGCAGCGTCTGCAATACCCTAGCCGCCGGACTGGGCCCAGCCATCTTGTCATCCGACCTATCCTCCCTGGGGTTCAACACGCAATTAAAGTCACCACCCCATATCACCGTGCCCCCCATCCCAACACTGAGCTTGGTGCACAGCGTCCTAAAATATGTCGCCGTTTCCTGGTTAGGCGCGTATGTGTTTACAATGCACACTACTTTGTTCTCTACCATCCCCCTCACCATAACCAACCTCCCATCCTCCTCCACAACCTCCTCAATTAGCTTGAATGGGACGTGTGGCGCCACCCACACCAGCACTCCTCTGGCATAGGCGGAGTACGTTGATCCTACCACTGTTCCCTTCCACTTCCTCCCTACCAGCTCCAGTTTCTCTCGCTTTAGATGTGTCTCCTGTAGCAGGGCTACGTCTATCTTCTGCCTCTTAAGATACAACATGACTTTATTTCGCTTAAGATAACTGTTAAGCCCCCTAACGTTCCACGTTAATATCCTGAGGTCTCCCATGGCCTATCAGTAGTTTCCTCCCCCCATCCGAGGCAATCCCTCCCCACTTTGCGAACACCCACTCCCGGTTTCACCCCCAGGCTCATACAAAAACTAAAACTCCCCCCCAAACCCCTACCCCCAACCACTGCCCAGCTCCATCCCTGGATCTCAGGCATCCCTGTGTTCGGTCCTCCTTGGAAACCCAAATAGAGAACCCGACAGGGTGTCACCCCACTAACAGTGACTAAACTAAACACAAAAAGGGGGTGTGAAGGGTGGCTTCAGGCGGCTCATCTTCGCAACCATGTCCGCGCAAGGACCACGTTTCATAACCCCTGACGCGCGCATGTTCTCAAGCGAGTTCAGTGACTATAATCTAGTCCCAATGTTCATGACCCGACCGGGCCTACAGCGTTACTTATCTCGTCCTTTATTTTCCACCGGCCGTCTGAACATCTGACTCCTGAGGGCAGTTGTGTGCATCCAACCACTCCATAGCATCCTCCGGGGTGACAAAGAACAGTAGCTTGCTCTGAAAGAAAACCTTCAGTTTGGCCGGATAGAGCAACATGTATTTAAGCCCCGCTTCCCGCAATCTCCTCTTCACCGTTCCGAAGTTCATACGACTGCGCTGTACCTGCAGGGTGTAGTCGGGATAGGCCGTTATATTCGCCGCTCCTCGTTGTATTGTGCCTCCCTTGCGGAAGTGTTCAAGGATCCTTTCTCGGTCCCGGTAATTAAGGATCTTAGCTATCACTGGCCTGGGCGGGTTTCCCGGTGGTGGCTTCCTAGTTAAGGCCCTGTGCGCTCTCTCAACCGCAAAACCCTGCGACAGGGTGCCTCCCGTGATCTCCTGCAGTAGCATGTTTTCAATAAATTCCGTTGGATTGTGGCCCTCAGTTCCCTCCGGCAGGCCTACGATACGAATGTTGTTCCTCCGGGCGCGCCCTTCTGCCTCCTCCGCCTTACTCTCCAAGTTGCCCACGCGTTGCACCAGGGCATGGAGTTCACGCTTATGCACAGCGCAGTCCGCCGCGGTAGGGCTCAATTCTTTCTCCAAAGTCTCTGTACGCTCTGCCAGGGTACGCACGTCCTGCCTTAGGAGGTTCACGTCCTCCTGCACTGCCCCAACCTGGAGTTCCATTGCGGTCTTCAGTTCAGCCACAGCAAGCTGGAGCTTGGTCTCCCAGGTCGCTTTCAGGTCTGCGATCGCAGCGAGGACCTCGTGGTTCGCACCCCCGGCGGCCATTTCCTTGGCTTGCGTTTTGTCCTTGCTTTTGGCTCCGTCTGGGCCGGGAGGCGTTTTAGCGTATTCGTCGAGCGTGTGCTGTTTGGTCTTCGCTCTCAGGGGCTTGTTAGACATGTCTCACGTCCTTCAATCCCCGTTCGGATCTGGGGCAGGGTTTCACAGTGCACTCTGCGGGTGCCCCATTGTTATCACCACTTCTCAGACACAAAGTTCCTCTGTCCTCCGGCACCCCCGGCCATCTTGTCTATTACCTAGCGAAGCCAGGTCGCGTCTCACCCTCTGAGGTCCACTTTAGGCCACAAAGGGCCCGGGGCACAGTTCCCGGTCACACCGCACGATCCGGTCATAAAGTATCTTCGATCAGGCCCTGCTCCCTTCCCAGGTCCACGCCGTCGGCCTCGCAGGACTGGGTGTCCTTAATGACCTCGATGCACCCGCGTCATGCACCTACACCACCACCATGCTCCAGTGCGATCGACAGGCGCCCAGATCAAGCACCCCTTTGTTCGGCGGCGGCGGCCATTTTCTCGTTCATCGCACTCTCGCCTCCAGATCTTCTTTTAGCTTTTTGTTGCGCTCTCACGGTGCAGGCCCGTATCGAAACATAACCTCACGTTCACCTGAGATTCATGCGCGCGGTCATATCAGTCTCAGCCAAATTGCATCGGTCCTTGCACTGTTTTCAGTCGGATAATGTGCGGATCTTCGGGAGCCCCGGTACAGACACGTCCTTTCACATGGCTTCCTAGCCACGCCCCCCCTATTCCTAATGATATTGTATTAGGCAAGAATGCCAACCAGAATCTCCTTAAAAACTCTGTTAATCCTATTGACTCTAACTCCCATAGTGCCACAAGTACTGAGACGAAGAAGAGGGTAAAGGAGTGGACTGAGAGAAGCCCCAAGCACAATGTGCAGACTAGTCATTGTAGGATGAATCAGGTGTGCGGGACATTTAAAGATGACTTTCACCGGCAATCAGAAGTTGTGTATGGAGTTTGAAAGAGAAGGCGGATTCTCGGCTAAGCGAAGGGAAGAGTAGCATGAAAAAGCAGACGTGCTGGATCGGACCACGCTGAAACAGGCAGGTGCTCCTAGGCGGACGTTCATCTACCTATGGCAAAGGCATGGTGAGGCGCCTAGAGGAGCGTGGCAGGCTCCAGGGAGAAGCCACGAGAAAACCGACAGCAGCAGGGCAGCTGTACCGGGTGCAATGAAGGAGGGAAGCAGCCACGTTACCTGCGAGTGAACGTGAGACAGAAAAGAACTGAAAACATGTCTGCCATGAGACCTCACCGCAGCAGTGTGCAGGAGTTCATGGACACAATTAAACACCAGTGAGTTGGCCCAAAGATAGTGAGAACCCCCTGGCATGCCGACAAGCACACAGACAGTTAAAAGTGCCATTTAAATACCGACCAAGGAAATTCAAAAGACAATGTGCACACTTCCTCATGCCTGAAATGTCAATATGGGGGAAAGCTGGGGCAGATGGGATTCTAAGCAAATGAATGTTAACAGAAAAGCTGAAAGACAAGATTTGCACAAGTCCCCCATGCATGAAGAATTCATATGGGGAAAGCTGGAGCAAGCATTGTCCTGAGCAAATAGGTGTTGATGAAGAAGTTGAAAAATTGAACTTGAACAAGTCTTCATGTGTGAGAGGGCCATATGGGGGAGCTTGAGGCAAGTGAAATCCAAAGTCAAGGAAGTAGAGACAGTATAAGAGTGTTACTGTGCTATGCTAGAAGATAAAGAAAAGTAAAGGGAATATTGAAAGAAGACCTGATAAAGTGGACGCATCAGGCAGTGAGCCTTTTTGCAGGGGAGGAAAGATATCCGGCAGTATACCAGGGAATCTATGAAACCAAGAAGTGGATACCTGGCAAGAGAGCATACCAGGGGGTCTCAGGAAACTACTGAGGCAAGGGAACATTCTGTGAAGGAATCATGAAGTAGACACAGACAACTGAATAAGATTTTTGTACAAACTTTTATTAACTAAAAGTAGAGGGTTTGAAAATGGTCTAACTTGCCATATACTAAGGTGGGATTTCCCCCATCTAAAACTAATGATAGTCTGTGTCATCAGGAAGTCCAAAATAAAGGGCGGTCTGTGTCCAAAACTCATACTTGCCTTCACACCCAATTGCAAACAATGTGTAGGGAGGTCAGCATCAAATAAGAAGTGGTCAAATGAAAGTTCAGAGCTTCTTTCAGCTCCTGGATGGAAAATGGTGTTCCCTTACCCCAGGTTCAAACAGTTCACATAATAAAAGAGGGGTTCCGTTCGCCAAGCTTTCAAGTCTATTGAAGTTCCAAAATAACAGTTCCTTGGGATGCTTCCCAGATCTTCAGTTTGGTTACCCTTCACCAGTTCATAAAATTCAGTTCCTTACTTTCATAAAGGTTTTTCTGTATTCAATTACAAAGTGACTTTTCCTTAGGTGGGTGTTTTCAGTCTAGGCACAGTTGTTGGACCACACAGCCCACAGCGCACACACAGCCTTACAGACCACGCAATCGACACACCTTACTTGCATCAGCTTCATATGTATTTTGCCACAGTTCCAGCTTCACAAAAGGATCGACGTATTCCTTTCACTTGCCTTTGAAGCTTTAGTGTTTCTTCTTTTATCACCATTCACCGATATAGTAGCTTTCACTTGCATTGGCCAACATAAGCTTCCCAGTACACTCCTGCTAGGAAACTCATTGGGCCTCGTTACGAGGCTGGCGGTAACCCATCAGTGCCACCAGTGGTTTGCTGCCAACCCAGTAACACTGTTCCGCCGCCTGAGATCCTGGTGCCACCGGGACATTACAATGACATTGGCTTGACTCTTGGCAATGCTCAATGGACTCTTGCCAATGAATATCCTAATCATCCACTTATGCTTTCTTATCTGGCATTGCTTCTTGGCCTTACTTTCATGTCAACTTATAGCCAATTCACTTCACTAGTATTTATAGTTCAAAACAGTTAATTGCTTCATTGTTGTATTTCATTAGTAGTTTCCCCAAATTGACTTAAATGACAAATTTCACGTATTTACTGTCTCTTTCCTTTATCCACTTGTCATATATAACAAATATCCCCTTGACACCCATGTCGGCATGCCCCGGGGCTTCCAGCGCTCCTGGGCAGACACACCGGGGTTGCTTGGCGTGTCTGACGGGTGATGTGGGGCTGTATAGAGGGGGGGGTCTGTGAACGCTGATTAACTCTCCACCCCCTGGCAAGGGGGGAGGGGGGTTAAGGTTCATGTTGTAATAGTGTCATAAAGGCAATGAGACAAGTTATCATAAAGGATAATAAACCACTATATGGGAGGAGTCTGGGAATAGTGGTGGATACGGATCTCCGTTATAAAACCGAATCCCAAAAGCTTGATTTACAAAATTGCGTAGCCCACTTGTTCGCATTTTGTAATTCAAGCTTTTGGGATTTTGTTTTTCCCCCCGCTGGCCATTTAATGTATGCTGGGGACCCCCCTGCAATCCCTGCAGCCCATAATACTTAACTAAGGGAGCGGGGGACACCGCTGCAACCCCTGCTCCCCTTATCCAGTATTATGGGCTTTGATTTTTTTATACCAGGTCGAATGCACAGTAAACGTGCATTTGACCTTTTTTCAGCATTTTGGAGTAAACCCAGTGGATGGATACCTGTAGTGTTATTTCTTATTGCATATGTGCCAGAGAGTTTGTTATTTTTCTTTTTATCATAGCGGACAACGGATAGGGAAATCACCACTCAATAGTGTTGCATGGAAGATATATACACACTCATCCAAGATGGCGGCCGGACAAACTCAGTCTTAGTCAGACTGCTGCATCGATACAAGCACTCAGAGTGATCGGGAAACGTAACTCATAAGGCTTTGCTCTATACTGGGAGGACACACGCATAGCCCACACTCAAAGCGACTCTCGAGTGGATGTCTAAATCGTAAACAGCTATTACTTAGCAAGAACAAATACGAAAAGGTGGCAGCAGAGCCAAACATCAGGCAGATGCAGTTGTCTTCCTATGAAGGTTTTTGAGTAAACACCCCGCTGACCTTGCTTTGCCATTTCTCAAATGGTGACACCGCACCAGGAAGCACTCCACGCTCCAAACGATCAAAAGTTCTCTCCTTTCTTGATGTTTTGCAGTTAGGAATGACTCCAAAGGCAGAAATATGATGCCAAACAATGAAATTTAACTCCCACACGTGAACAAAGCTACGCAAGTAGTAGGCAGTACATGCAGAGCACATGATTTACTGCCTTTTTGCTTGCACACTGAAAGATCGATAGCGTCCTGAAGAAGGGGTGTTAGGGAGAATTCTCTGTTAAGGCTAATTTCCCAAACCTAGTGAGTCCCCAAGCAGCTTTGCTGGATTTTTAGGGTTTTATTTTTTTCTCCTACTAAGAGTGAGACTCTTTTTCTCCCACTCTTAGACATGATTTGAGATATCCTTAGACTTTGTAATGTGTTTAATGGGCTATGGGGTATGGGGTCTTTTACTCCATAGGGTTCTCATGTGGTTTTTGGTAAGTGTGTTACACAGCACCCTCAGTGCAGTAACACAGGGGTGTCATAGTGACCCCCAAACAGACTCCATACCCTGGGACTGACTACTGTCTCCCAGGGCATGTAAAGTCACCATTGACTTTACTAGTCTTAAATTGGGAACAGAACCAGTACAAACCATCATATTGTGGAAGTACTGGTAGGGGTAATTAGATTGCCCCTGGGTCTGTTTTTCGAGGGGGCTTTGTGCAGTCCCCCCTCGTCGAGTTTCTGGCTGGTGGCAGTGGTTACCATGCAAAATATTCCTTAAGAATATTTACTATGGGATTTTCCCATTCATTTTAAACGCACCACATTTTGGTGCAATGTTAAAGATACCGCCGGGTTATTTATTTAATATTTATTCCCCGGTTGGGTCTTTTTGCCAGGACTCTGTTTTAAAATGGCGTTTGTGTTCGCCTCTGTAACTCCAACCCAAGTCGAGCCCTTTGTTCCACTTTTTGGCGGGCTTCTCCACAGAAGCCTCCAAAAGTGGTGCCACTCTGTCTGGGTCTACAGGATGTGTGGAAGGGGGGGGGGGTTTAGGCACCCTGGACCGAGTTGCCTCGGCAACTCAAGTCGCACTGTTGTGTGATTGGCCCAGTGGTGAGCCGACCGGCTCACCACCTAGCATGTTTGAGTGACAGCTAGGACTGATGAATGGGGGTTTTCTGCATAAAAGCAGGGCTTTGGGGACTGGAACTTGAGAAGTCGCCACAGGACCAAAGAATCCGAAGAGGGAGAAGCTGAGCCGACCTGCAACGACGACACCACCGGTGGAGCCCTGCTGAACCGTCTCACCACTTCTTCCAACGACAGAGGAGATCTTCATCCCGAAGAGTCTTCTTCCTTTGACTGGTGGGGATAACCAGTTTGCCCGCCTTTTCGCCTTCCCGGATCATCTCGTGGCCGCCTTGCCTGTGCCAAGCACCCCGGCAACCGGAATATCACGTTTTTCCACTACCGCGAATAAAAGGGAGTACCTTTTAACCGGAGAACTCTGCGGCTGATTTCTTCCCTGGCAGTGCAACGACCTTCAGCTTTCCTCCACGTCGAGATCTTCTCTTCCTCTGGACGACGCCGTGACTTGCACCCGCTGCCAGGAACAACTGCCCCCGCTGGAGGATTCTCTCCACTTTCAAGGTACTGTGTGCGCCTGGCCTCCCTCGCAACGGTCTGTGTGGGGTGTCTCTTAAATCCTCAATTTACCACTTGGGTTGGCCCTAGGCTGGCTAACTGAACTTTTCTGAGCTGAACTGATTCTTAAACTCTCTGCAAGACTTTCCAAGCCTTTTAAACTGTGTGATCTTGGGTGCATTGGTGTTCTACTCTCTCCAAGAGGGAGCCTGGCCTCTGAACTTTTTGCTCACAAGTAGACTTTGACTTTCCTGCCTCGCTGAGTGCTTCTAAAGTATTGTGTTGTGTGCTGTTCCTAATTTCTGCCTTTTCCCTCCCTTTTTCTTAACTTATTGGAGTGCCATCTTTAGTTAAGCGCTCACCTCTGTCTGGAAATAAGTGGTGTTACCTAAGACTTGTCTAATAAGGAATAAGAGATGTATATATATTAAATATTGACTGTGTTTTTGAACTTGCTTACAATGATAGTGCTGGAGTGTTTCTAAGTGTCTTTAAATAAATAATTATATACTTTGTTACCAAAGCTCTGGTCAGTGTTTGCTTGTGCTACTGTATTTTGGTACCTATCTTGTATACTCTATATACTGTCTAACTCTTCTTGAGAGAAGTCTGGCTGCTCAGCCACAGCTACCAGGTAAATATGGGTGGTACAGACTGCTACCAATTGGGTTTACTGCCAACACCTGTAGTCCTAAACCTTTTGCAGTGGTCCCTAAGGGAACTGCACAGGTTTCTGCCTAACAAGGGGGCAGACTACACATCTTACATCAAGATCGTTTCGGTGGTGTTGTTGCTCTACCTCCAGAAACACCAGTCGGTGTAGACGTGCCATGATACAAGTCATAATTTCATGCTTACCGAATGTCACCTTGGTACTAACATCGCAATCACTGGAATAGAAAGTATGAGAGATCTATTTATCCAAAAGGTTGAAAAGCTACCATTACCATGCCTCTGTGAAATATGTGATATTGATGTCATGATTTGCACCTTGAAGTACCCCAAGATAACATTGATATATCTTTTTGTGTTTTAGCCAGACAATTGACATACCTGGCTCATAGATGGTCGTTTTTAACTATGTGGATATTAATTAAAATGTTTCTTTTAATACCTACGTTTCTGTGATCTATGCAGCTAAGTGAATCTAATAAACACTTATAGGAATACCCACCCCGCTGACAAGTGTGTAGGGAAGTTGGTTAGCTAGTGGTGTTTCTGTGCTCCTTAATATATGGCAGATATATACGTCACCCATAGCTTCTGCCCAGCAATGCACAGATGAGAAATGTTACTCACCAAGACAACCGTACCACCCTTATCCCAGGCAGATACAGCAGGACGTGGAGTCCATTTAAGCTGAAGATGGGAAAAACCTTTAAGCTGGCGTTGTAACAGTAACAAGCACATCCACTAGACACGAAGAAAACATGCACTCCACATGAAGAGCACGTACACTAGGTAATATATGGATGTATATATGAAGAATATTAACATAGCATCAACAGATATGCAGAACACTGACATTAACAATGTATAAGATGAATGCAACATGAACGACACGCAAATATAGCTCACTAATGCAGAAACAAGAGTGTAATTGAGCAGCCGTCTTCTTAAAAATGAAGCCACAGCATGCTTTGAACGAGCAAAGGCATCGCGTCCTTGAAAAAACAAAAAGAGCTGAATCCACAGAAATACATATCCGTGCAGAGCTCGGATAGGTTACAGTGAAATGAGGGAGGATCGGAACTGCGTAACAAAGGCACGAGATAAATTCCCAAGACGCATGCAGTATACTCCCACATTAATCAAAGGTTTATGGGAATTAAACCAGTCTGTGTTAACCAGGTGCAGTAACACATAAGTCAAAAGAGTTCAGGAAGGGTAACTCGAGAGTGTCCCTGGTGGCAGAAGAAAACACGACAAACATTAATATTAGCTTAAACCCCCATATATAGAAGGTAATTGAATTTCATACACGGTCTTCAAGCACGTGATCCATAATTGGAGAACAATTACTATTCATTAGAGGCCAACATAGATAGGACAACTGCAGTATTCCCTAGATGCACACATACATGCAAGCAGCTACACAAGGCCAAGTACAAAGAGATTGCCTGGTCTCATGACCTAGGAATGAGGGATGATAACTTTTAATTGAACGAAGGACAGTCCATGGGCTTCTCTGCCCCCCTACTCCACGCCTGGCTCATATCTGGATGACCTATCAAGTGTCCAAGGTTGGTTAGCAAGGAGCCAACCTATCAAAATCCCTAGTGTTATACCACCCAAAAAGTAGTATGACAACCAACCACATGTCGTAGAAATTATGTAATTTTCACCTTTTTAATATAGTGGTGGTTCCAGGTGGAGCCATCAGATAGTTGTAACCAAATTAAATGTTTGACCCCTATGGAAACTATATGTAGCCAACCCCATTAACCGACCCCCACTCCCCAAAGGTTTTGTGAACTGAGGTTATGTTATGACGACACTGATGAACCATTTATAGTACTTAAACCATTGTTTCTTATTAACATGTCGAGAGTAACAAAATTTGAATGTGTGTATGCTGTCACGGCTTTTATGATAATAATGATGGGTTCGCCTTGCACTTTGTCTACTCCGTCTTTGATACTGGTTTGGACTGACTGATTCCTCTGGGGCTGTTTGGGACCACATTAACACTGGCTTTAGGCAATGGTTGCCCAGAGAGCTCTCCTTAAAACAGACATGCGTTGTAGGACTGCTGAGGCACTGCTTTCAAAGGATTTCGGGTGCACTGGGTGCAGTGGAGAAACTTTGCTGAAAATGTTGGGGGGGACATGACCTCAGAAGAAAAGGTGACCCATTCAAATGAATGGGGACAAAATAGTGTGCCATGAAAGTTGGGGGGGACAAACACCCCCGTCCCCCCCTAAAATTACGCCCATGACTGGGTGAAGGCCACCTGGGCCTCCATCTTGGATTATGCCGGCCTAAACCAGCAAGGACAATAGGACCTTATTCTCAGACAGAAGTGCATCATGGGGGCGTTGACCCCACGCCCCTCATCGGAGGAGGACTACACTGGATATCGTCCGACTACAGCGACTGACCCGGGAGTAGAAAATAATGTGATAACGGGAGATGAGATGGAAGCAGAAGACAGACAGCGGATGTATACAATGAACATTATTGTTATGTCTTGGGGCAGCGAAGTTCAAATGGAGGTGAAGAGTATTGTGAGGGGCTAGACCATGAGCAAATATAAGGTGAAGGCGCTCTGGGGGCGGGATAGGTTAGTTTGGGCAGTGGGCTGATAGGGTGCTATTTGTTTATATGGTTTGCCAACCACCAATAAACTGATGTCTTGCTTTGTCCATTTCCAATATGACTGTGTTGGTTGGGAGGAGGTGCCACTGAGCGTACCAGGCCCTAGTTTGGGTGGGGCACGTGTGGGAAACTGCATCTGAGTGTTTACAGTTGTGAGTAGTCATGGAACTTTCACTATTAAATGGTAAAGTATGTGGTAATATTCCTGCTTCAAGGGCAACGTGTTTGTCTTGGAAGCAAGACAAGGCATCGCAACACAGGTTTGGATCCCGATCCCACGCTTAGAAACCACTGGCTGGTATTAAGCGCCTTTTGAATTAACAATAAAATAAAATATATATATCCATGTGGGTTAGAGGCTGTCAGGAAAGTATTATATATTTTATTCTGTGACGGATGAGATACTCTCTAGTGTAAACTTGTTTCTCAATTTCATGAGTGATCACTTTCCCTTAACTACGACCCTAAGTAGGCTGTGCTTAGGAGCCTTCTTTTTATCATGCGGATTTATCAATACATAAGGGGCAATCAATTCTCTTGGAATGATCAAAACATAAGTATCTTCAACATAGGCCTTAGCCACTTTATTGATTGATCAATTATATAATAAAATACCCACTCGTTCAAAGCAATTTTTATCAATAAACATTGAAATTACCCACTAGTGGGTCTCGCAAAACAGATGTAAGGAAGGCATGGTATCAATAGTAGACACAGTCACAATGGATACAAATTTCAAAAACCTTTATTTAGTAATTTGGTTGGTAGAATTCCGAACTGACCCCAATTCTAGAATGGGAGTAATCTCAACCATTTAAGAAATAAACATTCCGGGGGGCGCTGTTGAGCAGCCTGCAAGATGGCTGCCTAGCTTATTAGCTCCGTGCCTGACTGCTGCTCACTCGCATACATCAGCGGCTATCTGCATCATTTAAAGCTGGGAACGAGTGCAGAGTTTGTACTAATCTCTGAGCAACATATTCATCTGCTCCTGGGCGAAAAACAGACCTTTACGACTGTGCTGAGCCCTATTCGTCTTGAGCCGGCTGCCGGCTCACTGAGGCCCGGTGGGCCGCGTGTTATCGCTGAGGGCCTGGCCCCTGTACACTACTGGAGTAGCGGACGCTTATCCCTCACTGGCCGGCTAATTATTTTTGGGGTGCTGTTGTGCCGCGCGCTGCCGCCGCGAGCCCGCCTCCCCGGGGACTGCTGGAGCGTCGGACCAGATCTCTCCACTACCAGACTGACTGCGCGCCTGGTCCTCTGTGTGCCGCTAGGCCTCCGCCTCCGGTTTTGTCCCCGCTCGCCTATGGGCGAGGTACGCCTGGAGCTGCTCCCGCCTTATATGTGGCTCTTCATTGCTGTCGCGCCCCGGTGCCGGGAGGATGCGGCGGCCGAAATTGAGAAGTGTGGCCGCCTGATTGATCTGTTCTTCGCTGCGGGGGGCTGTTGGTGCGGGCTGCCGCCCCGAGGATAGCGTGGCCCCCTGTTTGCGCCCATCCTGCTGGCCGCTCCGCGAGGGGGGTGCCCGCGCTGATGTGCTGACTTGCTGCCTTCCGCTGCAGCTTCTGACATCGCGGCCCGCCTGTGGACATTCTTCCTGGTCGCTGGGGCGGCCTGGCGCTGGCTGGGGCCCGTGGCTGCGGCGCGAGGCTTGCAGCCGCTCGACTGCAGGTGAGGAGCTGGGGGGACGAAGATTGCATGCCCTGTGCCCCCCAGGTGTCTACTGCGCGCGGAGCCCGTTCGCAGTGTCAGCCCAGCCGGCCCTGAATGCACCACACGCGCTGAGTGAGGGCCCACAACCTGGGGCATTCTACTAGACTTTGCGGCCCCCCTGGCCCGTTACTCTGTGTGTCGCTGCTCCCCCCGCATGCTCCTCCACATCGCCACGGGGGTTGCCCTTCTCCAGCGGATTTAGTGCCGGTGGCCCTACGGCAGTCTCCCCGGACCGACGGCGGCACCGTTGGATGCCCTGGAGCCCTTCCCTGTCTGCATCCTGTGATCTGCGTGGGCGTGTGGGGGGCCTTCTACCCAGCCACCCGTATTCCCCACCAGCCCAATTGCATGGGATTACACCACCTGTTACTTCTGATACTTGAGATCTGAGGCCCTTCTTGTTCTTGCACGTCGCCCCATTTGCTTGGCCCCCTGCCCGAATTGTGCTGCTACACGTGACCAGCGGAAGTGCTGGACCTCTCTGCTGGGCGCCGCCTGCACCCCACACCACCGGGGCCTGTCCGCCGGCGCACCCCTATCCCTGCTCTGAGCTCTGCCCCTTCCGGATGGGTCACTGAGGCCCCTCTTCCCACTCCGACACTGATATATTTAAGAAACCCAAGACAGCTGACCTGGCACTCTGCAAACCTTGCACTGGATTGTTCCTCCGCATCCCTGAAACATGTCAAACAACAATGGACAAATATGCTAAATCACTCCCCAGACAGGAGCAGGGGGGGGGGGGGGTTTGCCACGGGCCAGGATGAATCGGATGCACCCCCATGTCCTCCCCAGCCTGACCTGACAACACTAACGGAAACCATGGCGAAGAACTTTGTGTCATTCCACGAGAAACTTGATGACATTAATGCAAGTGTGGCCTCCATGCGTGCCAAACTTGATCAGCACGGAACCAGGCTGGCGGAGGCTGAAACTAGAATTGGGGCCAATGAGGATGAGGTGCACACTCTCCAAAATACTGTCTCGGACCTTGTGCGTGATATGAAGCAGGTCAAGGCGAAATGCGATGACTTAGAGTCCAGATCCCGCAAAAACAACATCCGTATTGTTGGGGTGCCGGAGTCTGCCCTAAAGGGCAGGATGGAACTGGCTGTTGAAAATCTCCTGAGAGACCTTCTGGACAACCCTCAGCTCTCTCCCGTTCTTCACGATAGAGCGCGCTCACCGAGCGCTGACCCCCCGGCCCAAGCCGGGCGACTTACCCAGGACGATCATTGCTAAGGTTCTTAGCTATAGAGACAAAGACCACATACTACACGTGGCTCGGGAGAGGGGGAGCTGAAACTGGAGTACCAAACTATTCGAATTTTCCCGGACTTTTCTGTCAGTGTGCAGATGGAGGGCAGACAGTTCAACGGTGTGAAAAAGCTGCTCCGTGAGAGGAAAGTTGAATATGCCATGCTGTTCCCGGCGCGATTGAAGCTCACTCATCGCAATAAGCTGTATTTCCTCACGGTGCTGGAGGTAGCAGTGAAATTCATTGAATCACACATCCCGCTACCAGGTCCGGTAGACGAGCCAAGAGATAATGATTGAAGAGGTGCGCGCTGACCTTATTAGGTGGCCCTTCCTGGCACCACAAACACTCACCGCCAATATCTCCCTTGCTCTATTTGTGGTCTTTTGTATCCTGCTTATCCTCCGCTAGCTTCAGGGATAGGGATCACTGGCCCATGAGTGGGGTGACTGTAACTGGAGTCTCAGACTATCCGAATCTCTCCCGACTTCTCCGTTAATGTTCAAATGGAGTGCAGGCGGTCCAGCGGTGTGAAAAAACTGCTCAGAGAAAGGAAAGTGGAATACGGCATGCTGCTCCCCGCAGGGCTGAAGCTCACCCATCACAATAAGCTATATTTCTTCAAGGTCCCAGAAGTGGCGGTAAAACTCACTGACTCCCATATTCCTCTCCCCGGTCCAGTGGACGTGCAGTTGGATGAGGGTTGTGGTGGCCTGTCTTGACCCTCGTGTCTGAGCCTCCTTCTGTACCACTGGCATTTGCATTTTCCTTGCTATCTCATGAATCCTCTATCTTGTATTTCCAATGCTAGTCGTAACTTGTTGTAATATCTCCCGGAAACTTAACATGTGATACCGCTGTACGATCTACGGTGTATTGCACCGATCACTCATTTAAGTCTGGTTCACAGCAGCGGTGACCCCCACTGCAGTTGCAATGCTGAGTTTGGCTTGTTATGATCACTGGTCGCGCCCCAGTTGGGCGTATAGGCGAGCGTCGCCCTGTTGGGTTTGGCACGCTCGCATTGTGTCTTCGGGTGGGTTTCTAGACACTGCTGTGTTGGGGGGGCAGTGAAGGAGGGGGGGTACAGTTGTGGGATGTTATAACAAAAATGGCAAGGCAGTAGTGGCTCTTGGCGCGAGGCAACGTCCCATTGCATTGGTAGCCAATGCATGTTCATCAAACAATGCCACACGCTGCTGGGATGCCCCCTGAAAATTACAGAATGGCTATTAGGCTAATGTCTTGGAACGTCCGAGGGCTCAGCAACTTCACGAAGGCCCGCAGGATAACTGCATACGCCCAGAGGCACGGGTCAAGATACTCCTCTTGCAAGAAACCCATGCCCTCGCACACCTTTCGTCCTCTCTCCCTCCGGCATGGGGCCCCAACAAATACTACACGGTCTACTCCTCCCAGTCCAGGGGTGTCCTCACCTTAATTCTTAAGTCCGTGGAATTCTCCCTGCTTACCAGCCACATAGATCGAGAAGGTAGGTATGTGATCCTCCACTGTCTGCTCACAAATACAGAGAGCCTTCTGGTTAATACATTACGCCCGAGCATAGATGCACCTGATTTTTTTGACCACATCAACGCCATGCTCCAAAGATATGTTGGGGTCCCGATCATCTGGGGGGTGGGGGGGAGGGCATGAATCTCATACTTGACTCCGAGTTGGACAGATCAGGCGTTGCACCCAGAATAATGTCCATGGCTGCCCGCCGCCTCCACGCACACATGGTCCCTGCTGGTCCGATTGATACCTGGAGAGCGCTCCACCCACTGACTAGAGAGTTTACATTCTACTCTTCTGCGCACGACAGTCATTCCAGAATTCATATTTTCCTTCTATCAGCTGGGCTCATTGGCAAAACTCTTGACACGCAGATACTACCGCGCACGTTCTCCGACCACTCCCCGGTCACATTAGTTATAGCTCTGCAGCCTGCCCTCCCCTGTCACTCCAACTGGCGCTTTAAGTCTGAGGCACTGCATGATATTGTCTTCAAGGCCGAAATCCTTGCAGATATCACCTTGTTTTTTGATAATAACAAATGCCACGACACAACAGATGGGGTTAGATGGGAGGCATTCAAGGTTTTCATCAGAGGCATGTGTATCTCCAGGGAGGCTGGGGTCCTGAAAGACATTAGGAATTCCTTACGTCGCTCCGAGTCCAGACTCAAGGAACTGGAGCGCGAGTACGCTTCCGCCCCTTCCCCACCCAAGTTAGCACAGATACGAACCGAACTGGACACATTTGAGTCCCTCGCCCTCAGCGAGATAAGATACTATGCCAACCCGTTGCGGCTCGGAAGTATGGCAAAGGGGAAAGGCCTGGTCGAACCCTGGCCCGTCTGGCCCGGATCGAGGGGGGTAGAGCCCGGATCGATAGTATTATCGACAAGGACGAGTTCGGCATTGGTCTGACCAACCCATCCCCGAGACCTTTGCAGATTTCTATGCAACCCTCTACGCACAGCAGCGCGAGCACAGCCCACAGGATCTGGATATGCTCCTTGACCGCATCCCCATGTCCCTTATATCTTGTGCCACTAAAGAGCAATTAGACACACCCTTCACCCTAGATGAAATTGCTGCGGTCATCTCGACCCTCCCTAAGGGAAAAGCCCCCGGTGCAGACGGCCTAACTGCCGAATTCGATCAAGAGCATGTCGCCCTACTGGCTCTGCGCCTGTACGAGGTGTGGGATGAGGCGCTACGTCTCGCAACCCTCCCCCAGTCCCTGCGCGAGGCTGTCATCACTGTGCTCCCCAAACCGGGTCAGCCTCTTGATGAATGCAGCTCCTACAGACCTCTGTCCCTCATGAACACCGACACCAAAATATTCGCCAAGATCATAGCAAATAGGTTCCTCCCCATCATGAAATATTTTATCCACCTGGATCAAAGTGGTTTTGTCCCCGCCCGTTCCACTGCCTTAAACATTCGGCGACTGTTCAATGTCATCGCTAGGATTGACCCTAAAGCCAACGCGGTTTCTGTGACACTGGATGTCCAAAAGGCATTTGACATGGTTTCATGGCAATACCTGTGGGCAGTGCTTGAGAAGATGGGAATCGGCCCGCGCATGCTGTCCTACATTAAACTGCTATATACCAATCCCGTGGCCAAAGTCCTGGTTAACTCATTTGTCAGCGTACTTCACCCTCCACAGAGGGACACGTCAGGGATGCGCATTCTCTCCCCTGCTGTTCGCGATGGCCATTGAGCCCATGGCGGATAGTGTAAGGGACAATCATACACGCAAGGAGATACGACTACGGGATAACCCCGAAATGTTATCACTCTATGCGGACGATGTACTTCTGTACATCAGGGACCCCTCGGTCCATCTTGACTCAATCATTCGTGAAATAATCAAAATTGGTACATTCTCAGGCTTCACTATAAACTAGACCAAATCAGAAATCTTCCCCCTCACGCCAGCAACTCCCCAACCCGCATGCGAATTCCCGCTCAAGTGGGCTCCCAGGGGCATCAAGTACCTGGGGGTCCAGGTATCCCTCTCGAAAGCCTTTTTATTGGCTGATAACTATGTGGCTGCCGCGCAATATGCTGAGGCCAGGATGAAGAGATGGTGTAACCTCCCCCTCTCACTATCAGGGAGACTAATAGCTAATCAAAATGGTCATAGTTCCAAAACTCCTTTACATATTCGCTAACGTCCCACTCTGGCCCGGGAAACAATACTTCGCGGACCTGCATGCGGGTTGCGCCCGCTTTCTATGGCATTCTGGTGCCGTGCGCAGGAAGTGGCAGCATATGACACTACCCTATGAGAAAGGGGGCTTCAATGCACCGGATCCAACCCTGTACTGGATAGCCGCACAAGATAAGCACGCTACACACTGGTACCGACACTAGGACCCTCCCCCGCATGTTAAGCTTGAGATTCTTGCGACTGGGCAGGTAAAATGTTATGTCCCTGATCCTTTTCCACTCGTATCACTCGGATGCCCCGGTCGACCCAGTGCTCGCCACTATCAGGGCGTGGAGACAGGTTCTGCTACCCCGCTCTCACAACCCCCGTACTACAAATGGCTACCCTTGTGGTCATTCCCGGGCCTTGCCCCCACACAGGATAAGCTCCTCATGCGTCACTGGCTGGACCTGGGGTAACATTCATTCTCCGACTTGTTCCCTGAAGGGAAATTCATCACCCCGCAGACATGGAGGCCAGGGCACTCCAAGTCCTCACTGGAGTTGCTGCAATACTTTAGACTCAGAGCGGCAGTCCAAGTTATGTGGCCTTCGTATCCGGACGAACCCCGAGTCCCCCGAGATCTGCTACATTGCTAATTCCGCAGGGGGTAGGGGCATAGTGTCCGCCCTGTATAAAATGTTGATGGCACAAGCTGTGGAACCATCCCATACGATCCAGGGTGCCTGGAGCCGGGAGCTGGGGTTGGACATCACTGATGGTATGTGGGCAAAAATGTGCGTACACACACGCAAGGTCTCCCTCAATTCTAGATTTAGATGTGTGCAATACAAGTTTCTTAATCGCCTGTACTATACTCTCACGCGGTTGGGAAGTTTGCACGGGATCACCCCCACCCCTGCCAGAGATGTAGATCCACCGATGCGGACCACACCCACATGTTCTGGTCCTGCGGGGCACTAGCTCCATTTTGGGAGGCAGTGCTTGGGGCCCTCTCTGAGATGGTGGGGTTCCGGATCGACCCTAACCCCCTGGGCTCTATTGTTCGGGCTGTAGGAGGGGACCGAGGCAAGGCGTGTCGCTAAATTCCTGAATGTGGGGGCGATAGTGGCTAAGAAATGCATTCTGCATTGTTGGAAGTGACGTTCCCCCCCTTCATTGGAGATGTGGTTAAAAGCCCTCACTTGGACGCAAATTTGTGAAGAGGACTATATCAACACGCTGCCTGTGAATGCTCACCCAAAAAACGTATGGACAGAGTTTTGTAGCTATCTGAACAGCAGGGCGGACTTGGAGCTTCTATCCTCTCCTCCGTCACCCGAGCAGGCGACCGAGCAAGTTGAATTGTGTATGGCCTTGTTGTAATTAACCTGTTCCTATGAATGTATGCAATCTTTTGTAGAGTCTTTGCATTGTTATCAACGCCTCAAAATATGTATCATGAGCTGTTGATGTAATATGTAACGCGCCAGTTACTGCTTCTTGCCAATAAAGAAAAGTTAAAAAAAAAAAGAAGAAATAAACATTCCAAGTCCGTTGTAGTCAAAATAAAAAGGCCTATACTAAGAAAACCTAACCTTGACCACCTCCTTAAATTGTAAAATGTATTGAGGGAATTCAAAAGGAAAATAGTGTCTCAAAAGAAATGTCAGAATGGCTTTAAATAACTCCCTTCCCCACTTTCAGCACCACAAGGTCTAGAGAGTTTCCAAAAATGTATAAGTGGATGGCACAGTTCTTTCAGTCTTGCACACTTTGGCTTACTGGTACAATTTAACAGTTCAATCGCTTCCTTAGGCTTCGTCCGCCTTGTCATAAATATACAGTTGCACTTTTGACCTTTAGTGTACATGCTTTCCTCTGTCGGACTCGAGCCAGTCTTTCACCTTTCACTTTATCACACAGTTCTGCACATGCTTCCCTCTGCCAAGTTTGAGCCTCTCTTTCACTTTGGGGGGGGTTCTCTTCCCCACGTTTTGTCTCAGGTGTCTTTTTCACTGTCGAAGACTTTCGAAACTGCAAGGATTTTACATAGACCTCTGCATGACCACTTCGACCTCTCTCTCAATAATTCTACAATCCACAATCTTCCTCCTCTTGCAACACCAATGCCTCTTGGCACTTGTAATTTCTTATTCTCTTTGGTTTGCCTTCTTGGCCCCTTTTATAGTTCATAGATTTTGCCCTCTTGGCATATTCAGAGTTCACATATTTTGCTTTTCATTCATTCAACTTTCTTTTGGGATGGCAATAGCTTTCTTGCCTTTGATTCTGAATCACCTCAGAACATTTCACAGAGACTTTCGAATGTGCGATTTCACCTCGCAGGACGACTCTGTTGCTTTGTATCCATTCCTTTTACAATTCACCAATTGTCCTTTCCATTACGTGTTTTATCGTCATACGCGCAACCTTCAACTTTTGAGTTACAGTTACTTTTGCTTTTAACATAAACCAGACTTGTATTTCCTTCAATAACTCACTGGTTGCGTTACTCAACATTCTTTCATCAACGCTCTTCATGCCGTAGTCAAGACTGTTTCCAACGCCTTCTCTGCTCCTGCCCAACTCTGTCGTTCACCCGATAGGGTTGCAGGCTGCTTTCAAGTACCTTGAAGGTTTCTTGCTTCTGCTCACTCGGTTTCAACCTTGGAACTCTTACAACTTCCCGAAAGTGGGGGATTCTCGCCTGGCTCTCGATCTTTAACTGCAGATCGGCCCCTTGGCATTCCGACTTCAATCGCCTGGTTCGCATGAGCCCCGAAAGAGCTATTACTTCTCGTACCCAACCTCGCTGCGATTGTGCCTGTACGTGCCACCTTTTATTCATCTGAACGGGAGTGTTACCAAATGGCAGGTGTATATAGTTAGGATTACGTGCCCGACTCTGCATGGCCTCATTACAGGGGCAGAGCCGTGCAAGTCAGTGGAGGTAATCTGCCTGACCGTATTCCTCAGTTCAGTAGTGTGGCTAATGTAACGTGGGAAGGAATTATGGAAGGTGTATTCCCATTAAATAAGCAGTGCTAGGGGTTAGATGGGGTGGAAATAGAGGGATACCATCACCTTTAGGTGCTTCTACCCCACTCCCCCAGGGTCCCCTACCCAGGTGATCCTCCCTAGCTTGTCCACCCCCAGACAGAACTGTGCAGAAAATTTAGTAACCTGCCCTTGGTGGATGATCAGGCTAGGCGACAGTTGCTCAAGTCCCTGAAGCGCCAATAAAAGAACTGGTCAAGCCAATATAAACGTACGAAATTACAAAAAGACATCCAATATGTATTAGGAATATTAGCTAATAAGAACTCCTAAGAATTTTTGAATTTGGTTAACTAAGGGGACAAGCAGCAAGTGGTGTCCCAGCTCAATCCTATATCTGAAACAAGTTGGATGACACATTAGCAGAGCATCCATAATACTAGGTTCTTCGCCCCAAGGTTTTAGAAAAAAATCCCAAAGCAAAAACTTGGGAGTTAAAATTTGAAAGGGAAGATGTAGAATTGATTATCCGACGTAGCAAGGTCTCCCGTGCCCCGGGTCCCGATGGGTTATGAAATGTAACTTTAGAGCAGAATCCCTGTTTATGGGCAAATTTTTTGTTTGCACTTTTTAAGAAAGTACTCCACTCTAGATTGATTTTCAGTTCTTGGAGGCTGTCTCTAGTGGTTCCAATTTTTAACTAACCAAGTGAATTACCGTCCTATAGCTCTTCTTGATGTACCGAGCAAATTGTTTGCCTCCTTATTAGAAAAAGAGTTACTGTTATGGACCTGTCTGTCAGAAAGGTTGAATAAATATCAGTTTGCGTTTGTGCGGGGAATGGGGACGTTCCTGAAAGGTTTCCTGCAGAATCTATTAAAAGGAGAAGCAGTTCTGAGGGACAACCCAATCTACGTTGCATTGATTATACAATGGCGTTTGATAGTATCTGCCATGAACAGCTTTGGCAAAAGCTCATAGACTGGGGTTACCCACTGAACCTGTTGAACAGGATTATGGCACTCTATTCCAACACAATTGTCAAGATCAGATTAAACGGGCAGGGTCTTTTATCTGCAGCAATTAACACTTATTGAGGGCTAAAACAAGGTTGTGTTCTAGCCCTGTCTCTATTTTAACCATTTTATTTATGATATTGGTGAATGCTTGATCCAAACTCATACCTTTCCCGTGACCTAGTTTCTTTTGCAATACATTGGCTATTCTATGCAGACGATCTTGCTTTGTTAGATTTTACTCATTCAACGTCAACTAAGGGTGATTGAGAATTACGCAAAGACAAATGAACTCATTTTCAATATTTAATTAATGTATTTCAAAAATCAGGAAGGAAAAGGTTGAAGGAAATGTCAAATGGTACCTTAATGCTACTGATATTGAAAAGGTGCTGTAAGGAACTCATGGTGGCAACAGTAAAGACACAGTAAAGATCACAGTTCAAGGGTGTTCATTGAACAATGATTGCAGGGTGGAAAAATGTCTAAACTAAACCTAAATCGAAAATGGGAGCAAGCATCGACCATCAAATAAAAATAAGGCAGTCCTAGTGGCATTGTGTCAAAATAAAAACCGGCCTATACTAAGAAACCTAATGCCAAACCTTACAACTAATACAAAAAGGGGACTGGGAAAGTTCTCAAGAAAAGAAAAAAGTGTTCACAAATAATATGTCAGGATGTGGTAGCCTGGACCTTCCTTCCCCACGTTTTGAGCACAGGGAAATGTGGGATCTTGGAGCACAGCACCCACCCGAGCTTCCTCAGCAAAAATCAACAGTTCTGTTGCTGGTTATCAGGAGCCTTGATGGCCAAATCTCGTTTCCCTTGAAAGTCTCTCGCCTTCGAGGGCCTGATGGGTTCAAATAAAAAAACAAAAGTTCCTTCAACAACAAAAAAAGCTTGTTTCCTGGTTTTACTTCACCCCTGGGTCCCCCACTTCCAGGCGCGGACCCTTGTTCCTGGTGGTGTTGGGTGATTGCTTTTCACCCCTTGGATCTCCCTCTTCCGGGCTTGGATCCAAAAACAGTTCCTTTCAATATCAAGGCCTTCAGTGGTTGTGGTCTCCTGGTCCTGAGGGCCTGCTAGTTAGTTATTTTTTTGGAAAACCCAACAAAACACAAAGTTCCGTCTTACATATTTCTCGGTGATGTACTCACCCATGGGTCCCACTCATCCGGGCACAGACCCCTCTCTGCTTTCAACCTCCCTCCGCTGGGTTCACTATGGCTTTTCTCGGGTGATGGATTCACCCTTGGGTCCCCCTCTTCTGGGCGCAGACCCCTCTTTGCTTTTCTTCACAAATCTTAATGTCTTTTTAAACAGTTCCAGTGGACATCCCTCGGCCGGGATAACTCTTGTCAACACACTGTTTCTTGGGACTTTAGACTGGCCCCCTTTTCATCAGCATCCCTCTTCCGGGTACACTTTTGCAAACTTCACCTTCACTTTCAATGTTCATGGGATTCACTTCCCTTGCTTTCTCATATAGCGGGATACACTTCCCTTGCTTTCGTTATAGTTTTTAGGTCAAAGGTTTTCGAATGTATGAGGATTTTGCTTGACCTCCTGTATGACCACTTTGATCTATCTTGGCGGCTCTCCTATGGCCTTCTGGTATCTGTAGTTTCACTCGGAGATCAACCAGAGTTTCTCAACACAGCACCTACGTGGTGCCAGTCCCCCTATGAACCTGGTCTCCCCTTTGTAATACCACAGTTTTCACTTTGCCACTTTGCGTCTTTCATTCACCACAGACCAGCTCTTATCGGCTTTCCCCTCAACTCACCAGCTGTGATGAACCGCTTGGCGTTACTCTTTCCTCTTCCGGTACCACGAAAGCAGGAGTCTCCCTTGCTCCGGCATATCAGCGTCGATACGCTCTGTGTACCGTGGACATCTGTTGTCACACACTTGGGCTATTGCCCCCGGCCTTACAATTCTTTCAGCAGAGAGTTTGCAGGGTTTTGTCGAAAAGGGCAAGGTCGTGTCTCTTCTCGTCAGCCTCTCGATATTCACCGCCTTTCTCCTTCTCTTGAACTGCCGGGTCCGGATAGCTGTCTCATCGTGCAGGTCTGTTTGCTCGTACTCCGCTCTCTTGCTCCACCTTTTATCCCTGTGGGGGAAAAGAAAGTGCCGTCAGGTGTGCGTGATTCTCGTCAAATGCCTTACCCTTGTATGGAGACATGTCAGGTAAACGGCTCTGGTGTTAGTCCGGAGGGGGCAGTGTTTTCGAATGTCCTATGGGGTAGGATGGGGAAGAGGTATTGAAGGAAGGGGGATACTGCGTCTCACCCATCAGTGTCCCACATCCACTCCTCGAGGAACCCCCATCCAGGTGATCCTCCCTAATAGGTCCACCCCCAGGAACTGGATCCAATAGCGATGGCCGTGTCATGTCCACCTGGATGGCAGATCCCGGGGACTAGCTAGGGAAGACACCTTCAGGTTTCTCACAGTGGCCTTGTAGGTTTACAGGCATACATACAAATAACTTGTTTAAGGCAATGAAATCTAAAGCTACTCGTTTAGCCTCTCGGGTTTCAATCATTATTGGGAAATGGTGTCACTTTTCCCTGCTCCCAGCTTTGCAGTTCTATAAGAATAAATGAATACCCACATTAACGTATGGAGAGGAGGTGACACTAATAACGGAAAATCTTGATTGGGGACTGTGAAGGCATCATGAAGTAGACACAGACAACTGAATAGCGTTTAAGTTTCAAACTTTTATTAGCTTAAGAAAGGGGTTGGGAAAAGACCTATCTTGCCCTATACTAAGGTTGGATTTCCCAAACTAACTTAAACGAATGATATTCTGTGTCAGGCAGTCTAAAGCAAATATTTGTCTGTGTCAAAAACCTATACTTGCCCTCACATCTGAATCTATACAATGCGTAGGGATGTCAGCGTCAAATGAAAAGTGTTAAACATAAAAGTTCAGAGCTTCTTCCAGCTCTAGGGTGGAAAGGGGGTTCCCTTCCCCAAGCTTTGCAGTCTCTAAAAGTTACACAAAATAATTCAACTCTGTGGGACACTTCCCCAACTTCTTCAGGTTTGGTTCTTATTCAATAAAGTTCAGCTCCTATATTTAAATTCATATACGTTTCCTTGGTTCAATCAAGCAGTGGCTCTTCTTAGGTGGTGCACTCGGTCTAGGCGCAGTTATCAGACCGCACGGTCCAACCATTACAGGTCACGCAACCGGCAAACCTTACTTGTCTTTGCTTCATGCCACAGTTTCAGCACCAGCCAGCCCAAGCTTCCCAGTACATTCTCCTGCTAGGAAAATTAGTCACTATTATAATTCACTTGACCAAAGCATCTAGCGCCCTTTTCCAGAGGTTTCTCTGTATTTTACTCTTGCATACAGGTTTCCGTTTTTCAACAGTTCATCTGTTTTATTTTCATTCAATATCTGGTAATGCTTGTTTATCTCTTAGCAAGGCTTGTTTGCCTCTTGACGATATTCATCACAGACTTGGCTCTTGGCAATGCTTGTTAGCCTTCCAACAATGTTCATTCAATATTGTTCAACTTGCAATGTACACTTGACACACGCAAAGGTCCCCTTGCCTTCAGGTCGACTCACCGTTTTCCAGTCGGGGGTCTGTGTGGTTCGGTGTGGCACTGGAAAACCTCCTCGATTCTCCCTGCTTTGTGCCACATTTCCTTTTCACAGCCTCAGGTTCACCTTTCCCAGACTCTGCTTCACAGTGCGGCCTTCTCTGGAGCACCGGCAAGCACTATCCTTGCGGTCCAGCAGTGTCATGACGCTCACCCCGAAGCCCCCTGGCCTACTCATGGGCCAGGGGGAGCCTTGACCCCAGTCTCCTCTAAATCCCAACCGAGGCCTTCTTGGGGCCAGTCCTGGCGCCTTTGGCGCCAGGCTCATACTTAATAGTGAGTTTGTGCTTGGGAACTACTTTTTGTTACTGTCATTCAATGTGGAAGCATCCACAGAATCAGGCTTTTTGGAACCTGGCTTGCAGAAGGATGGTTTGGGTGTAGCACCTTGGAACTCTTACCTGGACTTCTTTCTTGAAGCTATTTAAACCATGCCCGACTGGACTGGCAAGCTTTGCGTTAGTTTGCAATACTGCAACGTGACGCTGACCCCGTTCAGCTTCAGCCACGAACCTCGGATAAACAGCATCTGTAGAAAAAGAAAGAAGACATTATTAAAAAAAGGTTGCAGCTTACCTGAATTCCATCATTAGCGGTCCTCAGCTCTTCCGACCGGCATCCTGGAACCAGCGCTCCTTCGGATCGACGGACCTGCAGAAAGGGAAAGACAAGGCTTTAGACATTTTACACAGTTAACAAACACCGCCAAAAGCCTTACCTTCCCACTCGCACTTCATTCCACAACATCTCTGGAATTCTACACTCCGGCGGAGCACCGCGACCTGTGAAGACAAAAGATAACAGGTTAGCAAAGGTAAGGCACCTTAGCGCTGCGTTAAGCGCCAACTCGCCACGTCTAGGTGCTCCAAAAACACTAATACTTACCAGCGAACCCTGAATCCAATCTTCGCCACGAATTGGACTTCCACATACCTAAGGAAGAGAAAAAAAGACATTGTTAATTCCAGAAAGGCATGCTAGGACAGCAAAACATAGCAATAAGACCTACCTGAAAGACTCACGTCGGGCTGGCATTAGTGAAGTAACTCGACCGCCATTGCCCGCAAAGCACCACGCGCCCCTGCCGAGACAGCAGGACGGAGAGCCCGCCAACATCAAGAACAAGGTGAGAGGAAGCCCAGAGGGACCGCAGACATACCGGGTGGTGGGAGGCTGTTAATCCCAGTTACCCGGTCCTAAACATTGTTTACCTGTATTTCAGGCAGGATACCTGGACACAGATTGCTGGGTGGCGCCCCCGTGGAACCAGGCGAGCGTAACAAGCAGCTGGGAATACCCAGCTTATCTCTGTTCCAGGCATCTCAGGAATATTCCACAACACTGGTTCTGCTTCTCCCGGCTCACTGGCGAGTCTCGACTTAGCTTCTCTCCGGTTCCCGCTCCTCTGCTGCTGCAGCCTCTCCAGGTCTACGCCGTCCGTCCCGTGACCCACTATGCTTCCAAAAGGAAAACAAATTGTTCCCCCTCTTGCACTTGTTTCCTCCATTTAAAGTTCCTGGCGCCAATTGAAGCTTTAGAAACACTAGACCGCTCCTGTCAAACCAATAGCCTTTCTTTCGTGTTTGATGCCTCTTCCCAGTACCAAAGTGTTGTTTGTATGGGTCAGAGTTAATAAGGATGGAAGGTATGACTCTGGTGTGTCTCTTCCTCATCACAGTACCTAACTGCTGATTTCTGGGAGATGATTTATGTGAAAGGTGGGGAAGGGACTGGTAGTAACCTACAAAAGGTATGGGGAATATTAAGTTCATTCGCAAATGGAAATGGGGAATACTGTGTTTCACCCAAGTCTCCTCCACCCAGGTGATCCTCCTTTGCATATCCAACCCAAGGGTCAGGATCCAAAGGTGATGGCCTTCCCCATACCCCCTGGCAGGAGGATATATTGGGGAAAGAAGTGAAGACGCCCTCAGATTGCTCACAGGATGGATTGAGGGCATGTTCCGGAAACACGTACTCCAGCTTTCTAGGGGAGTCCCAAACGGCATAATTCGCTATGAACTTGGTCTGCTATCACTTGCTGTCCATAGTGAAGAGGGACGGGGAAGCCTACTGTCCCTTCCTCCTCGTACCAAATTCATTACAAAGAAGAAGGGCAGAAAACACAGCAATCGCCGATTCTATTTCGGACAAATTCCCAATGGACCCATGATTGACAAGTATGTCGAGAGGTATCCCCTCAGCCAGCCATACCGATTGAGGGACATACAGAGCTATCCATGCATGGTTGAAGAGCCACAGGCTATGATTAAGGGCACCTGTATGGACAGCTTGGACTAAAACACCAAAGAAGCCATGTTGCTGACGTTGTTAGGGACAATGCGACATAGCAGCGTTAGACATGAAGCACACGTGCCATTCGCACTTGGGGACACAAACACACACTCGAATACACGAAGAACACGAGCGTACAATTCTATAGTTAAAGGACTGACACATATACATACTGTCATTGCTTTATTATTTTTGCCACTAGCCAAACGCAGCAAACAACAAGACAAGGGATCCTGAGCAGAGCTTGCAGATGCTTACCAGCGAATAACCCTATAGAACTGCAGGAGCACCTCTGGGACCTGACAGAGCCAAGTGTGACTAACCTATTGAAATGTAGCATAGCATGAACACTGCAGAAACCGCATTGTAAGGTTTAGGAAAATTACAGCAGGCCTCAGGCCCCTGAGCAAGAGACGAGCTGAGCTGATTCAGGCTGGACAGAAAGCAAGACATGTGAGACAGAAACGGTAGCCAAGGTCAAAAGATACAGATGACACTCAAATCCCCAGGAGAAAAAGAAATCAGCTGCAGAAAATACTAATCATCCTCATAATTCAGAGCTGCACAGCTAAAATTTGTGGTCTCTGAACACGTGACGTTGCCGAAGCAAACAATGGACACCGATTGGTGGTGGGAAAGGAGAGCTGGCCACAGGCTCCAGACACAAGTATGCAAGAAGCGTTGCACCAGTCAGGATAGCACTCTCATAAGCTAAGGTGGTACACACAAGTTACAGTGCAGACACAGTGATCCTCATTACATTGAAGAGGTACACAGTGAGCTGAGCATCTTTGCGGATCCCAGGCCTGGGGACGTCCGCTCTAGCCAATCACAGTTTAGTACCCTGGGGTTGGTATCAATGGGCAGGAACCAATGGTAAACCATAAACACTGCAACAATTATAGTTAGTGATTTAGGAACGGAAAAGGCAAGCTACCCGACATGCGAGGGCCAGTAGAATCACATCTATAATGTCCTGCATAGGTTATAACATACTCAAAACCAAATCACTTGGTCCAATAGGTTTTCTGGAGAGTGGCCCAAGTTGTGATGTCGTGCTGATGCCATTCGGAAATAAAACTGGCCTGCGAGCCGAGGAAGAGCGAGATGTGCATGGATATTCGCTGATCCCTGTTGGTTTTGCATGCAATAAACCGCAGTTTGAACTTGCTGTTGACTGAGTCCTCCGTGTATCCCGGGGGAGGGTGTTGGGCCCTCCAAGCCTGCAGACTTCCAGTGTCCCTCTGGCATACCTGGGGGTCCTCCCAACAAGTTGGTAGCAGAGGCGATGGTTTCCTGCCCAGCAGGGCATCAAAAACGGGAAAACAGATGCCTGTGTAAAGGCCGTCAGGAGCCAGTTGGAATTCATCCTGCCCAAAGTCAGCGAGTAGTCCAAGCAGACCAGGATGGGGAAGTGAGCACCTTGAGGGGGAGTCGGCAGCCAAGCAGCGCCAGCAGACCATTGAGTGCAAGTATTGACCCTGTCTAACGGCAACTGTGGGTGTGAGGGCGTGTATCGAGTATTGGGAAGTATTGTTTAGTATGGTCAAGGTATTGTCTAGTATTGTCAATGTTAGTAGGGACAGGAGCGGAGGCAGAGTTCTATGTTTAGAGCACATTTATGTTTAGAGGTAAAAGGTTCTGGTGAATAACCTAGACTATTGACTCGAGGGCACGGATGATAGAAGATATGTAAATAGTGGTATTCATGTGGTTTGGGCGTTTTAGCACAGGTCATAGATGACGGTATCCCCGTAAGGGTTAGCAAGGGAGCTGTCCTAGATGGCGGAAGGTGAGTCGACTGGTTAAGTCTCCTGGAGTGAGACATTTTGCACGCTGGCCGACGCAGCGGGTGCAGTTCGATCACAAGTGAATATTGGTATACTGTGCCTGGAGGCGGGAAGACAGCTGTGGGGTTTTTGTATGGTTTAGAAGTAACAGGCTACTACAGTGTGCAAGCGGTATTCATTTCTTTTTGTTCTACCTTGTCTAGATTGGCAACGTCAATAGTAGGTTTGCACATAGGACACAGAGAGCACATGACGGTGAAGAGCTAGTATTGTAAATTTGGGATTGGCAGACAAGGTGAACGAGTGGTGGTGCGCGGAAGGCCCATGCGCAAGATTGTGGGTATGCCCGAGGAGGCAGTGATTGTGAAGGAGGGGCAGTGCACAGAGCACGCCTGATTGGTTGTTGAGCTAGAGAGGCTTGTAGAAACTTGAAAGTATTGCCATTATATTGTGCCCTTTTCCCTAGAGATCAGACTATCGAAACCCTGGACTTGAGGTCAGGTAAAGGTACTGACTATGTGTCAGTGGAAGTGCGTAGTGGACACGCCCTTCAGCACCTGTGTAAGACACTCCCACCTTATCAGGAGAAGATTTGCAAGTATAGCATAGAATGGTCCAAAAGTACAGAGGGGAAGTTAACTAAAACATGGCCACCTTGTGGAAGTTTCTCCAAAGACGTGCAGCAATCACTACTGACACACATACAGGGTACCTATAAGGGGGTGAAGCTAACAAAGTGCATGGCTATATTCGAGCTGTGGCGCATGTTTCTGGAGGGCGAAGGGGATGCTGTGATGATCAGTGGATGGTGAGCCAGCAGGAGGTGAAGGAGCCAGCAAGAGTTAAGGGCAGCAGAGGGGTACTCAAATCCGACATATGAGCCACCACCATACCCTAAGGAGGAAAAGCCGAAAGGCGCAGGACAGCAGGCTATCCAGGGAGGGACAATCAGCGAGGTGCAGAAGGGCACGAAGGAGGGACTCGGGAGCATAGCCACGAACAAATGGATGGAAGGACAGAAACTCCTGAAGCTGCAAGGGAAAACAGATGGAGACGCAGAAGGGCGTCTAAGGCAATGGAGGGGCTGAAGAGAAGCAGTGAAGCATCAGACTGGGCAGAGATAATGGATAAGGAGGACAGGAAAGAGAAGGAAGGAGAGGAGAAACTCAAAACGGAGGAGAGATTAGAATGCAAGGACAGAGAGAGGAGGAGAGAAGAGAAGCTGGAGAGGGAGGACAGGGAACGAAGGAAGGAGGAGGAGCAGGAACGCATAGAAAGGAAGAGGGAGGAGAGGATCGAAAGAGACCTTAAGGAAAGGAAGAGAGCAGAGCAAGAGCAGTGGGATAGTGGAAGAGATAGAAAGGCGAAGAACAGTAGCAGAGCGGGAAAAACACAAGTTAGCTGAGTGGGAACAGAGGAAGTTACAGTTGGATAGAATTGCAAGGGAACGAGCGTGCAGGGTGGACGAGCAAGCCATAAAGACAGTAACGACACAGGAAGAGACAGACTCGAGGAGGACAGATGGACAGAACCAGACAGCACAAGCTCACAAGGCAGGAGCACAGTAGACAGGGAAGGGGCAGGCCTACGGACCTGGGGAGGAGGAAGCAGGTACGACTTGCGGGGCATCGACCTCAGCACAAAGCCTAACACAGACTTGACATTGAGGAGACTGAGTTTCGCAGCCGATTTTTGTAGTAACATAGACATAGGGTCTGACAATGAGGACAGGTACAGTAGGGAAGAGAGGAGTTAGCAGTTTGGATCCCAGTCAACGGGGGCAAGAACAGACAAGCGAGTGTCATGGGAGTTTTGGACGCACACAGGGGGAGAAGGAGGAGGCAGCTCAGAGGAGCAGATACAGCAGGCAAACGACTTTCACACCCTACATGACAAAACTTCATATATCGATAGGCTTAGAGACCTCCCATGACGAAGGAAAGGGGAGACAACAATGGCTTTTCAAGGTGACGGTTGACAAGGAGATATGACGACAGCACCAGTGTGCCCATGCTAGAGTCAATAGATGTATGCGCAGGCATTGAGAGCGAGAGAGGGGACTGACAAACTAGGCTGACTAGGAGGACGCATGAGGAGGAGACAGGGTTTACACAGATGCCCTTACTAGAGAGAGGAGTGGTGCGACCTCAATATGTACCATGGAAGCATACAGACAAGGAGAATGTGAAGTTTTATTTACTTACCTGTAACTGTATTTCTCCAGCACTGGTATCTTTCATAGATTCACATGCTTGAATATTCCCTGTCATCAGACTGGGAAACCTCTGTGATTTAAATAATTATTAAAAAATTAAATATATAACCACATTATTTCCAGAGAAATACAATGTAGATTGCCCTTTATGGCCTATGAGCCATTCACTTGTGTAGTCCCTCCACCTCACTTTGGTCCTTATGGCCCAAACCAATGAGGTGGCAGGGTTTAACCTCCGCCCCCGGTAGCCCACTTCAGATTTTGAGCCGTAGAAGACTACAGGAAGGATGGCTGCGGGAAGAGGGAGCAGCCTCTCTGGGAAGGTGGGCGGGCGCATGTGAAACTATGAAAGATACCAATGCAGGAGAAATACAGCTACAGGTAAGTAACTAAAACTTCTCCAGCATTGGATCTTTCATAGATTCAGATGCTTGAATAGAATACAAAGCAGTTAGGCCATGCCCATATAAGTACATTCTGCAAATCCCACACAACAGTAACAGGTTACATTACATGGGAAGGCGGGAAGAGAAGGCTGCGCCTACCTTACGCAAAGAGATGGCTAAGAACCGCTTGTCCCGACTCTTTGCTGGCATCTTCTGCCAGGCAGTAAAGTTTGGCGAACGTATGCAGAGTGCTCCAGGTTGCGGCTCTGCAGATGTCTTTCAAAGTTACTCCAGCGTGGAAAGCAACTGAAGCTGCCCTCCCTCTGGTGGAGTGAGCTGAAGGCGGTCTAGCCAGTGGATCGTCTTTTGACTGATGGCAGTAGCTGATACATTGGGAAACCCAGCATGCCAAACTTTGCTTTGAGATGTGCTGTCTTTTGTCCGGCCGGTGAATGCGATGAAGAGTCTTTAGTTCTCTGGATGTAGAACTTTAGGACCCTTGCAACCGAGTGAGTGTAAGGACCTCTCCGCATCGGAAGAGTGATTCATAAAAAAGGTAGGCATTTCCGACAGTACCTTGGGTAAAAATTTTGGGTGTGCCCTTAGTATGACACGTCTCTTAGAAACAAGGTGAAAGGAGGCTCTGAAGACAGGGCCTGCAGCTCACTAATCCTCCTGGCTGACGTGATGGCTACTAAGAAAGCTGCTTTCCAGGATAAAAATGTTAAGTCACACCTGTGAATTGGTTCGTATGGTGGCTCCATGAGCGTTGCTAGAACCGTGTTCAGGCTCCATGTAGGAACTGGTGTAGGAGTTGGCGGGAAAGTATGCATCAATCCTTTTAAGAATGTTTTGATAGCCGGTTTGGTGAGTAAAGATTGTTGACCTGGGTTAGTCGTGTATACAGATATGGCAGACAAATGCACCTTGATGGATGAAAGGGAAAGCACTGCTTTCGCTAGGTGCAACAGGTACGGTAATATTTGCTTTTTGGATGCAGAGAGCAGGTTCACTGAAGATGTTTCCCACCACTTGGTAAAACGGGTCCATTTCCGAATGTAGATTGTACGTGTAGACGGGGCCCTAGAGGCCTTAATTACGTCCCAGCATGCTGCCGGAAGATTTAGATAGATTAATTTGCTGCTCAGGAACCATGCATGCAGTGACAGGCTTGCTGGGTCGTGGTGGAGCACCTTCCGACCATGTTGCGTTAAGAGGCTCCGATGAACTTTGAGGCGAATCGGAGGGCATCGAGAAAGGTGATGCAGGGTTGGATACCAAACCTGGCGAGCCCAATCCGGTGCTATCAGGATCATCGAGCAGACCTGTTCTTTCAGTCTGCATAGCACTCTCGCTATGAGTGGGATAGGAGGGAAGGCATAAAGGAATTTGCCCGTCCAGTCCACAGAGAAGGCGTCCCCCATCAAGAGGTGTTCTGTATACCTGGAGGCGAACCTGTGGCATTTTTTGTTGGCCTTGGTGGCAAAAAGGTCGATCTGTGGACATCCCCACATGTGTAAAATCCGCCGGGTTTTGGCTTCGTCCAGCTCTCATTCGTGAGATGCTTAAAAATCTCTGCTTAACTTGTCTGCCAGGACATTGTCCACTCCCGGTAGGTGTTCCGCCTTGATGTGGACCTTGTGATGCAAAGCCAAGGTCCATAGCTTTTGAGCCTCTTGCGATAGCAATTCTGACCTCGATCCCCCTTGTTTGTTCGTGTAGTGCATTGAGGTCATGTCTGTTTGAACGGTCACCGCCTGCCCTGCCAGTACCGGCAGGAAGGCTTTCAGCGCCCACCGAATTGCCCTGAGCTCTAACACATTTATGTGGAGCTGAAATTCTTGGGTGGACCAAGTGCCCTTGGTTGTAGATCTGCTAAGTGCGCTCACCAGCCCGATAACGAGGCATCCGTCCTGAGGAAAAGGGTTGACGTTGCAGCCTTAAAAGGCATTCCCCGTAGCAGGTTCTGAGGTAAGGTCCACCCCACCATCGGAGGGCTTTGTGAAAGGCTGCTGGTAGTTGTATGTTATCTTCCATGAGCCGATTGCCTGCTTCCATTGGTGGTCAAGGGTCTCTTGTATTGGCCTCATGTGCAGCCTGCAATTTGGTATGAGGAATATGCACTGGGACATCATGCCCAGGAGAGATTTGAGGGCGCCAACCATGGTCGCCCCGTTGCTTTGGAACCATGAAGACCGATGAGTTAGTGCAGATATTTTGTCCGCCGACAGTCTTACTCTGGGTATGCTGGTGTTGATTTCCGCCCCCAGAAAAAGCACTGTCTTGTCTGGAACGGGGCAGGGTTTCTCTTTGTTTATCGAAAACCCTAACTCCTTCAAGAGTTTTGTTGTTCTCTCCACTGCCCAAGCCAATCGTCTAAATATGGGAAGACGTCCGTCCCAGACCTTCTGATGTATGCTGCCACCAGAGGCAAGCACTTGGTAAACACTCTTGGTGCTGATTTTAGGCCGAACGGGAGCACACAGAAATTAAAATGTGACTCTCCTATGGTGAACCTGAGGAATTGCCTGTGGGCACAATGAATGGGAATGTGGAAATATGCGTCCTCCAAGTCGAGGGTGGCCAGGAAGTCGTGTTGGTTGAGCCACGGGAGAACGTTCTGAAGAGACGTGATCTTGAATTTGATGCATTTGAAAAACTTGTTGAGAGCTCTCAAATCCATAATTGGTCTCCACTGACCATTCTTTTTCTTCACCAGAAAGAACCGGGAGTCGAAGCCTCTTCTCCTTTGTTAGTATGGTACCGGCTCTATAGCTGCTTTTAGGAGTAGCTTGTGAACCTCCAGCATGACCTGCATCTGATAATGCACTTTGCGTGGAATGGGGGCAAGGAACAGAGGTTGGTCCAGGAATTTGATGGTGTGACCTTCGCAGACCACCTGTAGCACCCACTTGTCTGATGATATTTTTAGCCAATGCCGATAAAAAAGGCTTACTCTCCCGCCCACCGGGGTACGTCGTGAGAAAGGAGGAAGAAGATAGTCCGTTTTGCTTGCTCTGGGCTTTGGCGTGGTTGGAGCCACCCTTGCCCTCATGGGTGAACCTGTTTGATGACTGATGGTACCCGTCTTGAAAGGTGTTACTGCGTTTTTTGATTGTACGAGGGCCGGCTGAAACCCCTATATTTTGAGGATGCATCTCGAAAGGACCAAAAGGATCTACGATCTTTGTCCTTAAGAGAACTGATGGCACGTGCCGTATCGGTATCAGCTTTAATACCCTTGAGATGTTCGTCGATCTTTTTACTAAAGAGGTCTTGCCCATCGAAGGTCATATCTAAGATCTGAGCCTGAACCTCTGCTCTAAAGTTCATAGCTTTCATCCAGGCTTGTCTTCTCACTGTACCGTGGGCCATTTGTCTGAAACCCGACTCTGCTATGTCAACAGCTGTGTCGATCATATGTTCGGAGGTGGCCTCGCCAACCGATATAATTGCTTTGGCCTCTTCTTGCAGGTCTGCAGGCAAATGCTTGGTCAGTTTGGATATACGGAGCCACAGCTCACAATCCAGCTGTGCCATCATTGCCAGGGCATTTCCAGCCCTTATGGTGAGCGAGACCGAAGATGATACCTTCCGGGCCATGGCCTCCAATTTACGTCCTTCCTTGTCCGGTGGAGCTGAAAGAGGCGAGGATGGATTAGCCAACCTTTTCCTAGTTGGGACCGTTATGACGGAATCCGGTTTGGTATGCCCCCTTAGGCATAATGGTACTGTGTCCGGTGCCTTATACTTCTTCTCTGGCCGGTGTGGACAATGGTGTAGCCAAAATGTTTGCTCCAGTGTCCCATATAGTGTTCAAAAGAGGAATCGTAGTGACTGTTCTTCTACGTTTGTCTCAATGTTCATAGAGCACCCATTTTTTCTCTTCTGATGCCACTTAAATTAAAGAGGTCAGCCGCTTTACTACTTATGGTATGAAAAGACACTAGATCGTCTGGTGGTGAAGCGTCTCCTGGGGAGTGCTTCTTAATAGGCTTCTCTAGAATGTAATCGTCCCACTCGTTCTGCACGTCTGGCTCCTGAGTGATCTCCCCTACTTCAGGGTCTGAAAAATCCCTGAAAGGATCTTCTTGCCATTCGGAAACGGATGTGGTGGAAGGGACTATCGTGAGGTCCCTTGTGGGTGGTCTCATAGGATCCCTTGTGGATGGTCTTGGTGTAGGAGATGGTCTAGAAGGAGATCTGTCCATCGGTGTAGAAGAATGATGCCTCTGTCTCTGACGCCTATTGAATTTGTCAATGATCCTCTGCATCGAAAGCATGAGTTCTGGATCATATGGGTCTATGGGTTCCCCTGGAGTGGGATGACAGGGAGGACTGTTCTCCTGGGGGGTGATGGACGGGTGCTCAGGAATTAGTTTGGAATCTGAGAAATCCTCATGTAGTATGATGTCAGCCATTTCTCTTAAAGGAGACAGTTGAGCTCCTATTGGTAGAATGAGGTCTTCCGGTGTATGTAGGTCTGTGTCCATTGGTCCAAACGACTCACTTTCCTTGGAGGGCGTGTCAGGGATATCTGTGGACGGTGCCTTGGACTCGTTTTTCTCCATTGACGAGAGGTCTGTAGTCGTTGATGGTACCTTCGTCGACGATGTTTTGGACTTCGTAGACGAGGATGTCGTCGACGAAGGTTTCGTGGATGACGAGGGCTTTGTGGACGAAGAGGGCATCGTGGACGGATGGTGCTCCTGGATCGTCGACGATGGCTTCATTGACAAGTGGTGAGATTCTTTCATCCACGATTGCTTGAAAGTGGCCGATTTTGACGACAGAGACTTAGTGTTGGACAACGAGGTTTGAAGAGTCGTCGTTGACGTCTTGGGTTTCGTTGACAGTTTACTCGTCGACAGGCCTCTATCGCCTGGTGCCGCTCGTAGACAGAGTTTTTGAAGACGACTGCCCCCCCCTGACCCCCCTGGAATTTTAGAAAACGTCTCTTTACCTTTGGAGGAGGTTTTCTCGTCGGGGTGCTTTTTCTTTTGATATCCTGATGCTAGGGATGGAGATGGAGATAATTCCATCTTTTTCTTACTCCTATATGAGGGAGAGGAGCTTCTTTCCACAGAGGAGGCCCTTCTTTTTGAAGTTTGCCTCTCTGAAGGCTTCAAAGACAGTACAGGGGCTATCTTAGCTGATTCTTCATCAGATGAGTGTCCTCTAGATTCCAAATGTTGAAGGAGTCTTCTCTGTCTGTCCTGGAGAGTTTTGTTAGAAAAAGTCTTACAAATATCACATTTGTGAATTTCATGTGGATAGAGACAGTTAATGCACTGCTCATGAGGGTCTTTCATGTAGACCAGCTTCTTCTTGCATCTAACACAGTCCCTGAAAAAGGAAGGCTTCTTGGTAGTAGATTCCTCTGACATGATGTGAAGAGAGGATTCACTAGACAAACTGAGTGAAAACAAGTGTTTTCTGGGCCAAAAAACACTGTACAGGGAGAGTTTCATCAAGAGATCAAGGTAAAGCTGTTTTAGAGAAAAAATGATAAAGCTAACAGCAAAGAAAAATCGAAAAGCTCAGAGAGCGGAGGATTCCCTCTAGTCTGTTAAAGATCCAATGCTGGAGAAGTGTAGGCTACCATCGTTGAGTGCATGGGCCGTGAAATGGATCTATGAGATGGAGAAAATGACAACGGGGCATGGGTTAGCTGTGGGTGACGTAAATGGACTCTTAGTGTCAATATTAGGAGGTCCAGCTGATGACGTATGGAAAAAGGTGGGGTTCCCGGTGGTGACAATATAAAATACAGCACACAATGGTTTGCCGTTTGCAAACTGCAGGGTAGCAGTATGGCACAATACCCAGACATGTCAGACATTGGGCCATTACGTCACAGAAGTTGAGGGAAGATGAAGACCGTGTGCAGTAAGTTCAGGAGATCCAAGAGCTCTGGCGCCTTGAAACCTCGAGAGCCTTGGGACAAAACAGTAGCAATATTTTATCACATACTAGTACAGGGGCTACCAGAACATGTTCAGAAGAGTTTAAGGAAATTGGTAGGGATGGAGGCAAAAGGGTGGCCAGTAAAACAGCTCACAATAGTTCATTATTGCAGGAGAAGATTAAGAAGGCAGAGGACAGGAACATAGATGAAGCGAAACGAGTACAGAGAAAACTATCGAAATGCACGATGGAAGGGGTGGTCATAACCAGCCACACCCCACAGGCACAGCAGCAGCCACAGCAGTTTGCACCGCCCTTGGGGAGAGGGTTCATGGGACGGAGTGGCCCACAGCAAGGGTTCAGAGGAAGGGGAGGCCAATAGAGAGGGCGTGGCTTTGGACCACAGATGCATCACAACCAAGGGGGCTTTCCATGGGGGTTTCGAGGATAAGCGCAACAGGTGCAGCAGAACCCAAGGGATTTCTCAGGGAGCAGGGGGGTGGTTTCCAAGGGCAAGAGAGGGAGCCACCACAGTGCTGGACCTGTGAGCAGTCAGGACACATTTCAAGAGTGTGTAGGTATAGAGGGATGCAGCAGAATTGGGAGGCGCAGTGCCAGCAGCCATATCATAAGCACCAGGACGATTACTATGCAGAGGACCAACAAAAACCAGGACAGATGCAGGGCACGTATCAACAGATGTCACAAGCACAAGCCCCACAAACACAAGGTACCACAGATGCCAGCACCAGAGCTGCAGTATGTACAAGCACCACAGATCCGAGAGAACACACAGCAGTTAGCACAGATACAAAACAATGACGCAGACTCGATGGCGACAGTTCCCGTCAGACAACTGGGAGGAGTTACCATGGTGGGCAACAACCCCTTTACAGGGAATGGGATGTCCCTGTACCCTAAATAGGACAGTCCACAGACAAACTTCATGTGTCTCATCCTGTCGATCACACCCAACCGGGGGAGGAACCTTGCATAGGGGTGGCGATAGGTGACAAAACATTTTCCTTTCTTGGGCAATGAGGTCCTGCATTAGGGAAGGGGCATTTACTCATTGTTAGGCGATGCCATGAACACTCAAGAATTCTCTGGGGTTCGGGAAGTGGTTCCTTTTACAGACAAAATGTCACTTTCTTTCTATAGGAGATCACAATCTATCACTGCCTTTGCTTTACTCACGACAGACACCTGTAAACATGCTGGGACGAGACATTATGAGCACACTAAACAGGATCATCTCATTTACAGACAAAGGAATAGTGTGTTTCACACCAGGAATACACATGATCAATGTAAGACAGATTGTTAAAGCCTATTGCGGACACAAGGTACATAGGGGGGTGCCAGTAGATGCAGAAATGTTCCAGTATGGGACTGGCATTGCCATTGCATGGCTTCCAGGAATTGCGAAGAAGATGTGGCGGGTTCCACAGTACCTATTCAGGCCAGGGCTGCCAATGGACGAGGAGGAGGGGTCCATAGTGCCAATAGAAATAGAGGCAGTAGTCGCAAGAGAGGATTGGATAGCAGTAAACGCGATGGATGACACAGGACGGGCATGGAGAGCAGTGATCGCAGTGGCAGAAGGATGCAGGTTGAGCACAGGGACAAAGAGCTTTTCAGGGAAGAGAGGATAGAGATTGAGATGGTGTTCGAAATGAGTGTGACTTATTGGTTACACATACATTACAGGGAAGTACCACAAAGGATGACAATGGTGCTAGAGGCGCCACCCCCATTCTGGGAGGAGGATATGGCCAGGGTACCCAGCACCCTATAGACCACAAGACACTATCACGTGGGCCACATAAATAGCATAGGAGTAGTGAAGATCAAGATGAAGCCAGAGAAATTTTAATGATAATGATTTGTTATCTATATACCGTCTTAAACCAAAGTGCTTTACCACGGAAGGATGAAAGGCTGAGTTGGCCTTGCCGTAATTCGGACTTGCGACCTGCAGATCACACATAGATTGCAGAAGCAAGCGCTGAACCTGCTGAGCTATCTTACCAAGAGTAAAGCAATATTCCTTAACTAAAGAAGCAGGTGAGGGCATTCATGAGCGTTTTGCTTCTGCGTCGTGTGTAGTTACCCTAGAGATCACTTACCAGACCACACAAACCAAATGTTCTTGGACTCGGAGGCAATAACCCACACTTAGACCAATAGTTAGAATGTAATTGGCTCTTTACAGGACCTTTATTCACACAACATATAAATATACACCAAACACTATAAATGAATGAGGTTGGTTATACAAAAACACACATCCATACGATTAAAGAAAATCCTTCACTGTTAGAGTAGATGAAGAAGAAAACTTCATCTCGACCACTACGACACTACCCAGTCCAAAGGCAGGTGGGCAGAGAGAGGGAATCCCATGTTCTAACAGGGTCTGGAGCGTAGCGTCCTCCCTCTCAGCGAGACTTCATCACCCGGGGTTCCAGTTCTAAAAACTACCTAAGTACCGCCCTCTTATGGAGAAAAGATCCACGCCCACCGTAGGTTGCCCAACCGTACCCGGCTGATGGACAGCCAACAAGCACAGGGCACAGAGTGGAAAAATCCTGCTAATAGTAGAAAAACCCAGCTCGTCTCCCGCGCGCTTGCTCCCAGCACCCCTTATCACTGCAATTGCACAGCTCTGACTCCCTTCTTAGCGCGTCCTTGATAGAACAATGTGCCAACTATCCCTCTAATTGAACTCATCTGCTTCCAAATATAAACATTGCAACCGTTCAACTTTGACAGAGCTCATGTCTGCTTAATTGAGTTCACAGAAACATTCTTCCATTGCGGTTATTAAAAGTGAATGTCCAAAATGGCCCAGCACCGGCGCATGTTTTTTAGCTCATTTTTGCACATGCATTACAATGAGACAATCACAGTCCTGATTGAGAGAGGTATTCTTGCACCATGAGAGTCCCCATTCAACACTGCAGTGTACCCAGTGAGGAAAGCGAAGGGAGGGTCATGGTGTTGCATACGGGATTTAAGACCTCTTAACCACATTGTAGAAGCAGAATATCCTTTAGTTGCAAACCCAGTGACAATTTTGTGCAGAATTCCAGCGGAAAATGCCTGCTTCATGGTCATTGATTTGACGAATGCATCCTTCTCAGTACCACTACACCCAGACTAACAAGACATGTATAGAAACCAGGAGTGGAAACATACTCATGTACCTCAAGGGTACTTACTGCGAGTCACCATCTATCTTTAACAGAGTGATACAGATGGACTTAAGCAACATACAGATAGAAAGCACAGTTTTGTAGTACGTAGATGGCATTTTGATTTGCAGCACGTCAGAAGACCAGTGTAGAAAGGACTCAATACACATGCTGACTGTGTTAGCTGACAATGCATACAAGGTGGACAAAGCCAGGTTACAGTACTGTCAGAAGGAAGTGCTGTACATTGGACTGACTATATTCCAAAATGGCCGACAGATCACCCTAGAAAGAATAGAGACAATACGCAAGACACCTAAGCCCACGACAGTGAGGGAAATGCAACAGTTCTTAGGGTTATGCAACTACTGCAGAGCATGGGTATTTTACTACAGCACATACATAAGGCCACCGTTGAGTGCTCTGAAGGAAGCACAGAAAGGAACCAAGACACTGATATGACACAGAAACGACTGAGGCATTAGAGGAACTGAAGGAAGCAATAAGCCCAACACCAGGGCTAGGAATCCCAGATTACAAGAAGGAATTCTTCCTATTTTCTCACACTGACGGTGTAGTGATGAAGGCAGTACTGACACAAAAGACAAGCATGGGACACAACCCAATAGCTTACTACAGTGGGCAACTCGACCCAGTAATCAGAGGACACTATCAGTGTGAACAAGCTTTGGTAGCTGCCGCATTTGCAGTGGAGAAGTCAGCAGCAATAACCATGGGGTGCACCACCACTGTTTACGCGAAGCACGCCCTCTTTGCAATACTGCAGAAGCCAAATAGCACACTAACACAAAGAGCATCAGGGTACGAGATGATGCTATTGAATGTGGTATTGAAGATAGTAAGATGCAGAATTGTCTACCCGCAACATTTCTAGCAGATGTCCTGCAGGTAGGAGACTATGCACATGACTGTACAGCAAACAGAGGTGTTCAGTGACACCCGCAAGGTAGAGGAGGATGCACTTGAGGGGGGGGGTGTGGTCTACATTGATGGGTCATCACCAATTGACCAGACAGATGGGGTAAGGCATACTGGGACCGCAGTAGTAAGACTGGAGGAGGGCGGGACAACTGAAGTAGTAGCCAGTGCGTGACTATCATCCCATTACTCAGCACAAGCAGCAGAATTAGTGGCCCTAATATTAGCACTGGAAAGCAGTGTAGGGAAGGAAGTGACAATCTATTCCAACTCTGCTTACGTGACGTCAACAGTACACTCTGGATTGTCACAATGGCTCAGTGGGGTTCAGAAGGGCGGACGGGACTCCAGTACAACATGCACTCTTACTGGGCAGATTGACTGAGGTATAGTGAAGTGCCAACCACACACGAAAGGGGAGGATCCCATCTCAAGGGGGAACGAAGCAGCAGACTTTGAGGCAAAATGTGCAGCATATTTTGGGGAACAATGGGAAATAGGAGGAGCCCCAAACACTTGAGAATGCACCAGAAATATGGTATTGCCAGAAGCGCAGATAAAGAGAAGAGAACGAACTGTGGACAAGCATTGGCATTATTCAACACAGCATTGACACATCTGCACTATCCAACAAACACAGGGAAGGAGATCATTGCTACACGCATTGGAGAAACATGGTTCTGTCCTAATTTAGCGGAACATGTGGCTGAATTTGTGATCAAGTGCTTAGTTTGTCAGTAGTTTACACCAGGATATACCCTGAGAGTTGTGAGAGGAGCCATACAGAGGACAGTAGACCCATTCCAGCATTTACATGTGCATTATGTAGACATAATCTACGCCTGTCAAGGGTACCGCTACATGATAGTGGCTGTATAGCCATTCTCTAGATGGATTGAGGCAGGACCCTATTCGCATGCTGACATCCTTAGGGAGGCCAAATTCCTAGTTAGAGAGGTGTTCCCAAGATGGGGCATGTGTGTGAGGTCCTGCAGTCTGACAACAGCCTTCACTTCGACAATGAAATGTTCCAGCACATTGCAACATTGTTGGGCATCCAACACAAGTTTGCCTGTGCGTACCACCCGCAATCTAATGGGATGTGTGAACGCCTGAATGGCCTCCTGAAGGAGTGTATAGCCAAGAAACAGGAGAGCACAAATAGAAATTGGCTGCACTGCTTACCACTCGCACTGTTTGCATTGGGCAATAAGCCTGGGGCCAACCACCATTTAACGCCCTATGAGGTGGTGATTGGACAACGCATGCATCTCCCCCGGCTCCTGCCACAAGAGCAGTGAAGGATTGTGAGACTAGAGCAGATGTGTTAGGGCAGGAAATTAATGATTATGTTACTTCTTTGGTGGCTAGCGCTTCTTTTATCTCTCACCAGATACGACAACACCGGGCAGGCCCAGAAGACAGCAAAGAGAGCAACTGCGACAGCGCACCACAAGACTCTGGATTTTAAAACCCTGTGAAATTGGGGGACATCGTCCTCCTCAGCAAATTTGTACGGCGCTGGAATGCGCCATGTCTCACAGGTCCGCACATGGCGGAGAAAGTGGCCGACCGTGCTGTAAACCTAGAAGGAAAGCCGGTCTGGAACCACTTGGCGGACATCAAGCCCTACAAAGCAGCGGCCTCGCCTGGCAACCAGAAGTGGAGACCGGACTCCTTATGGACATAGATTAGGGAACAGTGTATGTTTGTTATTACCCTTTTCTGCACAAAGTCTCTGTGGAAGTTGATGTAAATGTTGCTGTTTATTCTCCTCATGTTGCTTTCTGCCCATCACCCAGATACTTTCTCAAACCAATTTGTCCGTACTGTGAGGAGACCCAGCACATTGCGAGCACAATACCCCAGAGTATACCGTCTTGCCTTTATAGAGTATTTGGCCCCAAAAATACCCTCAGCTTGAGCAAGGCGAATGCCTAGTATTTGCCACGCTGAGAGACCTATCTGTGAAGAAATTGAGGGAAGAAGTGTTTGCCTTTGCCATCAGTGATTATGGGTTTAAGAAGTACCACTAACACAGTAACACATTTCAGGCAGGCAACTATATCTTCAAGCTGCACAAGTGAAAACTAATGACACAAAGAATTTGATGGTTCTGTTGGTCTTACATATTCCTAGCAGTGTTATTATATTCATTTTTGGAAAATGACTTGGTTGCTAGTGCTACCGCTCTACCCTCCACTAACATTCCCCCAATCCGAGCAGGTGGACCGACCATGTCAGGTGGACAGAACGCTGCTGATAAGGTAAGGAGAGTTAAGCGCAGGGTTGACACAGACATGTAGGGGATGGACATATATCTCACCGACATTGCTTGAGTCTCTATTAACGTGGTACAAACACATGACAAAAGTAGGTAAGGTAATCACTGGGGAGAGCGGTTATGCCTGCTCCTTAATGCCCAATGCTACGAGTTCCTCCAGAACGTTCATAGCAGCTGAAATACCAGCAGCAAGAGCACAATGCCTAATGCATCTCTCAATGGTGACAACTAGAGGGAGATTTCAAGGAAAAACAGTAACACTGAGATGGATGTTTAAAGCAATGTTCCTGTATGCAGACAATTATATAAAGACATTAGACATGATGAACAATGTTTGGCAGCTAGATGACGCTATACAGTACATAGCTGATGGACCTGACAAAGGAGAAACAAAGACTGTCGCTCTGAAGGAAGTACCAGGTGTATGGACAGGAGTGAAGGAGACAGAAGGAAAGCAAGGTTGCTGGGAAAGACCACAGATACTAGTGTATGGCCAAGTGTACACAAAGGATGGATGGAAGGACGAAGTGGTTTGAAGCAAAGCACCAACACTAGCACAGTCACCAGTGAACAAGGTACAGGAAGAAAATGACAAATACCTGAAAGAATGGGAGGCACGTTACTGACATGGGTGGAAAATGAAGCTCGTCCGATGCCAATAATACCTCTGAAGACAGCAGCACTCTGCTACCAGAACATTGGCGAAGTTGAAGTTGGCGAAAATGTGGAATGCAAGTATTGAACAACACGCAGCTATGAAAGCAGGAACCGTAGTACTGAAGGACCACTACCGGGCTTGCTGATCGAAAGAATATGAGAAGCTGCCACCTGACTGGGGAGGAGTTTTCTCATTGGTACACATCAACATGCCTTTGTTACTAAAGAAGGATGCAAAGCTTGATGAGTTCCCAAAAAATGAAAATAACAAAAGAAAGAAGAGGTTCTTTGCATCGATAATACCATCTGTACAGATGTATACAAATGCAAAGTGGTTACAGATCACCCGCTGTGAGCTGATGGTGACAATCAATTCCACTGTGAATGGCTTCAACGCGATAAAGGAAGAGCTCAGAGCCATAAGGTTGGTGGCGCTCCAGAATAAATATGTCCTGGACCTCCTCACAGCCATGGAAGGAGGAGTTCGCACAAAGATAGGGAGTTCCCCTTGCACATTCATAACTGCCAACAATGAAGATAACGGAACACTATCAGATGCAGTGGCACGGATGCATGCCAAACTGGAAGAGCAAGCAAGGAGGACAGGAAAAGACCAGAGCTAGATAGCATATATATGGTCATGGATGCCATCATGGCCATGGGATGGACTCAAGATGATAATGGGTGCATCAATACTAGCAGCAATGTCAATGTGTAGGATCGAAATATGCATGGCCAAGTGCAACAAAACAGCGGAGGATGCTATCGGGATGAAGGTCCTGATGGATGTGAATAGAGAAAGAGCAAAGGACAAGATTGTGGCAGAAATGAACAAAATCAGGGAAAGGATTGCACAATGTGAACTGTTCCCACTTGGAGCAATGAAGCTGGACAACCCATTTGATGCAAAGTACTATGAAGGGAAGTTAGTTTGGTGTAACCCCAAGGGAGTGTGCTGTTATGTGAACTGGTTGTTCAATGACCACAAAACTACTATGGGCACCTCCGTGGAATAGCAAAGATATGCAAGCCAAGAGCAAAAGGACTGTTGTATAAGGATGTGGTCGGCAGGTCCACCAGAGGGGGTACTGAAGATGGATGGGGAAGCCTACCACCCCTTCCCACTCCTACCAAATTCATTGAAAGGAAGGCGGCCAGAAAACACTCCAATCACACATTCCCGATTCACGATTGAGGCACATACAGATCTATCCATGGTTGGATGATGAGCCACAGGCTATGATTAAGGACACCTGTATGGATAGCTTGGACTAAAACACCAAAGAAGCCATGCTGCTGACGTTGTTAGAGACACCACGACATAGCAGCGTTACACATGAAGCACATGTGCCATCCGCACTGACACACAAACACCCTCGAATACATGAAGAACACGAGCGTACAGTTCTATAGTTGGAGGACAAACACATATACACACTGTCATTGCTTTATTATTTTTGCCATTAGCCAAGCGCTGCAACTGCAAAACAAGAGATCCTTACACAAATGCTTACACACAAACAACCTTATATAACTGCAGGAGCACCTATGGGACCTGACAGAGCTAAGTGTGACTAACCTATGGAAATGTAGTATAGCACAGACACTGTAGAAACCGCATTATAAGGTTTAGGAAAATTACAGCAGGCCTCAAGCCTCCGAGCAAAAAAGACAAGCTGAGCTGATTCAGGTGGACAGAAAGAAAGACGTGTCAGACAGAACCCGCAGCCAAGGTCAAGAGATACGGATGACATTCCAATCCCCAGACGACAAAGAGACCAGCTGCAGAAAATACTAATAAATCCTCATAATTCTGAGCTGCACAGCTCAAATTTGTGGTCCCTGAACACTTGACGCGGGCGAAGCAAACAATGGACAATGATCAGCGGTGGGAAAGGAGAGCTGGTCGCAGGCTCCCAGACACAAGTACGCAACAAGTGTTGCGCCGGTCAGGAGAGCACTCATATAAGTAAAGGTGGTACACACAAGTTACAGTGCAGACAGATAGTCATCCTTATTACCTTGAAGAGGTACACAGTGAGCTAAGAATCTTTGCGGATCCCAGGCCTCGGGACGTCAGCTCTAGCCAATCATAGTTTAGTACCGTAGGGATGGGTAGCAATAGGCAAGAACCAATGGTAAATCCACAAACACTGCAACAATATTATAGTTAGTGACTTGGGGATGGAGCAGGCAAGCCACCTGACATGCGAGGGCCAGTAGAATAACATCTATAATGTCCTGTATAGGTTATAACATACTCAATACCAAATCACTGGGCCCTATAGGTTTTTCTGGAGAGGAGCCCAAGTTGTGACGTCGTGTTGACGCCATTTGGAAGTAAATCCGGCCTGCAAGCCGAGGAAGAGCGAGATGTGCATGGATATTCTCTGTTCCTGTGCTGATCCCTGTTGGTTTTTCCTGTAATAAACCGCAGTTTGAACTTCCCGTTAACTGAGTCCTCTGTGCATCCTGGGGGAGGGTGTTGGGTCCTCCAAGTCTGGGGACTTCAAGTGTCCCTCTGGCATACCTGGGGATACTCCACAACAATAGTGAAATGGAAAATGTGCGGAAGAGCCTCTGATCACCTTAAACCAAAGTAGGCCCACCTCTTACGAAGCGAGTGCACGTTGGTGGGTAAAGCAACTTTATCACACAATCGGCCAGGAGGAGCTAGAATACGCTTTAGAGTCAAACTAACCTGAGTCTCCTCGAACCACACAAGTTTACACAGTTTGCAACAGTTAAAACACTCCCATATATTTTATTACAAATGATCCCCCCACACATGAATCGGAAAGCCTATACAAAGAGATTCAATCTCCACACTCTCATTGGACACATTTAACTACCATCCCCCTTCAACATTTCTTTACATCAGCTCATATTTACAGAACACATCCGTTTGGGGATTTTCTGTGGTAGGTCATGACGTTGTCCCATGGTTACATATTCACAAAAACAAACATAACTCATTACAAGTTCCAACTGGCTGGGGACATCTAACCCAGAACGTGATGCACATGGTTTGCAAGGACACTTCAATGATATGAAGAGGGGGAGGAATAACCTCCCTTTGAACTGGCGATAAATATCTTATCCATCCAGACTTGCTGCCATCATTTTTTCACACTAATCTACACGACTACCAATTCAGCACACATGGCGTCTAGGCACATCCTGAGAAATGGATCACAACCCATAAACCATTTGTCAACTCTACCCCTTAAGCGGCCCTTGCATCGGGTTTATTACTCAGTCACAAACTAACTCTACCAGAAAGCCGGACTTCCATGGACAATGAATAACAGGCTCCCATGTACTTAAAATGGTTGCATCTCCTCTTCACAATAATAGCCCAAGTCGTAAAAACCCGAGCCTGCCCGTAGCTGACCATCTGATATCATTGCAGCTGCTTGCTGGCCTTCCTCAGCCTTCAAACTTCCTAAACCAGTTTGCCCAGTCACACAGAGCTCATCTCGCCAACCCAGGATTCTGGCCCTGCACAATCCCCAACTACGAGAGGACTTACGGCATACAGATTTGTTTATTCACCATGTACCCCAACTGTCCCAAACAAATGTCGCACAAGAATGTATGTCTGTGCATGTATGTTCAAGACCACTACATCCTCTCACAGTGGTTTTCTCCTTTGCAAATTTCCTTTCTCGCATGCGCATATGAAGTTCCTCGCTGCCCAACATTTAGGCGCAATGTGGCACACTACACACCTATATTGTTTATATTTGGATCAGCGGTTTTGACATTATCTTGCTGCGTGAGAATGTAAAATGTGTCAACTTAAACACAAAGTAACACTAAAAGTAACACTTTCCTTATGAGCTGCACTAGATACATGCTAAATCGCAACAAATGGCGCCCCCCCATCATCAATATGACTCGTGCAATGCGAACCCCTCTTTTTCATTTGGACCTTTATCGACCACCCTGGCAAAACGATTGTCTCCATTTGTTAAAATAGAAAATGAACGAGAAAATTCACTGTGGTAGGATTTGAAACTACTTATTGAACAAAAAACAAACATTACATCCACTAGATGTATATTTTCATGTTAAGAGTTGTTCGAATAACTCGGAGTGCACAAGGAAAAGATCATTACGAACCGTACCAAGTTAAAGAATAAATTATGGGAGAATGATTGCTAACTATTATTGAAGAAGTTAGTAATTATAAGCTCTTTTGGCTATTTTTATCTGAAGAAAGGGCTCTAAATATCACTTCAGACCATCTATGTCAATTTCTGAGTCCCTTCTGGTGATCCCAAATTTGGAGATTAACGCTTGAACCTCTTTCCAACTAATGGGATTTTTGGTGCAAGAAAGACGGTAACGCGAGCTATGGAAACATGCCGCTATTATGGTGATTCCAGTACAATTGAAACTCTTCCTCACTTCCTTCTTCGATGTTTTGCCCCACGCATTCACCGTCATCATTTCTTTGCTGTTCTTATTAAGGATTTCAGAGTGTTATCGATTGGACAGGCTTGGCATAAAATATTCACTCATAAATCCGATTCATGGAGGTTCGCGGTTTTGTGCTTTTTAATTGATTTATTTCCTGTTCCCTCAAAGTTAGCACTGAATTCATCTCAACCTACACGAATACCTTTAGCATCTTTTTAGTGGTTCTAATTGTCTTTATTAAATTGTACATATGTGTTGCTCTGTGATTAATCTATATGCGTTAGGAAGATGTGGGGTTTCAAGCTTTTTAGTTGAATGTCTTCTTTTTTAAAGTAGCCAATGAACCCGTTTTCCTCTATACAAATTCTTTCTGCCTTTTTACATCTTGGGTTTTAGTGACTTTAATGTATTGTACTAAATGGTGTATTTGTTTTGTGAAGAGTTCACATGTTGAGCTATAACACAATAAACAAATTATAATAAAATGTGCTCAATGAAAAACACAGAGCAAAATACATGTAATACTAAATGCCTTTGGAAGCTTTTTCGGGGGAAATTTTCATCTGTTGAAATTACCCTTCATCATCCCCAGGGCACCAACTCACTGCTCCTGCCCGCATATTTCTCTGTCCGGCTTGGCACACCCGCGCACGTTTCTCCCCAAAGCTTCAGTTTCACATACATTTCGGCAAAACATACCGTCTTAAACAAACCCTCCCACTTCACACCGGCCGAGTCTCTGCCATGTTCGTCATTTATTTCACTCGAGTGCCATTTCAACACTATGCCTTCGCAACTACATTAAACCCCACCATCCTGTGCAGCGAGTGTCCCACTCCTCCCTTTTTGTAAACCCCATTGCCCTCTCCAGGACTCTCTTGCAAACACCACTGTCCTCTCCAGGGCTCTCTGAAGGAGGACTTCAACCCTCTCACGCCCCCATTATGTTTGTCAGGTCTTTGCCTTGTACACTTTCTTCGCCAGCGGCTGCCACCACCCCCGTCACCTTTTTCTCCAAGGCTCTCCTCTCCTCCCTTCGAGCTTCGAACTCCTCGAAAGAGATCCGTCCCTCCAGATAATCGATCAACTCTGGGCTGAAGCCAGACATTTTGACCATAATCTGAACCTCACAGCGCTGAACTGACAGGTCGTCTATGGGGGACCTTAGAAAGGAACGGACCGAGCGTGCACTACAAACACGCGCCGGCTGGAAACCTCTTTACGCTTTTAGTGTTCCGATCATTATTTACGTACCCACTGAAAATAACCAAGCCTCCCGTTTCGTACAATGGCAGTAGCCTGGACAGAGCAAGTCGGTTTACCTTATTGAAGTATATGAGTTGCACATTGTGAAAATGTGGTAAGCACAGATGCTAACTTTTCACTATGGGTTCGAGGGTCATTTGTGCGTTTCTCTCATGTCCCGCCCTCCCTCAGGTTGTATGTATGGACAATTTGCATAGCCCCGCCCACCACTATAAATAAACACACTTCTTTGAGAAGCCACCACATTTTTGTGCCCCCAATGGAGTGACATTTCCTTAGTTCAGCATTGTGTGTCATTAGTTTGCAGGTGATCGCGTCATCTTAATTGTATCACTCCATAAAAGTATGTAGTGAATTGTAATTTTGAGAGTGCCTTGTGATCTTGGGCCAACCTGTTCTAGAATCTTGCGTTCACATTCAATTACTTTATTGACATATTGAAACATTAATGGACATCTTTAGTATTAAAGTTTCTATTAATTGTATACATAGTACATACGTCTATTTTTTTCTACAGAAATTGGCTTTTTTTAACTGTGGCCCCACCAATATCTTGAGAGCATGACTGCATGACACTTGAATCACTTTTTAGTTTTGGCTATTAGGCGGTGCTGAAAGCGCTGTCTATACGCCAAAACTATTATCATGGGAAATGAAGTCTGGAGAGAGGGGGCATATGAGGAGGGGCAAACAAACCTAACCCTATGACCTTCCACTTATCTGTGGCCCTTCCCTGCCCAAAACCCATCCCAGTGGGATCTCTTTGAGCTAGCTCTGACAAGCAGAAACATTAGAATTGATACTGTGAAGGGCCTGCTAAAAACAAGCATCTGAAACATTCTGTGTGCCCTTATACAAATATAAGCCTATATAAAATATTAAGACACATAAACAGAACTAACGGTACTATTAACAATGTAAAAACAGAACTTCACTTTGTAGTGCTTCACACTTCAGCCTGATACGTGATGGAATAACTGTTGGTAAGGGGATACAAGGCAGCAAAGATGGCACATTCATTCTGTGAAATGATTTATTTAGTGTCAGTAGAAACCATTATTTATTTTCACATTACCTTGGTGCCAATGTATGCGGTTCTTAAAGCACATTTTTGAATTGATACAAATGGATACAAATGCCAAATGTAGAATACCATTTACTGGGACTAGAGCATAATGTTTAGAAGCAACATATAAATGCTGAGAAATACTTCCAACAACTTCAGAAAATGCATGTAAATTACAACTGGGAAAATCGCAAAGGACCTAATACGGGCCAACCTCACCAGAACCCCCTGAGCCATACTCAATATACAAACACCGTTACTCTGCTTTTTTTAAAAATTATTATTGTTGTGCACATGGTTTTACATTTTAAAAACCTTACATTATATTCCATCTACACACATATAATGAATACATTCCACTCTTAAAAACCAGATAATTTCCTAGAAATTCACCAAGTTCATATCACAATAGAGAATACAAAATATGATCGCCTAAACAATCGCAAGCATTTAAAAACCTCTAAAACCAAAATATTCAATAACAGATTAAAACATGATTTTCATCCGTTAAAATGGATAAAGTGTATTTCTGAGTGCAGCTGAGATAGAATTTATAATACTATGCCATAAGAACTCATGCGAATTCAATCTAAAATCCTTCACAAATTGATCAAAATTCTTCTTTAGATGGCCAAGTAATGATTCACAGTAAATAAGTATATGATTGAGGCTTTCTACATCTTTACTACAATGAAGATTACCCCTGCTAACTGCGCAGGGAGTATTAATTATATTAAAGACTAGGAGGCGAGCATTATGCTTCTCGTGCTCTGAAACACTTGTGTACGAGCACGATAGAAATAAAATATCAATCAATGAACTTCTTTTATTACTACTCCCCAGCAGTTTCAACAAACAATAACTAAAACACTGTAAAATGTCCAGTGACTTTTCCTTCTTTTAAACTACAACTCCCATAGTCTCTGTAGTCCATATCTCTCCATGCTCAGCTTTAACCACATCCTGTCCCTGAGCACCTCTTCTCTTTTACATGCTCTGAACAGTCACTCGCAACTCCACAAGATGTCCTGTCAACAGAGCGAAAACTTAAACCAATTCGAATGAAACGCTGATTTTCCTCGACTTCACTCAACTCCTGTTACTAAACTCTGTGTCCTTTCAATTGTTCTTCTGTTCTTCTCCTAAGAGTGAAACAAATCGAATAATCAGGGTGGCGTTCATGTATCCCCTTTATCATCTAAACATTATCATCAACCACATATTAACACATGAATGGGAGGGAAATTAATGCTCGCCTCCTAGTCTTTAATAGCATTAATACTCCCTGCGCAGTTAGCAGGGGTAATCTTCATTCTATGACAAGACTGGAGGGGAGCATTATGCTTGTTCAAAGCTTCTCCAACACATTGGTATACTCTCGGTTGGCTTAAAGTAAAACTCTTTAAAAGTATGAACACTAGCCCAATCAGCTGCTAACATAATCTCTCTTAAGGAGACCCCTGCTGTAGAGGCCTTGGATGCTATTGCCCCCCGCACTGAATGTGCTCCTTACCTCTTTAAATCAATCCCTGCTGCTTGCATAATCTCTTTAACCCATCTGGCTATGATGGCTGTAGATATTGTGTGAAAAGGCTATGAGCTATGAGCAATTGTGAAGTACTGGCTGCTCTACTCTCTGCCGTCCTGCATTCATACTCTTTGATGCGGCTCGCTACGCACCATTTGGTCTTATGTGGAAAATACGGGTAGTGGACTGACGAGATCCCTGTCTTGGTCTTCCTGACTACCGAGAAAGTGACCCCTTCAGGTCCAAAAACCCTCCTATTAATTTCTAGCGCTTTGACATCTGAAACGCGCTTACAAGAAACTAAGCACAGGAGCATTGCTAGCTTGCTTAATATCTGTTTAAGAGATAAATATCTGTCTGAAGGCCAGTCCTCCAATAGGCGGAGAACTCCCGCCATGTCCCAGACTGTATTATACCGGGTTTCTGGAGGCACCTTAAATCTGGCTCCCCGAATGAGTCTCACTACTGCGGGGTGTTCCCCTGCCGGTACCCCTTCCATTGGTACATAGCCTGCTGATATCGCAGACCTCTATACTCCTATGGTGCGGAAGGCTCTTCCGTCTTGCAATAATTGAGCTAGGAAGTTCAGAACAACTACTAGAGCGGCTGAAATGGGATGAACACCTCTCCCTTTGCACCAACTAGACCACCTGGCCAAAGCCGCATCGTAGCTCCTTCTAGTGGAAGGTGCCCAGGATTCCACGATGAGTTCTGCAGCATGAATCGAAATGCCCGGCAGCGCCCAAACTCTCCTGATATCCTGCACGCGATGAGCGGCAGTGTCCCTCTCACTCTCAGAGGGATGATACGACCCAACTGGGTCCGTGAGAAGTTGTTCTCCTTCCGGCAGCGCTCTGGGAAGGTCTACTGCTAGCTCCATTAGAGTCGGGAACCATACTTGTGACTTCCACAGTGGTGCAATTAATATTTCTCCTTCCGACACTTCACTAGCACTCTGCTCAGCATCAAGAATGGGGGAAATGCGTAGTGCGGCCCTCCTGCCCATTCTTGCAGGAACGCGTCCGTCCCTAGCGCTCCTGGATCTAGCATCCAGCTGAAGTACTCGCCTGTCTGTGCGTTGAGGCGGGATGCAAATAGATCTATGTGCAGTGGACCCCATCTCTGATCCATTATCTAAAACACTGTTGGATCCAGCCTCCAATCGCTGGAGTGTGTGAGGTAACAAGAATTCCAATCGGCTACTACGTTCAGCGCTCCCAGCAGATATTCTGCTGTCACTGATGTCTCCGACTGAAGGCAGAGATGCCAAAAACCCTTCGGTAGCTCGGCTAACATCTTGGATTTCGTCCCTCCTAGGTGGTTTATGGAGCGGACTGCTGATATGTTGTCCATTTTCAGCAGCACGCACGATTTCATCCTCCCTTTCTTGAAGGCCTTGATTGCAAAAGACCCTGCTAGCAGTTCCAGACAGTTTATGTGGAGGTGGAGTTCTTCTTGGCTCCACTTTCCTCCCGTCTGCAGGTTCCCACATCGGGCTCCCCAGCCTAACCGACTGCCATCTGACTCTATCACCAGGTCTGGTTGATCGCCGAATATGGCCCGCTCATTCCAAGGGTCCATATTCTTCAACCACCATTCCAGTTCCGTGATTGCCTCTTGATCCAAAGGTACTAATTGATGATATCTCAAGCCTTGCTGCAAGTGCCTGATTTTCAGTCTCTGTAGGGCTTGATAGTGTAAAGGTTCCGGGAAGATAGCTTGAAGCTTGAACGGAGGCAGCTAATAGCCCCACAATCCTTGCTAGCACTCTGAGAGAAACTACCTGCTTCTGCAGGCATTCTCGGATTTCTCTTTTGATATCCTTTATCTTTCGCGCTGGGAGCTCTAGCATGGCCTTCCTGGTATCTAGGATGAAACCTAGGACGTCTAACCTCTGCGCTGGGGTGGTGTCTGATTACTCCTTGTTCACTAGAAATCCCAGTGACAGGAGTAGATCCAGCACCCATCTTGTCTGAGAGACTAGCGCTTCCCTGTCCTCGGCTAGCAGCAGAAGATCGTCCAGATATATGATAACTCTTATGCCTTTCTGTCGTATTGCTGTGGCTACTGGCTTCATCAGTTTTTGTAAAGGCCCAGGGTGCGGATGCAAGACCGAAGGGCATCGTCTTGAATCGCCAATATTGCTTTTCCCAGTGAAAAGCTAGAACATTCCTGAACTCTTCCGATACTGGCACTGTTAGATAAGCGTCTTTAAGGTACAGTCTCGTCAGCCAGTCTACTTCCCTGAGGGAGTCTCGGAGCTGGTGGATGCCTTCCATCTTGAAATGGCGGTAGATAATCCAGCCGTTCAGTTCCTTCAGGTTTATCACCGGCCATACTTTCTCTTTCCTGTGAACCAGGAACATATTGCTCAGGAGGAGGATGAGGAGGATCTCAGTATTACTGGCATTAAGGCAGAGATCATTGGCGTGACACCATTCCTGATTTGCGGCCAGACAGTCAGGTATGAGAGAAGGAGCAGAGGTGGCTGATGGGAGGAGCTGGTGAGGTATCTAGGAAGACTGGAGCTATCATGGAAAGACCAGATGATGTCTTTTAACTGGGAATACACTACAGGACACCCTGGAAAATGTCTACAAGTAGATTTACCTTGGATTTAGGGAGGAGGTGGAAGCATTAATTATGGGACACTACAAACTCTGTCTGAATGTAACACAGCAACTGGATTTTGTAGCCAATGTTTTGACAATTATATCATCCTGATTGACTATATTTGATTAAATGTTCTCTGGGTATGCTGTCATTTCAGTGTCTTTGTGTCTTCTTACAATATTATGAGGGATTGGCTTGGTACATTCTCATTTTGTTAGTATTCTGCTGTGGAAGATAGATGCGAAATAATACCCTGATTACTCACCAATAAGCTTAATTTCATCGGAGTCCTAGCTTTCCTCATCACCGACCTGTATACCGACCTGCCTCTCCTTGTAAAGTGTGACTTGGGATAAAAAAGGTCCACAGGTTCTTCCTTCTGTTGGTCCAGGCAGAATGTCACTATATATTTGGTTTCTCCCAGGCGTAATAACACATTTCTACTCCGTGAGGAAATCTGGGTCTTCATTTACGCCAGTCTTTGCTGAGGGGAAGCCCTTCCTTCTTTTCCCCATTGGTCTTAGTTGGAAAAGTTTATATATATGGAAGTTTCCTTCCGTCAGTCTGGTCAAAGCTTTCACTTCAATTGGTCTTTTCCATACTCCCAGTAATTCTCTGGTGTGTACAGCTTGTTGATGTGCATTAGAGTTTCTAGGTCGAGTGTGGGTTTGTGACGCTGTTAGATAACCCTGTGTAGGTAGGGATGTAAGGAATCTGAAAACTGTTCCAGAATTAGCATTTCTTTTCCCTTTTTATAAGTTCTATGTCCCAGCCATTTGTTAATGAGATACCTCACTGTCATGATCTCTGCTTCCAAAAGATCAGGACTTGCCCGACTCCCTTGGAAGCAGACCCATAACCCCGGTTCCGAGTGCCAGCCAGTCCCAATTGGGACCTTTTGGACCCTGTCCTGGCGCCAGTGGCACCAGGCTCATAAAGATGCCCAGTCCCAGCGCTGGAAGCGCCGGGCTCATAATGCTTGGGTGGACTTACCTGTAGCAGACCATGCTGCTTACTTACCTGCCAGTTGAACCCCTGATCCTCTTCTGTTTGGGACTACTTTTCCTGTTGGGTGGGACAGGAGCCACTCCCTAGGTTCAGACCACTGGAACTCTTCTGGAAAGCAGGAACTCTTTTCTTACCTAGGCGTGGCTGTGGAAGGAGACACCTAAGCACTACAGGAGGCTATTTAAACCACACATGATGGATGAATCTTGCTTTGTGTTATTCTGCATTCTCTGCAGCAGAACGCTCATCGTGTCTTCTGCTTCTGATCCTGGGCCTAAGGGAACAAAGGCTTACCATCCTGGAATCCAGTCTTCAGCAGCACCTGTAAAGACAAAGAAAGAACAGGTTAGCACTACGGTCTTCAGTGGCAGCGCATCTCTTACCTGGTCCATCGGCTGTCACCAACGCCTCGCGCTGCATTCTGGCATCTGAAAGACAAAGGCTTACCTACTCTTCGCATGCTCCGGAGGTCTTCGCACTGCATTCCGGCATCTGAAAGACAAAAGCTTACCAGCTCTTCGCACGCTCCGGAGGCCTTCGGCGCTGCATCCCGCATCTGAAAGACAAAAGAAGGTGCGTTTAAAGACATTGGGCAACTTTATTACTCACGTGCCATTACTCCTTCCCACGCCTAATCCAGTGGGTATTCCAGCACCCTTCAGCTTCTCTAAAGCTCCGAACTTGTACCTGCAAGATAAAAGGGACAGTTAGTGCGCATCGTGAAGCAGGCTACAAGCGCTTACTTACGTGCTTCCAGGCGCTTCTATTCCTCACGCGGGTTCGATCCTCAACTCTCATCAGCCCGCCATACGCCATCGCCGGAACCCTGCAAAACAAGAGATATCATTACAAAAGACTTTTAAGACATTTGAAGTGCCCAGAACTTACCGTTCGTGCAGTTAACGACGGACAGCAGTCCTCTGAGGTCAAGAGGCCTGCACCCTTATCCAGTGAAGAAACTGGTTACGGCACCCTGCCCCGAGGCAGATGGAGAGCTTGGCGTTCACTTACCTAAGGTGAGGGCGTTAACCTTTGGGGTTCTACAGGAGAAGAGAAAGGGAAGAGGAGAGAGGCACCCAATAACCCCAGTTCATTAATCCCATATTTTCTATCTGCAGACATCTTACTCTTCGAGTCAGACATACAGTGCACAGAGGTCCAGCCCAAAGAGCCAACCGTGTGTTACACATCACCTTTGAAGATACGGCATTCACCCAGTCAAGACCGGCGCCTCTGCGGGAATCAGGTGAGCGTTACAGAACACAAAGACCACCGCAAAACTCCCACCCAGGCGTTATGGAAACCTCGGATACCGACCAGCTAGCCCAGTTACTTGGGGAACTAAGAGCAGAAGTGCATGCAGCCCGTCAGGAAACGAATGCTCTAAGAAGGGAACTGATTATTTCCAAGGAGCTAACAGACGATCTCGCTAGACAATTGCTACAGTCACAAGCCGGACAAACTTCATTACCCGCATCAGGGGCAAACCTTCCTTCAACATCCTCTACGAACCCAGTGCAGATAAACCTACCTGGGAATGTACCTCTGGCTCCGCCCGAACGATTTTCTGGTGACCCAAAGAGGTTTGCAGTATTTATTAATCAGTGCCGGTTGCACTTCTTATGCCGGCCAGCAGCCTTTCCAACTGATCAAGCTAAGGTAGCTTTCGTGCTTTCGTACCTTAGTGGCAATGCGGCAGACTGGTCGATCCCTCTAGTTAATCAAGATGATCCGGTTCTCCATGATTTTCAAGCTTTTCAGCTCAGTATGGAAAAACTGTTTGCAAGACATTCACAGGGGCAGGCCTTGGACAATGAGCTCCTTTCATTGCGACAGGGTAATCAAGACCTTTTGGCTTATATTGCGTCTTTCAACAGACTGATAGTGGAAACTCGATGGCCTGAGGACAAAAGGATTACGCTGTTTTATAGAGGTCTACGTGGAGAGCTCAAAGATGTGTTAGCCCAAGTAGTGAATCCCCCGCAAGACTGTTCGGACTATATTGACTTAGTCGTTCAAATTGACCACAGACTGCAGAACAGGAAGGCCGATCGTTCCAAGTTTGATGCTCGAGTATTTTCCAAACCACCAACTCCTACCAAAGGAGTAGACTCCGGGGAACCCATGCAAATAGGGGGCCTGAAAGGACCACTAACACAAAAGGAGCGGGAAAGGAGAAAACAGCTGCAATTATGCCTCTATTGCGGAAACTCGAGGCACTTTCTTCGAGACTGTCCGGTGAAACCAGCCAAGAAGGCAGTAGGAGCTGCAGTTACCAGGGTCACAAACTCTAAGCAGGGAAACGAACTAGCCCGACAAGAATAGAGGTCCTCTTGCCGAGCGTTAAAACCAGTTCCGTGACCTCGCATTTCGTGATACCTATGGTCCTCATTAGCCCTGAACATCCGGATCGATTACATGCGATTGAAGCTTACGTCGACAGCGGTGCCATCGGCAATTATGTGGATCATGAAATGGTTTTGAGGATGAATCTGACTCTTTGTCCAAAGGCTGTAAAGGACGTAATTACTACGGTGGATGGTACGGAGATAGCCTCCGGACCAGTAACGCATACCACCCAAGAAGTGACGCTAGTAAGTCAAGATGGATACCATGAGAAGATCGTGTTCGATGTGATCAAGGCCCCTCAGTTCCAGATTATTCTAGGAATTCCTTGGTTAGAGAAGCACAATCCTCAGATCGATTGGCGAGCAAGAACGGTTCAGTTTCCAGAATGTGTCTCTACTTGTCACCCTCGACCTGGTGTTGCACTGGCAGCAATTTCCTCGGAGGCTCCCCATTTACCTCCTGAATACCTAGAATTCCAAGATGTTTTCCGGAAGGATCAGGCTAACTCTCTACCTCCTCATAGGTCTTATGACTGCCAGATAGACCTGATACCTGGATCTACTCCTCCTTGTAGTAGAATTTATGCCCTCACCGAGCCTGAGAATCTTCACCTCCGACAATACCTGGATCAATACCTAGCGAATGGGTTTATTCGTCCTTCCAAGTCCCCTGCTTCCTCAGCTTTGTTCTTCGTTCCAAAAAAAGAAGGGGACCTTAGAACTTGTATAGATTATCGCGCCCTGAACCAGATCACCGTTAAGAATAGATATCCGTTACCTTTGATCCCTGAACTCCTGGACCAAGTCAGAAAAGCATGCATATATACAAAGCTGGATCTTAGAGGAGCCTACCACTTGGTACGAGTAAAAGAGGGCGATGAATGCAAGACGGCCTTCCGCACCAAGTATGGGCTATTTGAATATCAGGTCATGCCCTTCGGACTTTGCAATGCCCCGGCCGCCTTTCAATATTTTATGAACGAGGTCCTCAGAGAGCTCATAGATGTGTGTGTTGTTGTTTACATTGACGACATCCTTGTTTATTCTTCATCGGAAACTGAACATCGGAAACACGTGAAAATGGTCCTCGAGAGATTGCGTCAACACAAACTTTTCGCTAAGTTGGAAAAATGTGTTTTCAACGTGACTGAAGTTGAATTCTTGGGATTCATATTATCACCTAGCGGAGTGCGTATGGATTCAAAGAAGGTCGATGCAATTCTCAAATGGCCATCGCCATCCTCCGTAAAAGGTGTTCAAAGCATGTTAGGCTTCGCTAACTTTTACCGCAGGTTTATCCCCGAATTCTCTCGAATAGTCCAGCCCATCACCGCCTTGTTAAAGAAAAACAAACGTTTTGAATGGTCTACCGAGGCGGAACAAGCTTTCCAGAATTTGAAGACTAGATTTATCTCTGCACCGATCTTAAAACATCCTCGCCCAGAACTCCCCTACATCGTTGAAACTGATGCTTCGAGCCTTGCCATGGGGGCAGTTCTATCACAAAAGGACCCAGTAACCAATCAGTTGCATCCCTTGGCATTTTGGTCCCGCAAATTATCGCCTCCTGAAATCAATGACACTATTACTGATAAGGAACTTCTAGCTATCAAGTCCGCCTTTAAGGCTTGGCGGCATTATCTTCTGGGGGCCCGACACACCGTTACTGTGATTACAGATCACTGAAACCTGCAATATTTGAAAACCGCAAAAGCTCAATCCTCTAGGCAACTTCCTTGGGCACTATTCTTTGCCGAGTTTGACTTCATAATTACCTATCGACCTGGTACAAAAAACGGTAAAGCTGATGCCCTTTCTCGGATGGGAGTGGAAGAACATTTGATCAATCCTAAACCTGTACCTATCATTCCCGAACAAAGAATTCTAGGTGTAATCGCCACACAATCCATAGAGGAAGTTAAGGATAAAGCCAGGCTACTGGTAACTCCAGCAGACATACAGAATTGGCATCTGCAGGGAAAGGACTTTACGGTGAAGGACAACCTATTATATTTCCAAGAACGGTTATACCTGCCCAGCACAGATTTACAGAAAAAGGTAATCTCTTGTTATCACGATTCTTTAATGGAAGGACATCCCGGTATGACCAAGACCTCGGAAAAGATCAAGCGCTACTTCTGGTGGCCGTCTTGGAAAAAAGATATCAGAGACTTTATAATGTCCTGTGGAGTATGCGCCCAAAACAAGAGTCAAAAGGAAAAACCAGCCGGCCTCTTACGCCCTATTGACATCCCGCCTCGCCCTTGGCATACGCTTTCTATGGACTTCATCACCGATCTACCTCCATGCTCCGGATACAATACGATCCTAGTAATCGTGGACCTATTCTCCAAGATGGCGCATTTCATTCCACTCAAAGGCTTACCAACAGCAGCAACTCTGGCCCGAGAATTTCTCGAAAACATCGTCCGACTGCACGGTTTTCCTTCAGTTCTAATTTCGGATCGAGGTAGTCAATTTATTTCTCATTTTTGGCGAAGTTGCTGTCGGTCGGCTCAAATTGATGTGAGACTTTCGACCAGCCACCACCCTCAAACCGACGGACAAACCGAGAGGACCAATCAAACTCTGGAACAGTATTTGCGCTGCATGCTACAACAAACTGAAAAAACTTGGAAAGATATCCTTTGGATAGCCGAATATGCCTACAATAACTCTGTCCACTCGGGAACTGGGAAGACCCCGTTTTTTCTTTTATACGGTAGTCACCCTCGAACCTCGGAGTTGGATCCACTCCAAGATCTTGGAACACCAGCAGTAGACCACCTGCATTCTACAATCACCCAAGCCTTTAAGGAAGCCGTTTCTCACCTTCAAAGGGCTAAAGAACAATACAAGAAAGGAGCAGACCAACATCGGAAGGAAGCCCCCCAATATCAAGTAGGAGATCAAGTCTGGTTATCCACCAAATATCTACCTCTAAAAGGACCACGCACATTCAACCCAAGATACCTTGGTCCCTATTCCATCACTACCATAGTAAATCCAGTAGCGGTCAAGTTGGACTTGCCCCCTCACATGAAGATACATCCGGTCTTCCACGTCTCTCTATTAAAACCCGTGCAACCTCAAACCCGACTAACTACATCTCCAAAACCTATTCTAGTTGATGGAGAACTCGAGTTTGAAGTCAAAAGCATCCTGGATTCCAAGATCTCCAAATCTAAACTATTTTACCTGATTGACTGGAAAGGCTACGGTCCCCAAGAAAGATCCTGGGAACCTGCAGAATATGTCCACGCGCCTCGTCTAATCAAAAGATTTCATCGAACATTTCCTAACAAGCCCAAACCCCCGGAGAAGCCCGGTTTGGGAGGGGCCTTGAGGGGGGGTGCTGTCATGATCTCTGCTTCCAAAAGATCAGGACTTGCCCGACTCCCTTGGAAGCAGACCCATAACCCCGGTTCCGAGTGCCAGCCAGTCCCAATTGGGACCTTTTGGACCCTGTCCTGGCGCCAGTGGCACCAGGCTCATAAGGATGCCCAGTCCCAGCGCTGGAAGCGCCGGGCTCATAATGCTTGGGTGGACTTACCTGCAGCAGACCATGCTGCTTACTTACCTGCCAGTTGAACCCCTGATCCTCTTCTGTTTGGGACTACTTTTCCTGTTGGGTGGGACAGGAGCCACTCCCTAGGTTCAGAACACTGGAACTCTTCTGGAAAGCAGGAACTCTTTTCTTACCTAGGCGTGGCTGTGGAAGGAGACACCTAAGCACTACAGGAGGCTATTTAAACCACCCCCGATGGATGAATCTTGCTTTGTGTTATTCTGCATTCTCTGCAGCAGAACGCTCATCGTGTCTTCTGCTTCTGATCCTGGGCCTAAGGGAACAAAGGCTTACCATCCTGGAATCCAGTCTTCAGCAGCACCTGTAAAGACAAAGAAAGAACAGGTTAGCACTACGGTCTTCAGTGGCAGCGCATCTCTTACCTGGTCCATCGGCTGTCACCAACGCCTCGCGCTGCATTCTGGCATCTGAAAGACAAAGGCTTACCTACTCTTCGCATGCTCCGGAGGTCTTCGCACTGCATTCCGGCATCTGAAAGACAAAAGCTTACCAGCTCTTCGCACGCTCCGGAGGCCTTCGGCGCTGCATCCCGCATCTGAAAGACAAAAGAAGGTGCGTTTAAAGACATTGGGCAACTTTATTACTCACGTGCCATTACTCCTTCCCACGCCGAATCCAGTGGGTATTCCAGCACCCTTCAGCTTCTCTAAAGCTCCGAACTTGTACCTGCAAGATAAAAGGGACAGTTAGTGCGCATCGTGAAGCAGGCTACAAGCGCTTACTTACGTGCTTCCAGGCGCTTCTATTCCTCACGCGGGTTCGATCCTCAACTCTCATCAGCCCGCCATCCGCCATCGCCGGAACCCTGCAAAACAAGAGATATCATTACAAAAGGCTTTTAAGACATTTGAAGTGCCCAGAACTTACCGTTCGTGCAGTTAACGACGGACAGCAGTCCTCTGAGTTCAAGAGGCCTGCACCCTTATCCAGTGAAGAAACTGGTTACGGCACCCTGCCCCGAGGCAGATGGAGAGCTCGGCGTTCACTTACCTAAGGTGAGGGCGTTAACCTTTGGGGTTCTACAGGAGAAGAGAAAGGGAAGAGGAGAGAGGCACCCAATAACCCCAGTTCATTAATCCCATATTTTCTATCTGCAGACATCTTACTCTTCGAGTCAGACATACAGCGCACAGAGGTCCAGCCCAAAGAGCCAACCGTGTGTTACACATCACCTTTGAAGATACGGCATTCACCCAGTCAAGACCGGCGCCTCTGCGGGAATCAGGTGAGCGTTACACTCACACTATAAGATCGTTTTCTCATGGTCTCTCCTTGACCTAAGCAGAGGTTTCAGAACCTCAGATGATAGTATCGCTGATTGTATCCCATTCTTTCCAATATCTCTTCATAGAGAGTGTTTCTGTCAGAATGTAAGGCCTGTTGGGCTTCTCCTTTTGGAGACAAACTCCCAGGTAGGTTTGAGGGCTACTAGGAGTTCGCAGACTCTTGGAAGGCCCAACACCTTCCCCTAAAAGGAATGTAGACCCAGCCAGACAGCAAGTTCAAACTGCGGTTTATTACAGCAAAACCAACAGGGATCAGTAATTACAGGGATAGAAGAAATCCAAGGACCACTCAACATCTCCTGATTTGCAGGCCAGTTTTGTCCTAAAGTTACGTTATAGTGACGTCACAACCTGGGCCCCTCTCCAGAAGTCCTATCGCACTACTGGATTGGGTACTGAGTAATAGTCCACCTATAGTGGACACTATACATGTTAGTCTACTGGCTCTCGCATGTCAGGTGGCTGGCCTGGTCCATCCCCAAAATTGCTATCTCTAACAATGTTGCAGTGTGAGGGTTATTGCCCATTGCTACCCACCACTAGGAGTCTGAACTGTGATTGGCTGGAGCTGACCTCCCCAGGCCTGGGATCCGCAAAGGTTCTCAGCTCTTAGTGTACCTTCTCAAGGGAATATGAACCACTATGTGTCTGTATTGTAACTCGTGTGTACCACCATAGACTATGAGAGTGCTCACTCATCTCCTGCAACACTTCTCCCACATTGTAACATCTTTGTTTCAAGCTTCTGTCTGGCGGCGTGAGGTCGACTCTCTTTACCAGCACAAGTTGCTGTCCATTGTCTGAGTCAGCCGGGTCACGTGTTCAGAGACCATGATTTGGAGCTTCTGCAGTTCTGAATTATTCGCATTATTGCAGCTGGTGTTACTGTCGATCAGGGAATGGTATTTTGTTCCTATCAGCTGGCCTCGGCAGCAGTCCTGTCTCACACGTTTGCTCTTGTCCAGCCTGAATTGTACCCAGCACTGCTCTTGCTGAGAGGCTTGTGGCCTGCTGTAATTTTCCTTACCCATTATGTGGTTCCTACTGTGTTCATGCTGGTCCATATTCTCCATATGTTAGTCACACAGGGTTCTGTCAGGCCCCATAGGTGTTCCTGCAGTTCCATAAGATTATTTAGATATAAGCATCTACGAGCTTTACTCAGTATCTCTTGCTTCTTGCGGTTTCTCTGTTGGTGCGTTAAGCTTATGACAAAATAATAAAAGCAATGACAGTATGTATATGTATCTGTCCTCTAACTATAGAGCTGTACGCTTGTGTTCTTCATGTATTTGAATGTGTGTATGTGTCCCAATGTGCAGATGGCACGTCTGATTCATGTATAACTCTGCTACGTCGTGGTGTCTCTAACAACGTCAGTGCCTTTGGCTTCTCAGTGCTTAGTCAATACTGTCAATTGAGGTCTCTTTAGCTGCAGCCTGAGGCTCCTCATCCACTCGGGGGAAGATTTTTTCCACTCCTGGTCTGTAGGGCTGGCTGAGTGGGTACCTCTCGACATACTTATTGATCATTGGAGCACTAGAAATTGGTCCGAAATAGTATGGGCGTTCATGGTATCTCCTGGCCTTCTTTCACGTCATGTACCTTATAGGAGGGAGAGGTGGGGGTGAATTTGCCCATCCCTCTTCAGTCCCCTCTCTAGTCGACTTGTCAACCACATCCTTATATGAATGACCTTTTGCTCTGGGCCGCCATATCTTCGTTAGTCGTCCAAGGTGTTCAGAATAGTTTGTGTGGTCATCAAATGACCAGTGCATGTAACAGCATACTCCTTCGGGGTTGCACCAAACCCACTTCTCTTCATAGAACTTTGGATCATGTGGATTGTCCAGCTTGATAGTTCCCACTGGAAATAGTTCACAATGCGTAATCTTCGATCTCAGCTTGTCTCGTTCTGCAACAATCTCATCCTTTATTCCCCCTATGTTCACGTCCATCAGGATCTGCATTCCGATCGTCTCTTCTGCCATTTTCTTGCATCTTGCCATGCAGATCTTGATCTCATGCACTAATGCTGCTCCCAGCACGAGTGCTCTTGCTATCACCTTCAGTCAGTATGACAGCATGGTGGCATCCATGACCATATGTACGCCAACCAGCTCTTGTCCTTCCCTGTTCTTCATGCTTCGTCCTCCATTTTCTCATGCATCTGGGCCAACTGTACTACTGCATCTGAGAGAGTTCCGTTATCTCTGTCATTAGCTGGTATAAATATGCAACAGGAACTCTCTATCTTTGTGCAAACTCCTTCTTCCATAGCCGTGAGGAGATCCAGAAAATATCTATTCTTTAAAAACAAATTTTATTGGTTTTATGGAACAAACAAATATAACAAACCAATTTCCTGACAACATTTTGTAACAACACACAGAATTAACTAACAATCCCCCCTGCCTGCCCTCCCTTCCCACAAATGCCCTCCCACCTGTGTTGCTTGTCAACTCTCAGTGCAAGAAGCCAAAGCAAAGAGCGTTTGTGTGAGTATGTTCCATGCCGTGATCTCCCCCTTGGAGTCGGAGGGGCCTGCTTGAGCTGCCCTCAGCCAGACCGTTGTCTCTGCTTGTGTCCATTCTTTTAGGTCCCGCCACCAGTCTTCCAGTTGTTGGACCATTGAGGTTGTCGATAACCGCCGTTTAGCCAGTATGAACCCTAAATCTTTCAATTTAGAGGCAGCCCGTACATGTCTGGGGTGTGTCAAGCGACCCAGCTAACAGGCCTCGGGTGAGAGTGGCTATATGCCCAGGCCTCCCTTGCACATTCTGTCTGCTATCCCCCCCAGTACCTTGCTATCTTGTGATAGGACCAGAACATGTGCAGCATATCAGCATCTGTGGCTTCTCATCTAGGGCAGTGTTGTGCAGCAGCAATGGGAAATTTTGATATCTTGAGAGGGGTCAGGTATGCCCTATGCGTTACATACAGTTGTACCAATTGCGACCTCGCATTCTAAAACACTGTCTTATGATACCGCAGTATCTGCACCCATTGCATCTCACTGAACATGATCCCCAGGTTTTTTCCCCCCAGGGACTTTGTTTGCCACAGAGCAGGGGCTGTTCTCTAGGAGGAACCTGTAGAGCCTGGAAATAGTATGTGGGCCTTCAGCTATGTCATACATTGTGTCGATTAAGGAGAGTGCCTCTGCTGCCTCTACAAACGTTGGCCATCCATGCACCACCAGGTGTTTTATGGTGCAGTGTAACAGGTGCTGGCCTTGGTGCAGTCCTGTGGTGTCGGCTTATTCCTGAAAGGGAGTAAAGGAGGTACCCATTAGCAGGTCCCCTATTGTGGCTATGCCCTTGGGTTCCCAGTGTGTTCGGATTCCCAGTGTGTTCGGATTCCCATATGCACCTGAGACGTATCCAGGGTCAGTGAGGCCAGAGGTATCTGTGCTGAAAACGGGTACTTCAGTTTTATTAATTCAAGTGCTCTATCCCACAGTTTTATGCCCAAAGACACCAGGTATGTGTAGCTGTTTACTTGTGGCCGCTTGCACCACAGCAAATCTTTCAAAAAGGTGCGTGGTGCTGTCGATTGTAAGAGCATAGTGTCCGAGGTAGGTTCATCAGCTAGCCAACCCACCACAAACTGTAGCTGCCCTGCCAGGTAGTACAACTCGAATTGTGGGACCTTGATTCCCCCCTCCTCGTACGGTCTTTGCAGTGAGGATAATGCGATCTGACATCTGTTACTGTGCCATAGAAATTCCCTATACAGGGTATATAACACTTTGAAGAAGACCTTTGTATGTTGTATGTAATGTTTGCAATGTAGTGCAGGAGCCTAGGGAGGACAATCATTTTTAGCAGTGCCGCTCTCCCCAAAGCAGAGAGGGGCAATTTATTTGAAAAGGTCATAGAGATTCTTACCTCATCCAAGGCCCTCTGTGTGTTGTTGTCGTGCTGCCTAGCCGGCTCATGAAAAAAAAATGTCAACCCCCAGGTATCGGAATGTGGGAACACTCCACTTTAAGGCCAACACTGACAAGTTGCTAGGCTGTGTCTTAGCCAATCCAGCTAATGGAAACAGAGAGGACTTCTCCATGCTAACTGTGATGCCCGAAATCTGCGAAAAGCTAGCAAAGACTTTGATTATCAATTCTAGGTTATCTTTGGAGTTTTGCACATATATGAGCATGTCGTCCGCATACATATAAGTAAGGTGGTATGACCCCATGACTGGTATACCCGCCGTGATGTACTCCGCTCGTAAATACGTGGCCACCGGTTCCATTGCCAAAATATACAGTAGCGGGGACAGCAGGCAGCCCTGTCCAGTGCCCTTCTCCAATACCCACCAATTCCCACGGTTTGGAGAAATGCCTACCTGTTTAAACTCTTGCCACTGGTTCCTTGTATATTATCTCCACCCAGCACCTATAGCAAGGACCAAATCCAAACCTGCGTAGCTTAGTGTGAAGCCAGTCCCATCTGATGGATTCAAACGCTTTTATCGTGTCCAGTGCTGCGATGGCGCACATTGTCTCCCAGGTGGCTGTGCTGTGCATGATGTGATGAAGACGTCTTAGATTGCAGGACATGTTCCTGCCCCGCGCATAACCCATTTAAACTGGGTGTATCAATGTATGCATTACTTTCTTTAACCTGTTGGCCAAGGGTTCCGTAAGAATTGTACTGTCCTGGTTCAGCATCGACAAGGGTCTGTAGGAGCTACACTCGTGTGGTAGTTTATTGGGTTTCAGCAGGGGTATTATCGTTGACTCTCTCAGGCTAAGCGGGAGCATACCGGAGTCATATGCCTAACTGAAAGCGTTAAGGCAGCGAGGAGCTAATTCGGTAGCAAATTCTTTATAAAACTGTCCAGGTAGACCGTCTGAGCCTGGGGTTTTCCCCGTGGGTAGCGACCGTATTGTGTAAATAGGTTCCTCGACCGTTATAGGGGCATCCAACTCACTGGCCGTGTCATCATCCAGTCTGGGGAGGTCTATATCGCCTAGCACTTCTGTCAAGACCAGGTCAGTAGACATGGGCTTTTCCTGATATAACTATGGGGGAAGTCATAGAAGGTTGTATTAATGCCCTCTGGAGTGTTACACGTAGTGCCTTGTGGCGTTTGTATCGAGTAGATTGGTGTCCGTCATTCCTCTTTCTTACATAGCCAAGCTAGTAGTCTACCCGGCTTATCTCCCTTTGAGTGCTACCGCTCTACATATCTAGTATAACTATGCTTCCCCAAACAATCCCAGCAATCCAGACATTGCTGGCGCAAAGCCATTTTGTTCGCTTCCCCACTACTCGGTTCGGCCTCGGCTTGTGTCAGAGCTTGCAATGCATCTTCCGCTGCGGACAACTCCCTGTGGATCGTGTCTTGTATGCCCACTGATTTGGCAATTGTCTTTCCTCTGATGACCACTTTCAAGGCTTCCCACAGAGTGCCTGTCCCCAGTGCGCTGCCCTTGTTATGTTGGAAGTATTCTTTGATGTTGTCTCTTAAATGATCTTGAAAGCAGGGTCTGCTAGAGCCTCGCTTCTCAATTTCCATGTTGGGATTGGGGGTCTCGGAGGGGCAAATCTCCACTGCAACTGCAAAGGGACATGGTCAGACAGAACCGTACTCTTATAATCCGCTGTCATGGAATCGTCCATGTTCTGCTTCCCAACAAAAAATAATCAAGCCTGGTGTGGACTGCGTGGGTGGAGGAGGCCTGGGAATAGTGTCTAGTGTCCGGGTGAAGCCCCCTCCAAATGTCCACTATGTCAAATGATGTTAGTAGCGATATCAGAGCCCTGGCAGGCGGGGAGGGTTTCAGGGCCTTGGCATCCGATCTCTCCATACAGGGATTCAGGACGCAATTAAAGTCCCCCCCATATTACAGAGCTGTCCCTATAGGGTCCCAGTCTGGTGTATAGTGTTTGAAAGAAGGCCACTGTGTTGTGGTTGGGTGCATATGTATTTATTTTGCAAGTGTCCACGTTCTCTAAGAGCCCTTGTATGAGCACCATTCAGCCCTGGTTATCTGTCTTGGTCTGAATCACTTTGAAGGGTACTGTAGGTGCTAACCAAGTCAGTACTCCACGGGCATACTCTGTGTATGTAGAGCCTACAATCCTCCCTCCTCATTTTCTAGTAAGCAGTGCTTGCTTCTCTGGTGTGAGATGTGTCTCTTGTAATAAGGCTATATCAATTTTGTGTCTACGGAGGTAGGTATACACTGTATTCCTTTTAAGCAAATTATTAAACCCGCCGACATTCCAGGTTAAAAGTTTCCTCTCACTAGCCATTATCCAACATATGCAGTAAAGTAAACAAGACAATCTGACCCCACTCCCATCTGTTTTTCTTACCTCATACGACCCAACCCATCGTCTGGAAGAAGATCCCCTGCTCTGCGACTATTAATGGCAACACAGGTTCCCTCATAACTTCCCCAACTACCCCCACTACCAAAAATAGCCCAGCATTGATACACATGCTCAGGCGTGTCAGCTCTTTGCCACTGCCTGCAGGAGTAGCCCCCAAGTTGTGCACAGTGGTTGGCCGCGAAAAGGCCAGCACCCAGAAAAGAAAAAACAAAACTTGAGGACGGGTTGCTTGCAGCTTTGGGAGCAAACTGCTCCCACTAGATTCCAAGTCCAGCCAGCGTTTGCATCCTGCCACTGAGCGAAATAGGCCGTGTCAGTGGACTAAAAGGGGTACCTGGCCCCTCTGGATGCATTGCCTACACTTGGCACCTTTGTCGGCTTTGTATCGTCTGCACCCAAGAACCAGATTCACCCGCTCCTTTTCCTGTCGTCAACAACCGCTAGTGTCTTCTTTCGGGGTGTCCTTGCATTTATTGGGTGAAGAATCATCTCCAGATCGTGAGCCAATCCCCTCCCAGTCCATCCAGTCTTGCACCTCCTCGGGATGATCAAAGAATAGAGTGTGGTTTTTATATAGGACCTTCAGTCTCGCAGGGTGCATTAGCATATACTTCAGCCCGGCATTGCAGAGCCTGGCCTTAGTGAGAACTGTGCACTACTTTTCTGGATTTGGAAGGTGTAGTCCGGATATACGACTAAGTTTGCAAATGCCCTCTGCAGTGTTTTTCACCCGTTTTTGTAAAAAACGTTTTCAACATTTAAAGCTGAAAAAATGTAAATGCAACTTTTCCTCGTGTGAATCCGGCTGCACTGGGTGTTCAATTTCAACCTGCTTTGCGAACTGTATGCTTTTGTGATACCTTACCTTATAGTTGCTAGTGAAATACAATACCTGATACTGTCATAAAAAATATGCATATCCTTAGTTAAACACATATATAATTAATTATTTTTCTAAATCTGAGTGTCATTTTAGGCCTTTGTGAGGGAAGGTCGGATTTTGATTCTGTTTGCTTTCTCTTATCCCTGACTACCTGCTGCTTCTTTCTATCCACTCAAAATTCGATTATCTGTGGGTTGAGGGAATATTTCAGGGGGAAACCCTAACTTGGGTGCTATCTATCCTAATTCCAAAAGTGCTCCTATTCATTTCTGCTTTGGATATGTTCTACTAGAAGGTTAAGCAAGTGCATTGCTTTCATTTCCATTGTCACTTTCACTCCATTGGTGATTGCTGCCCAATATTAAAATTTGTGGGATTTTTGTGAATTTTAAAAATAAATAAATATTGTATTTTCACCAACCGGCCTGGTTCATATTCCATTGTGACCCGGGGTGTTTGTAAAAGGGGGTGTGAGATGGGTCGGTTACTGGCTCAATTTGAATTTGTTGAAATTAAAGAAAAAGCATTCCTATTGAGCACCACATTCCAGGCTAAGACCAAGTGTCCTGGGTCAGTTTGTGACGCCCGATCGGAATCCTTAACAGCGCTCAATGATGGTAACCTACACTTCACATTCTCTTTATCTGTGTGCTTCCATGGCACATACTGAGGTCTCGCCCCTCCTCTCTATAATAAAGGCATCTGTGAATATGCCTTAACTCCTCAGCTGTCCTTCGATATTGTCTGATTTGTCGAGGTCCCATCTCGTCCTCAATGTCTGTAAATATATCTACCGGTTCTAATGTGGGCACTCTCCTGTTATCGGCATAGGTTCTGGACAATCGCCCTCTAGAGCAGGCTATGGCTGTCTCCCCCCTCCTCCGTCCTGGGATATCCCTTAGTCTATTAACATATGTGTTGTGTGTGGTGCAAAGGCCCTTCTCCTTGTCCGTGGTCCGAAATTCCCATGACGCCCACTTGTCTGTCCCTGTGTACCGTGACTGGCCCTGTTCCCCCTCTCCCGTCCCTGCTATGTTTGTCTTCATTGTCAGATCCTGTGTCCATGTTGCGACAAAAAATCATCAGCAAAAATTAGTCTCCTCAATGTCAAGTCTGTGTTGGGTTTCATGCTAAGATCGGTGTCTGCTAAATCATATTGGCTACCTCCTGCCCAGGCCCCTAGACCCGCTTTTCCTCCTTCTGTCACGCTTTTTGCCTCGTGAGTTTGTGCTGTTTGGTTCTGTTCGTCTGTATTCCTCCCATTTATTCCTTTCCCTATCCACTCCTGTCTGTTTCTTCACTGTCCTTATTGCTCATTCGTCCTCCTCCGTGCGCTCACGTTCTCTCCCCAATCTTGCCAACTGCGACTTTCTCTTCTTTCTCTGCTATTTCTCTCCATCTCTCTGCCTTCTCCGGTTCTCTCTCCCTTTTCTCCATCATCTCCCTTTCCGCTCTCTTCTTTTCCTTGAGATCCCTCTCTATTCTTTAGTCTTGCTCCCTTTCTAAATGTTTCCTTTCCTCCTCCCTTCTTCTCTCCCTGTCTTCTGACTCCAGTTTCTCCTCTCTCCTTCTTTCTCTGATCTAATCTCACTTCCTTGTCCTTCTCCCTTCTGTCCTCCTCATCCATTAGTTCTGCCCAGTCTGTCGTGTCGCTGTCCCTCTTCAGTGCTTTCTATCGCCTCAGTCTCCCCTTCTGCCTCCCCATTTGTCTTCTCTTGAAGCTTTAAGAGTACCTGCACTGCTATCCATTTGTTCGTGCTTATGCCCTGGAACTCCTCCTTTGCACACTGATGTGCCTCACTGCTCAACCCTGCTTCACTGGCTGGCTGTCCTGCGCCTTTCTGCTTATCCTCTTTTGTATATGGCGGTGGCTAATACGTCAGATTTTTATACCCCTCTGCTGCCCTTAGTTCCCTCATTGGATTCATTCCCTGTCCATCGTCTGTGTCATCAGATACTACACTTGGAGGGGCAGGAGGAGGTGCAGAGGGATGGGTCCCTTGGTCCTTCACCTCATGCTGGCTTAGCATCCACTGACACCTTGCAGCATCCGCCTCTCCCCCCCTGAAACGTGCGCCACGACTCAAATATGGCCATGCGTTTGGCCAATTTCTTATCCTTAAGCACGGCAGCTAGACTGAATATATAGTTGGTGTTACCAATCTCTAATATGAAAGATTGGTAGGGAACCAATGTCATCCTCCTGGTCTTCCACTCCACCCCCATCTCACCTGACCTCACCCAGACACCTTTCACACACTGTTTTTCATTCACTGCCCTTTTATACACCTTTCTTCCTTTGTCTGCCCCCCATCCATTGGTCTACCATCTTACTGAACACTAAGGGCCAATCTGTGTCTGCTCGTTCCCCGGGGATGGGTCTTTCACACACTACGTGTTCATAAACCCCTGTTGTACCCACCCCCGTTCCCCAAAAAGGATTAATATTAATGGTCGGGACCTGGGTAGTCCAGTGTTCATGAAGGCTTGCTGTCTCTGTTCGCCACGGTGAGTGCGGCTGGGCAGAAAAGTGTGCCTCTCATTGAATGCTGGAGTTTCTGTGTCTGAGCTCAGACCGCCATTTCTCTCGCCATTCTGATACGTCTGCAGCGGTTGCTTAGCATACTGTGGTACTTCAATGTCTGTAATTACACAAAGAGACTCATGGACAGTATCAAAACGGTAAGGCTTTGGGTGATGGAAAATCGTACCATGGGTATCAATCATGGCACATACTGGTGTGGGGGGCAGAGGCTGGGGCCCTCCCAACTCCCACACCATACCTCTGGGGCAGGACTGGCACAAAGGGTTCTTGTTCCCCCATGCCAGGATCAAGACCCTGGCTCAGAGTGATCAAGCGCTCTCTGGGCCATGTTGTGAGCATTCTATTGAGGTTATTAGGAGGAACCCCCCAATTTACCTTTAGGAGATGCTTACACTTGCCAGTTGTGTTCTTTTACCTCACACTGTGGCGGTTACCTGCATTTCTATAAAGCTATTGGGCCTCATTACGAGGAATGGGGTAGAGGGATAACGCCCCATTACGAGGTCTGCTGGAAGGTGCCGCTAAGGACGTCTGGTAAAACCAGGCATCCTTAGCGGGACCCGCTAGCAGACCAGGATGCTAACAATGGGCCCGTCATTAACGGGCCCGTTGTTAGCATCCTCCCCATTCCCATTGAGCCCTATGGGGGCTCAATGAGAATGGGGATGTACCGGGTCTGGGTTCCTGGAATGGGGAAATACCAGGCCCTCATTCCAGGAACCCGTACCCGGTACCCGGTATGGGGGTAGCCATGCCGCTAAAAGCTAAAGGCGGCATGGCTACCTCCATACTCATAATGAGGCCCATTGTATCTCTCTCCAAAGTTGCAATATTCAGTCCGCTGCTCCTATCTTTTTTGTACCTATCTAGCTAGAGTCTGGGATTGTGGCTTCTGTCACTGCTTATGGGCATGACCTCCTTGCCTGGCTTCTTTTTTTCTCATATGTGGATGCTTGAATCATATGTGCATCTCACGTGTCACATATCAAGGTGCTATCAATGGGGTTTTAAATGAGATGGGTTGCGGGATTAAAGCCTGCCTGGGTTTGTCTAAAATAGCAATACCTGGCTACACCCTTGTCACCTAACCTGTGTTGACATCTTCGGGCCCAGGTACCTGTGCACCCTGCCTCTGTCCTGCACTGCCCCTGGGCCTCCCATTGCACTGGATTCTGTATCTGTATCTGTACCCATACAGTCCCCCACTCTTCTTCTGCACTTTTCAGATATACCCTATCTGACTAATCTTTTACTTGCCACTTGCTGGCTGCATTACCACCTTTTCATTGCCTGTATGTATTTATTTATTTAACTTATTCTTTATTCTTTTCTCTCTGTTCTGCACTTTCCACTTCTCCTCCTTCCGCGCACATTTCCCCTTTTCCCTTCTCCATGCACTTGCACATTCTTAATGTCACTCGGCCTAGTAAAATGGTTGTTTTTATTTTTTGTTCTCCCTTGTTCCCCTCCCTTTGCTTGGCCGCGATCTGAAACACTTGTGTACAAGCGCGATATAAATAAAATATCATATCATATCTCGCCAAGTTCCCGACTTGATCTCCTTTGCACTACAGTGGCTCCACTGTCCAGTTTGGTGGACACAGACCCTTTCAGAAAGAAATGAGTAAAGTGTCTGTAGCACCAGTGTGAGTCAGACTCCCATAGGAATCCCTCAAAATTGTATCGTTAATAGCTTTTGATTTGAGTAACAGATTTGACAGAAATTTCAAAAGTGATTAAAGACCACCCCCCAGACTGCAAAGTTTCGTAAAGATTTGTTAAAAAATAAAAAAGTTATTAAGAAGACAAAACATTTTTTTTTGCCAAAAGTGCAACCTACTTCCCATTCATTTTACCTTGGACAAACAGGCTAAATTCTTTCCAAAGCGCACAGCCCAAACCACTGGATGTATTTGGACCAGGTCCAAAACAACTTGGGCTCAAAGCGTTGACTCGAAAACCATGTGTGGTTTGGGGTTATTCCATGCAGTAGTTATATAAATATTTGATGGAAAAGAGGCTGCCCCCTTCTCAAAAATAGATAGCTATATCTCGGGGATTTACCCAAAGCCGGGTGTTTTAACAAAATGCAACAGCCGCCATCTTGTTTTTCTCTGCGAGAGATAACCGTGGTTATAACTGAGGATAACAGGAAATGAAAAGTAGTTAAATTGCTATTTTGAAGTTACAATAATTGTAAATGACTTTAGTCTAGAGGAAGGGAGGTTGGTGGAGGACACCCAGTAAAATTTGGGAGTTATAGGAGGTCCAGGGACTGAGTTTGCAACACAAAGCTTTCTGTAGCCACGGCTATAGCCTCGAATAGTCGACATCTCAAAGCAAACGGCATCACAGAAACAGCGTGTGTTGTGGGGGGAAAGGGAGAGGGCAGGGGAGGTGAGGAGGCCATCTGAGGAATGGTGGGAGCTGGCACAGATGAGGGGGCCACTTTGTGAGGGTTTGGGCGGGGCAGGAAAGCCTTTGTTTCCCAGCTTCTTTTCCAATGATCGTGGCTGTATTCATGGCTGTAAAAGACTACAGATAGCTGCGGGTATGAGTAGATCTATACCAGCGGCTAAAGATTTTGAGTTGTTCGTGTTTTATTTATTTTTAAAGGTTATTTGTATAGGTATAGTGACGTCAAAGGCCATGGTCGGTGACACAGAAGGTATTTGAGACACATGTCTGTGTGTTTTCTGACATTCTTACATGTGAGACTGTGGAGAAAAAAGAATAACATTGTTTAAAAAAATCAATACAAAAAGGAGCCACGCTACTCTAGTTTTAGATGCCTCATACACTGTATATTAGCCTTTGTATTCTCATCCATGTTATTATATCTTGTGTAATTGTACCTATTAAATGTATCCCCACATAGTTTACTGTCATGTATTATACTCTGCTTTCTTTATCTACATCTACCTTCCATAACTACACGAGCAGTCTTTTACTGTATTGATCTTTTAACATTTAACTTCTATTGTATTATAAAACCTGAAGTGAGGCCCCCGCCCTTAACTAAAAATGTGTCACTGTGGTTATAAAAAAAAGTAAATGTACTCTAAGCACGGTTATATTAAAAAGAAAAATTGGGTATTATTTTATTGTATTTGTGTATTTATATGTGATACGTAGTCCTTAAAAGGACTGTTTTGGGATACGCTGAGTGTAGTATTTGAGCACATTCAATGCAGTCTGCCTGGAGCTGGCCTACAGTCCATAAGTAGAGGCTGTAAGATGTGAAAACTGGAGCAAGGTGGAGCAACTGAGTGGCAGCGCATTACCTTGCAGCTCTCCTCCATCATCACCTTTCACATGAATTGAGGACACACCAGAGATGCATGAATTGTAGTAGGTTGTCATATCAAACCAAAGATGTGTAACAGATTATCTTGCAACACCTTTATGAATGTGAATTAAAAAGTCATGCTAATGTATGCCATGCTTACTGTGCTCAGGGCTAGGATGCCCACTTTGCACCTTAAGGTTATAGTGATGAATGAATTTAGAGAGAGAAGACCATGTGCCCTTCTTTCAAATTTCTGGTGAAGGAATGCCTTTTGTATTATAGGCTGACATACCTTTTGTAGACTAGCCTCATATGATTGGAGAAAGTGTGAAAGTGTGTAAAGGATTGTGTTGTAATGGAATGCTGGCCGCGTAGCACGGGCCAGCATTCCATATTCCTTGTCAACTGGAGAGGGGCCGAGTGGCGGTGTGGCCACCGGGTGTGTTCCACGATAAAGCCTTCATCAAGACTTACCTCTGTCCCTGCAGTAATATTATTGGCGACGAGGGTTGCGGCATCGACAGGAGGACAGACCCCGACGCATCTACGCATGCAGAGCCCAAGGGGGCCGTTTGGGGAGTACGGGCAGAGTGCTGGGAGGCCGCAGGAGAACGCACACAGGTGGGGGCTGCCTACACCTTGGCCGCACCAGGCCCCAGCATTGGCGTGAGGGGAAAGCTCTGGTGCACGCATTGCGACCACTAGAGGAAAGCACCTAGTGACATTGCTGGATCCTGCAGCCATTTTGGTTGCCAGGCAACGCTGTAGCTAACGACAGCATCGAAGCAGGAGCAGCTGGCAGGTGAACACAGAGAGGCGCACCGACCAGGCGCACAGCAGGATTTAGCTGTTGAGGACACAGGAGAGCACCTGGGGGACATGTGAGGTCCACAAGGTACTGCATTTTGCAATTTCTGAATTAGGATACTAACCCAATGGGCTGGGCAGCAAGAGGGCACTAATACAACCCAGTGGGCTGGGCACTAATGGTCACAAAGGACAGTGGCCTAGATGGACACTAAGGGTCACAAAGGACAGTGGCCTAGGTGGGCGTGCAGAGCAACCCTGTGCAAGGCACACACTGTCACCTGAACATTTCTGCAAAAAGCCATGCAGCATGCCAACACCAGGCCTCCTCTGGCTTTTCTAATGGCCCCGGATGAACCCCCAATTCTGCGGGACCTTTAGATGGACACATTTAAAGTGTACATGAGAGCGGCTGGAGGTTCGAGGTACAGCGATGACCAAAAGGAGGCGGCGTTGTTGAATTGCCTAGGGACTGAAGGACTCAGGGTATTCAGGCATCTCTTCGGTGAGGAAAGATACATTCTGGGTAGTGGAGAAGGTGAAAGGGTAGTGAATGCATACGAAACGGCTCTCAAGAAATTGGAAGATCGATTTGGCAAGAGACCCACTGAGGTGCTTGAATGGTACACTTTTTTCTCCAGGGCACAAGGAGTTGGGGAAGGTATCGATGCCTACGTCACGGCTTTGGGTACTCTTATGGCCACTTGCAAGTTAACAGGAGTACAGGAAGAATACATCATAGACCAGATCATGATGAAGACGAGCAATCAAAGTCAGAGAAAGGTTGTGGATAGACAGAGACTCACCCTTGGATAAAGTCATTGAAATTGTGGGAGCAATCGAGGAGTTACGCGTCAGCATTCATGTTGTCATGGAGAGGACGGACATGAATAGCCAAGTGCAGTCAGTCCAGGTGGTTTTGCCACAACCCAAGAAGGGCAGCGGTGATGCCAGGAACAAGACTGAAAAGTATGAGGGGCAGCCAAACAGACTGAGCAGAATGAACCAAGGAGAGGGATGAGACAGGCATGCAAGAAGTGAAGCTGGTCGAGTCATTCCACCGGGGCAAAGGAGTGCCCGGCATGGGCCGTGGAATGTAGACATTGTAAGACTAAGGGACTTTATGCCAGAACGTGTAGGTTGAATGGAGAGGATGGTGGCACACAAGGTAGACAACGTGTCAGGATGATTGAGGCAGAAGGGGCTGCTGGTAACACTGTGACCCATGAGAGTGGTGTGATGAGGGAAGGTATGATACTACATGTTGAGGGGATTTAATAGGGGGGCCATGGGGTACTTTGACTGTGAATGGCATACGACTGGAAATGTTGGTGGATTCAGGTTCCCCTTATACCATGATTTCCCTGCAAGTGTACAAGGAGAATTTTGGGAAGGAAGTATCTGCCCTCAAAGCACCAGACGTAAATCCCAGTGCATATGGTCAAGTGCCCATAAAGATGTTGGGGTAGGAATGGGGCTGAATTGAGTTCAAGGGACGCAGTAAAGAAGGAAAACTGTATGTGACACATAAAGGTGTGAGCGTGTAGGGTTGGGATGAGCAAGCAACTCTAAATATCGAAATACGTCCAGGAAAAAGCATGCCCATGTTGAGTGGGGAGGAACAGTTGGGCGACAACATATCAGCACAACATTTATGTAACAGATATCCCACTGTTTTTACAGAGCAGCTAGGCATGTTACAGGGTTTTTTGCACAAGACTGTTCTCAGAAGCGGGGCTGTGCCCAAGGCGCACACAGTCAGGAATGTTCCTGTGTTGGCCAGGGAAGGGTTGAAGTTGGAATTGAAAAAATTGAAGGAGGCATTGATAATTGAGGAGATTAAGAGTTGGGTGGTTGCCCCCTGTGGGTTTGGTGCAGAAACGGGACAGAGGGTTGAGAATGTATGTCTACATTAGGGAGCTAAAGGCTAACATTTGGGTTGATCACCATCCCCTCCCCAATATCAATGAATTACTGTTGACTGTGGGACATGCAGAGTGGTTTTCCACTTTTGACCTCTCATCAGCTAACCACCACATCAATCTACATGAGGAGTCACGGCCTCTGACTTCGTTTGTGACACTTTTGCCACATGCAAGTTTTGTCTCATGCCATTTGGGCTGGCGTCTGCGTCCGCAGTTCTCCAGCAGTTGATGCAGGAATTGTTTGGGGGCATGCCAGTGGTGAGTTACTTTCAGGACAATATTTTGGTCTGGGGTAAGAATAAAGATGAACATGATGAGAGGGTACATCATGTCATGCAGATTTTACGGCAAAGTGATTTGACAGTGAAGTCCTCAAAATGTCAGGTGGGGGTGCCCAGTGTGACATATTTGGGTCACACCCATCGATGCCAGCGGCATAAAGTCTAGGGAAGGGTTGGTCAGTGTAATGAGGGAGGCCCCGTCCCTGTTGAATAAGGACCAGCTTAGGTCATTTTTGGGAATTACAGAGTATTATGTCAAGTTCATACCTTTGTATGCAGAGAAAACAGTGTGCTTGCAGGCTTTGTTAAAAAAAATGCAAAATTCTAATGGTCGCATGAGTGTCAAGCGGAATTTGTGCAGTTGAAAGAGGATGTCTACAGGGCACCATCCTTAAGTTTATTTGACCCAAAGAACAAAACGGTGCTTGCAGTGGATGCTAGTGAGGTCGGTCTAGGGGCAGTTATTGAGCAGTGGTAGGATGGCATGTGTAGACCAATTGTGTTTGTGTCTAGGGCGCTCAGGGATGCTGAGAAGCGGTATGCCGTGATTGAGTGGGAGGCGTTTGCTGCTGCCTGGGCGTCGAAGCATTTCAGGATGTTCCTGTGAAGTATTACATATGTCTTTAGGACAGACCACAAACCACTCACATATGTGCTTAACACCCAAGGAGTGGGATTGGTCTCGCCCAGGATAGCGAGGTGGATGGTGGATTTGCAGGAATTCAATTTCAGGGTAGAGTATATACCGGGCTTCAGGAATGTGGTGGCGGATTGTTTGTCGTGGTTGCCGGAGGAGATGACAGAGGAAAAAGGGGAGAGTGATGTGGGCACCCAGGTAGTGTGTGTGCTTCCCGCTGTGGACAAGAATGAATGGGAGAGGGAGTCATCCAAGGATTCTGGGTTGGCATGGATTAAGGTTGGTCAGCGCGAATCGTTGGGAGGCAGTCAGTGCCAGGGAGGAAGGAAGAGCGTACATGCATGTTTTGAGTGAACTCGCAGAGGGTCCGTGGGGTGTCACGAGAGAGGATAGGCTAGTGCCTCCTGTGGGTTTGAGGGGGATCTTTGTCGAACTGGCACATGGAGGGCATTTGGGGAGGTCCCTTACCAAGAGGGGGTTGCGCAAGTCATATTGGTGGTCAGGCATGGACGATGAGGTGGAGATGGTGGTAAAGGAGTGCGTGGCGTGTGCCATGAGTAATAAGAGCAGAATTGTTCGCCCGCAGCCAGTGTACCCAGTTGATGTGCCCAACGAAGTGTGGTCTAAGGTAGCATTAGACATCATGGGTCCCATTGAGTGTCTTGAGGGTGGTTTGAAGTTTGTGGTGGTGTTGGTGGACTACACATCGTGGTGGGTTGAGGCTGCTGCTTTTGAGACGGTAACTATAGACAATGTGATTGGTTTTCTCAAGAGGGTGTTTGACAGGGAAGGCATACCCGCGAGTATGGTCACTGACAATGGTGTGCAGTTTGTGTCTCATCGCATGCTGCAGTTTTTGAGGAGCAATGGCATTAGGCACCATAGGGCGGCCTTTTATAATCTTTCTGCCCATGGTTTTGTCGAGAGAATGAAGGGCTTTGCGAAGGGGGCCATTCAGTTGGTGATCACAAATGTTTTTGTTGGCAAGAGGTGGTCTCAGAGGCATTGACACTGTATAAACGAACACCCTCAATGTTTACCGGCAGGTCGCCATTTGAGCTCATGAGGGGAAGAAGGCAGAGTCCAGGTTGAGAACGGCTGCTCTGGGATGCGGGGTTCTTACGGAAGTGAACTTGTCAGAGGTGTTGGAAAGGGTATTTCCCAGGAATGGGTGAGGGCACAGCACGGGGTGAGGAGACCCCTTGATGTCAAGGTGGGAGATTGCACGTGTATAAAGAACCCCAAATTCATGGCAAAGGGGAGGAGTACATTCATGTCCCCCCGCTTTGTGGTGAGGGTGGGGGCAGGTTATGTGGTCCTGGATGATGGGACAAGGTGGAGCAATAGAAGGGTAAGTGTTGAGAGGTACCACCATGGCACTTTTGGTTGATGGTGGTTCCTCTTTGGAACCTCATTTAAGTGGGTTTTCGGTGGAGCAGGGTGTGTGCGAACCTGATGGCGGATCGGAGCTGGGCTGTGGTGAAGCACCCTCTTCTCAGGGTGGTGTGGACGGAGTGGGTGTGACTGAGGATGTGGCTGGGGAGCAAAATGCTAATGATTCGTCAGTAGTGACGGGGGTCACCCGTTGAGGGTTTGTGTGCTTCCCATTAGGATGAGAGGCTATGTCTGGGAGGGTGGTGGTGTGTGGGGATGGTTCTTGTATCTTTTATCTGCATGTGTTACCTTTTATGTGTAGTCTTCCACAGTTCCCATATTTGCATTGTATGTATAGTTGCGGGCACATTGCCTCCAGGGAGCACCTATTACTGCTCCTATTTTGCTGCACCGTTTTCTCTTGTGACTGCATTTAGTTCTGTTCATTTCTTCAATTCTGTTTTCTCTTTTGTTTGTGTTGTTTCATTTGGTGTTGTTCGGCTAAGGGAGGGGAAGTGTATTAATGGACTGCTGGCCGCGTAGCACGGGCCAGCATTTCATATTCCTTGTCAGTTGGAGAGGGGCCGAGTGGCGGTGCGACCACGGGGGTCTGTCCCACAATAAAGACTTACCTCAGTCCCTGCAGTTATTTCAGATTACATGTAGTGTAAATAGGATGAGCAAATTATAGTTTCAATGTGCGGCAACTGAGTTTCTTACTTTGTGATGCATTTGTGTTTTGCATAGTACATTTTCAAGATGATAGCCCTGAATGAAACCTGAGCTAATTGTCTAGATCATAGTGACCATTTGTTTCGCAGCCTAAGACTTCATGATAAGGGATGCATATATGAAGTGAAAGATATGCACCAACTATGGGATTTATCAGGTCATATCAATAGAAAAAGATGCAAGGACATATTAGTAACTCCCTTTATGTCACATTTGTGGAAGAGCTTGAATGTAGCTTTAAATATGACAAGTATTATGTTGGAATGCTGCTGATCAATGCTAGCTTGGTTATGATGTTGGCAAAATTATTTTTTTATTTGTGGTAATTCATGGATTCTACCATTTTATAGGGAAAGTTAATTTCAACTGGTAAATCTGCAGTGAACATTTCTTCTCTTGAGAAGTGGTTTGGTAATTGTACTTTGAAGTTATGGCTACAGAATGCTAGGTATTAGTAAAGTCTTTTAGCGTTTCAAGCTAAATATACCAGGTAAATGGTTTCTGAGTAATTGTGAAGCAAAGTGAATGAAGTGAATTTATTGTAAGTGAATAAGGTGAATTTATAGTGTCTAAGGTCTCACAGTTTGTATTTTATCTGTTCTGCAATAATCCATCAAATAAGTTTGACTTTTTTTATATGGTTGTGACCTTGCAAATAATATGGTTTATGTATATCTTTCACTCCATATGTGCATGCTTTATCATGAAATAAATTGTTTCTGTAGCGTATTTGGGCGCCCCCTCCTGAAAAAAACTTCTGCATACCCGACTTCTCCAGCTAACGCCCTATTTCTGTTACCCGCTTCCTTGGGAAACTCCTGGAGAAGTTGGCCTTCCCCTAACTTACCTCACACACTGAACTTGTTGGTGGTCTCCACGAGCATCAATCTGGATTCCGAACATCCAGAGGCATGAAAACTGCTCTTCTGAACACCCGTGAAGAACTGCTTGCATCTCTATACTCTGACTCTCCAGCAGTCCTCATTCTACTTGATCTCTCCTTTGCCTTTGACACAGTCAACCACTTCATCCTGATAAAATAGCTCCATGATACCCTGGGTGTCTCGGAGCGGGCACTGGACTGGCTAACCTCCTTCCTAACAGACCGCCCGTCCCAGGTTATTCTGGGCACCTTGTCCTCCCATACCTCTTTCTCCACCTGTGGTGTCCCCTGGGGCTCCAACCTCCCCCCTGACTCTTTAACACTTACCTTGCTCCGCTGGCATGCATAATTTCCTCCTTCTCCCCCAACTTCCAGTGCTACACAGATGGCACTCAACTCTTCTTCAAACTTCCTGCTGACCCTCTTTCTTTTCCATCATCCCAGACTGCCTGTCTGCTATTCAGTCTTGGTGCACTTCCAATGACCTCTTCCTCAATGCCAGTAAAACCGAGATCCTTCCTATTGGGACCCCTGCTCCCTCTTTCTTCCCCTCACTCTGGCCACTATGGACTCTCCCCTTCCCCTTCATCCAAAGCCAAAAACCTTGGAGTTATCTTCGACTCTTCTCTCTCCTCTCTCCCTCACATTCAAGACATTGCCAAGAAGTCAAACTTTCAACTCTTCCTTCTGAAAGATATTCTCCCTTTCCTCACTTTCCCCCCAGAAACTCAATGTTACCAGTGCTGTGGTTCTCTACAGGCTTGACTGCTACAATAGCCTACTCTTCAATCTACCCTCTTCCTCTCTACGAACCCTCCAGCTAATCCAGAATGGGGCAGTGAGATTTATCCTTGGCCTCAAGCCCAGGAACCACATTTCTCCTGCTCTAGAAATGCTTCACTGGCTCCCGGTTGCTGCATGGATTACATTCAGATCCCTCTGCATCAAACACAAGGCTATCTGTGGCCAGGTACCACGCTATCCACAACTTCTATCACTATATATTCTCCCTCTAGACCTCTAAGTTCCTCTGGTACCAACTCGCTGTGTGTGAAGCGTTTTGCTAAACAAAGGGCTGGAAGCCGATCTCCTGCTTCTTCAAGCTCCCTCTTGTGGAACAGCCTCCCCTTCCTCTTCGCCTTGAGCTGGACCTCCTCAAATTCCAGAAACTCCTCAAGACTTTCCTTTTCACTTCCTCCTTCCCTTATTCCCTCCTATGCTAACCTCACAGTCAGTACGATTGGTGACCAGGGCCCTTATGGCTGCTAGGGGCCATGGCCTCACACACCCAATCGCCTCAGCTTCTGCCTACACACAGCACTTGCCTCAGCACCCACTGACCCACCCCCACTGTAGGTCTGCACTTACCCACTTACATCTGCTGCTCACCCACAAGCAAGGACATTTCAGCACTTACCACCACTCCCTCCCCCCTCTTCTATCTTTACACATTCTGAATGCTCACAAGGTCTAGTAGGTTTGTCTTTATTCACTAGTGTATATATTGTTTTCAATCCCAATGTTCCCTCCCTGTTGCCATGTGGGCGCTTTGAAACACAATTTACTTGTTGTATAAGCGCCTAACAAATACACAATAACTAAAATAAAGGAACCACAGATATATCACAACCCGATAAACTCAGTACCCACCTAGTGAAACTCTACTTTGCTCATCTTATTTACGCTATATGAGCTTCTCAATACCATCCCACATTACTGCACTTAGAGCAAAGGTCTACATGGGGTATTTGTTTTATACTGCAGTATTTCCACTCTCATCTAATTGTTGCATTATTTAGCTCAGCTATGTAGAGTTCCTTAACAACAATATATGTAAAATTGTGTCTAACATTTCAGTCATAGATCTGAAAGTCGATTCTAATACTGTATTGTATGTAGAACAGTATGGGTACTATAATGTTAGGCACCAATGCATGCACGAGTCTAACCTGTGTGGTAGACAAAACTAAATTTTGGTAGTCATTTATAAATAATAATCAGCAACCATATTTGGCAGTTCCACAATTTGTTTTGGAAATTGTGTGTTTTGGCATGGAAGGAACCTATTTGGGTTTCATGCTATGTAATCACATATGCTGTTACACAATGCACTTGCACAGGGAGATGGAAAATGAATAGGGATGCATAGTAATGTGTATTCTTAAACAAGCAGCATACCTCTACCCTTGAAAAATATTGCAGCTGTGTTTGTTCTTCGAAGTTGGATATCAAGCTCTTCCCTATGACCCAATATTAGGAACTCGTTTTGTGTCCGGTTTGTGGAAGTGTTTGAATGTGGCCTTAGATATGACAAGTCTTATGATGGAGTGCAGTTAGAATGCTAACTTTGTTTTGATTTTGGCAACTGTTCTTTTCCTTCGTTGTGGTAATTCATGGATTATGCCATTTTACAGGGAAAGATAATTTCAACTGGCAAGTTTCCAGTGAACATTTCTTCTATTTAGAAGTGGTTTGGGAATTGTACTCTGAAGTTATGGTTACAGTATGGCAGGTATTACTAAAGAAATGTTCACTGGGATGAGGTCAAGGGCATTATAAATGAGGTTTGATAGGGTAGCTTTCTGGAGCTGCCCAGAGCACTTGGCCATTCAAACCCATAGAGTGTGGGAATGGGAAGTGGAGGTAGGACATACATGGTGATATCCTCTGTGGAGTAGCAGATGTAGTGATTTGTTTTTAGGTGAAATGCAGGGTAGGTGGTCAGGCCATTGGCCCTATGATGCTTGAACAGGTACAAACAGACAAGGCCTTGTCTTTGCACATTCTTTGATGAGGATGCCTAAGGAGTACTGATTAAATAGGTAGTGGGAGGAGCAAGTGAGTGGCAGGTTCTGGTCATGTGACCAGCAGCCTAATCAATGCTGTCTGCCTGGAGCTGACCTACAGTCCTTAAGTAGAGGCCTGTAAGGTGTGAAAAATGGAACTGGGTGGAGCAACTGAGTGGCAGTGCATTACCTTCCAGCTCTCTTCCCTCATCACCTTCCTCATGAATTGAGGATACACCAGAGATTAATGAATGGCAGGTTGCTACATCAAACCAAAAATATGTAACAGATTATCTTGCAACACCTTTATGTATGTGAATTAACAAGTTATGCTAATGTATGCAATGTTTATTGAGCTCAGGACTGAGATGCCCACTTTGCATCTTCGGTTTGTAGTGATGAATGAATGTAGAGGGAGAAGGAATGCCTTTTGCCCAATAGGCTGACATACCTCTTATAGATTAGCCTTATATGATTGGAGAACGTGTGTGAAGTATTTCATGTAGATGTAACGCTCACCTGGCTCCCACGGAGGCGCTGGTCTGGTCTGGGTTGCTATGGCCTCTTCAAGCGTGATGCGCAGAATTCAGACCACCGATTGAACAGGACCCCCAAATCTTGCTTGTCTGGCCCGTAGGAATATCCTTCTGCAGATGAGAAAGGGGATTAACTGTCTGCTGAATAGTGTGCTTGCTGCCCCCTTTCCCCCTTCGTTCTTCTCTGACTTCCTCCAAAACCCCCGGTTTAAGCTCACCTTATGGTTTAGAAGGATGAACTCTCCATCCTGCTTCTGGTGCATAGGCGCGCGTTCGTCCAGTTACTTCACTGGTTTTCAGAATGGCGCTGGCAAATCCACTTGACTTTTCTGAGCGATACGCCGTAAGTATGAAGATGCAAAAGTTCAAGTGTGAGCCTCCTTTTATGTTGTTTTTTCCTGTCCTTTATTTCAGGTGCAGAACAAAGGCAATGCGTTGAGGGGTTAAATTGCCGGTGGTAAAATCAGGTGAGTTAGTGATGAGGGCGACCCCTCTAAATGTCTTTATAATTCCCCAGTAATGTCTTTTGTCCTTTCCCCATAGGGGCTGGGGTGCGGTACCTGCCAAAGATGCGGCGCCGACCCGAGATGTGGAATGGTTCACCAAGAAAAGCCGGTAAGTAATATGGCTGAAAATTCGGCTTTCCTCTTGTGTTCCCTTGCTCACCTTTTGTCTCTTCTTCTATCTCCTAGGTGCAGAGATGTGGCGACCGGTGCTGAGAGCCGCGATGGAGCCGGGCGGCGTCTCGGGAATAGGTGAGTGAAGCGCGGCGCTGCAGCGAGCAACGCAGTGCTTTTAAATGGAAGTCTTCCTTCAGGAATGCTGGCGTGAAGATTCCGGATGCAGGTAAGAAGGTTGAATAAGTTCTTGGTTTTCACCTTTCTCTTCTCTTATTCCCTTACAGGTGTTCCAGGTTCGAGGCGGGCGTGGCTGGAGTCCAGGTGCAGGAGCAGACACGGTGAGCGTTCAGCTGCTGGGATGCAGAACAACGCGAAGAACGTGTGGCTGTCCGGGCGTGGCTTAAATAGCCTTGGAAGAAGTTCCAGGTGAGTATTCTTCCACAGCCCCACCCAAGTAACAAAATAGTTCCTTCAGAAAAATAGTCCCTCCTAAGCCTCATTTAGCTTGGTTCTTCATACAGCATGGTCTGCATCAGGTGAGTGTGCAGCATGGTCTGCTTCAGGTAAGTGCACCAAACACTTCCCCTTATGAGCCTGGCGCCTATGGCACCAGGACTGATGTCCAACATGAGCCTGGCGCCAACGGCGCCAGGACAGAGTCCAAAGAGCCCCTATAAAGGGCCGCTGGGCTTTTACCCGGGGGCGTGATGCCTGCTCCCGGGGGTGCTGGGCCTGGCCTGGTGCTCCGGGGGTAGGCATCATGACAGCACTCCCCCCCAAGGCCCCTCCCAAGGTCGTTTCCCCAGGAGGTTTCGGTTTGTTCGGGAAATTCCGATGGAACCTTTTTACTAGCCGTGGTGCATGTACGTGGTCACTGGGTTCCCAAGATCTTTCCTGAGGCCTGTACCCCTTCCAATCAATTATATAAAAAAGTTTTGATTTTGAGATCTTAGAGTCCAAAATGTTCTTCACCTCGAATTCAGGCTCCCCATCTATCTGGATTGGTTCTGGTGGCTTTATTAATCTGGTTCCTGGTTGCACTGGTTTCAAAAGCGACACATGAAAAACGGGGTGAATCCGCATATTAGCTGGTAGATCTAGCTTGACTGCCACTGGGTTAATTATAGCTTTGATCGAGTAAGGGCCTAAATACCTTGGATTAAAAGTCTGAGGTCCCTTGAGCGGTAAGTGTTTGGTAGCCAACCATACTTGATCCCCTATTTGGTATGGAGGCGCCTCCTTTTGATGCAGATCCGCATTATTTTTGTATTTCCCTTTCGCATGTAGTAAGTGTGCAGTAGCATCCTTGAAGGCTTGAGTAATCGTAGAATGCAAATGGTCCACTGCGGGCATTTCGAGGCTCAAAGGTGAGTCCAAGTCTGAAGTACGAGGGTGATGTCCATATAGGGTATAAAAGGGGCTCTGACCAGTTCCAGAGTGTATCGAGTTATTGTATGCATATTCAGCCACCCATAAAATATCCTTCCAATTACCCTCCGATTGGTGCAACATACATCGTAGATATTGTTCAAGGGACTGGTTCGTTCTCTCCGTCTGACCATCGGTCTGTGGGTGGTGGCTGGTTGAGAGTCTTACGTCGATTTGTGCCAGTTGACAACACTTTTTCCAAAAATGAGAAATAAACTGGCTTCCCCGATCGGAGATTAGTATGGACGGGAATCCATGCAGACGGATGATATTTTCGAGGAATTCCTTGGCAAGAACAAAAGCTGAAGGTAATCCTTTCAACGGAATAAAATGGGCCATTTTGGAAAATAAATCCACCACAATCAGAATAGTATTGTATCCATTACAAGAGGGCAGGTCCGTGATAAAATCTAGTGACAAGGTGTGCCAAGGTGCTGGTGGAATGTCTAAGGGTTGAAGAAGACCGGCGGGTTTTGTTTTTTGACCTTTGTTTTGGGCGCAAACTCCACAGGACATCACGAAAGATTTAATATCCTTTCGCCAGGACGGCCACCAGAATTGTCGTTTAATTTTTTCCTCTGTTTTGGCAATGCCAGGATGTCCTTCCATCAGAGTATTGTGATAACGGGAAATAACCAGTTCTTGCAATTCCTTTTCTGGCAAAAATAAACATCCTTGGAAGTAAGGTAAGCCATCGTTGATTGAAAAGGCAGAGCCCCTTTTGATCCAATCCTGCAAGGCTGAAGAGTCCAGGAATAGTTTTACCCGTGCTTGAATGTCTTGAATGTCTTCAAGGGTTTGTAAAGTGGTTATCCCCAAGATTCTTTGTTCGGGAATTATCAGCACAGGTTCTGAGTTTGTGTCCATTTCTCCCATTCCAATCCGCTTTGCCATTCTTACAGCCGGGACGGTAAGTGATTATAAAATCGAACTCAGCAAAGAATAAAGCCCATCGGAGCTGTCGTGAAGACTGAGCCTTGGCAGTTTTTAAATATTGTAAATTTCGGTGATCAGTGATCACGGTGATGGTATGCCTGGCGCCAAGAAGATAATGCCGCCAAGCCTTAAAGGCAGACTTAATGGCTAATAATTCCTTATCAGTGATTGCATAATTTATCTCCGGCGGCAAGAACTTTCTGGACCAAAATGCTACGGGGTGCAGTTGGTTGGTTTCGGGGTCTCTCTGAAACAGGACAGTTCCCATGGCTAAGCTGGATGCGTCGGTTTCGACTATATATGGGAGATCAGGACGCGGGTGTTTCAAAATAGGTGCGGACGTAAATTTAGCTTTTAATTCCTGAAAGGCCTGTTCAGCTTCCTCGGTCCATTCAAAACATTTATTCTTCCGCAAGAGTGCAGTGATGGGTTGCACCACCCGTGAAAATTCCGGGATAAACCTGCGATAAAAATTGGCAAAACCAAGCATGCTTTGGACACCTTTCACGGAACTAGGTGATGGCCATTTGAGGATGGCATCCACTTTCCGTGCGTCCATTCGGACCCCTTTAGGTGTCAGGATCAATCCAAGAAACTCAACCTCGGTGGTATGGAAAACGTATTTTTCCAGCTTTGCAAACAGTTTGTGCTGGCGCAATTTCTCAAGGACGGCCCTGACATGTTTTCTGTGATCTGATTCCGAAGAGGAGTACACCAGAATGTCATCGATATACACGACAACACAGACATCGATGAGTTCCCGAAGGACATCGTTCATGAAGAATTGGAAGGCAGCAGGCGCGTTGCACAACCCGAAAGGCATCACCTGGTATTCGAATAGTCCATATTTTGTACGGAAGGCCGTTTTCCATTTGTCGCCTTCTTTTACTCGTACCAGATGATAAGCCCCCCGGAGATCTAACTTGGTGTATATGCAAGCGTCCTTCACCTGGTCAAGGAGTTCAGGGATCAAAGGCAGAGGGTAACGATTTTTAACAGTTATCTGGTTCAATGCGCGGTAATCGATACAAGTTCTAAGGTCGCCTTCTTTTTTTGGCACGAAGAACAAAGCCGAGGATGCCGGAGACTTTGACGGGCAAATGAAACCATTGGCTAGGTATTGATCTAAATATTGTCTCAAATGCAGATTCTCCGGCTCAGTAAGGGCATAAATCCTGCTACAAGGGGGTTGTGCACCGGGCACCAGATCGATTTGGCAATCGTACGATCTGTGAGGAGGTAACGTGTTGGCCTGTTCCTTTTGGAAGACGTCCTGAATGTCTTGATATTCCGGAGGTAGTTGCATGGAGACAGAGGTTACTGATGCTAGACTGATCTTCAGATTTTCTGGGTAGCAGGTTCGTGCACTCTCCGGAAAGGTTATTCTCTTCGCTCGCCAATCAATTTGAGGATTATGTGTCTCTAACCAAGGGATTCCGAGAATAACCTGAAACTGTGGAGCCTTGATTACATGAAACACAACGGCGCCAGGACAGAGTCCAAAGAGCCCCTATAAAGGGCCGCTGGGCTATTACCCGGGGGCGTGATGCCTGCTCCCGGGGGTGCTGGGCCTGGCCTGGTGCTCCGGGGGTAGGCATCATGACAGTAGAGTAAATAAGATGAGCAAAGTAGAGTTTGAATGGATGGTAACTGAGTTTCACAGTTTGTGATGCATTTGTGGTTGGTACAGTACATTTTGAAGATGCTAAGCCTAAATGGTACCTGAGCTAATTGTATAGATCATAGGGAGCATTTGTTTTACAGCCTTAGAATTCAAATATGAAGTGAAAGATATTCACCAAGCATGGGATTTGCCAGGTCATACCTATAGAAAAAGACACAAGGACATTTGATAGGGGGAATGTATTTTTCTCACACATAACCATAGCATAACATGTGCTACTGCTTGAACCCTCTTCAGAAAACACTGAAATAAAATATGGAAAACCCTACTTTCCAAGTAATACCTACAAACTGTACTACATTACAAACCTAAATATACTGAATACATTTTATATAAACAAGAATTTATGTTATATATTGAAAATATAAAAAAACACAATCACTGAGCTTCACCATCCCAAATGTTTTCATTTACAGATATTTTCTAAGATGCCATCAAGCAAGCAACAACTATTTGCCAGAAGGAGCAAGCAACAACTATTTGCCAGAAGGAAGAATCGTGTGCAGGGAAGTCAAGTTTCACAATATAATATTTAAAAAAATAGTGTTCTCAAATCTGTAGACAGATATTGTAGCCAGGGGCGTTGCTAGGGGGGGGGGCTAAGGGCGATATAGCCTCTGATCTTTTGGTTGTAGCCCCGGATAGAATCTCAGTAGCTACAGCCAAAAGACTAGCTAGTCCCAACAGTTCCGACATCAGTTTAGCCCCGGGTCTTTTCCAGACCTAGCAACTCCCCTGATTGTAGTTAATACAACAATATCTGTTATGGATAATACTTTTGAAAATCTGCAATTTCAAATAGGAGATGTGCTAACTGATCAAATGAATGGAACCCAGAATGTTTTAGTGAAGGTAATAAAAGAAAACATTTATCAGATCTGTTAGTAGAAAACTGAGATTTTTTGTTGAAAAGATTTTAAATGTGCTATCAATTTGAAACAGAGGAATAAAGATATATATATAGGAAAATGTACTACTATCGAGTTTTTACAAATCATTGGAGAAGTTGGAACACAATATCTAGATATGTTGTAAAGCGTTTTTTGCAAGTGAAAAATTTGAAGTAATAATTAAAAAAGTTTTTCATATGAAAAGAAAATTATTCATTTTTGTTTTGAATAAACTTAAGAAATTATTTAAGGTGACTACACCATTCCATAGAAATATAGAAACAGTTCATGTACTTACACGTGACAACTTTAGGGACATGTTTGGCGGAGAGTGGAAACATACTTCTCATACAGAAAGATTTTTTAAGTAGGAGACTTACATTCAGAGAAAGAATGTGCCTCTTGCTATTGATGAGAGTGGGCATAGCTATGAAGTGCAAAATGGTGTGATTTCTAAAAAAAGTAGGCATGCTAAGATCTGAAAATACAGAAATGGAACATTTGTAGAATCAAATCTAAAAAAAAGCAAATTGAGGTATGGATGTGCAATATTTTGTGCAATATTGTAAAGTCTTAAAGAGATTTTTGCAAGTTTTGCACAAAAATAATGTTAAAAGACAGATCAAGATGCTATAGAGAATAGATGACTGTGAAGTTCGTGAAAAAAACAGGACTCCTGGGCCCCTCTCTTGCTTGTCTTGATAAAAGTAGATGTAAGAGTCAGTTTCATAATATACGGATGCTGGCTGGACATCATTTTAAAATTAGATACCTTGTAGTTAACCTATATGAGTGCAAAACAGCAAGTATGTCTCTTGCACCTTTAAATCAAACACTTTTGACTGGAACTGTAGAAAGTTTAGTTTGTACACTGCAGATGATAAATATAATGATATGCTATGATATGATATGATATGATATGGCATTTATAACGTGCTTATACACAAGTGTTTCAAGGCGCGATGATGCAAGGGAGGGGAACAGAGAGAGGACAAAGACAACGATATGACTAGGCCTACTGACATTGAGATTGCGCAATTGCAGGGGAGAGGGGAGGGGAAAAGTGCTGAGGTAGCAGAGGGTGGGCAAGTGCCGGACATGGGATCAAAACAACAAATAGTGCTGCCAACAGGTGGCTAGTGCGAGTGTTAAAGTGCAGACAGCAAGTGTCTAATAAGTGCAGGTAGGGGGACTGCAGAACTGCAGATACAGACCACAAGTGCAGGGGTGCCAGGAGGCAGTGCAGGTGTGCAACTGGGCAGGCAGGGACATGGGCCCGACTTCCGAGAATAACCAGGTGACCAGTGCAGTATCAGACAGGAGATCAGCAGCGGAGAGGAAGGGAGAAGGCAGAAGCAAAGAGGAAGGTCTTGAGGTGCTTCCGGAACCATAAATGGTTCTGCTCAAGTTTCAGAGAGGCAGGGAGGCTGTCCAAAGGAAGGTACCAGCCGAAGAAAGAGATCTGCCCCAACTTGCTGCTTGGAGAAGCGACTGACCCTCAAGGAGTTGGAGGTAGAGGAGCAAAGAGCTCGAATAGGAAGATATTTCTGAAGAGAGAGTTTGAGGTTTTGTGGTCCCAGGCCCCAGAAGGCCTTGTGGACAATGCAGAGGGTCTTGAACTTGATCCTTGCAGCCACTTGGAGCCAATAGAGAGATCTCAGGGCTGGAGAGATACAATCCCTTGACTTGAGGCCAAGGACAAGTCTTACAGTCCTGTTCTGGATGAGTGTAAAGGACGGAGAGTAGAGGCAGGCAGATTTAAAAAGAGACTGTTGCAGTAGTCCAGCATAAAGAGAATTAGAGCTCTGGAGGCAGTGAGCTTCTCGGGGAAGGTGAGGAAAGGGAGAATACCTCTGAGGAGGTGCAGCTGGTAGTTTGACTTTTTAGAGAAGTCAGAGATGTGAGGTGAGAAGGAGAGTGTGGAGTCGAAGATGACCCTGAGGTTCTTCGCCTCACAGGTGGGAGCAGGAAGAGAGCCAAGAGTGGCCAGCCAGAGATTGACAGGAAAGGAAGGTGCAGGTGTGTTGATGACGAGGATATCCGTCTTACTGGCATTAATGCAGTGATCATTGGCAGCACACCATTCCTGGATTACAGGCAGACAATCCGGGATGAGAGAGGGAGAAGAGGCGGCAGAGGGGAGCCTGAAAGTGAGCTGAGGGTCATCCGCATAGCACTGAAAGTTGGAGCACAGAGCAGCAATTCAGTGGGCGAGAGGTGCCAGGTATTGGTTGAACAGCCAGGGAGAAAGGTTAGCCCCCTGGGGAACACCACAGGTAGAGAGTGAGATAGAGGAGAGGAAGGACTCAAGTTGGACCTGGGAGGGTCGGTCTGAGATGAAAGAGGTCAGCCAGGCCAGAGCCTGATCAGTGATACCCAGGTTATCACGGAGCCAGTTGAGCAGGATGGCATGGCTGACCATGTCAAAAGCAGAAGAAAGATTGAGTAAGATGAGGACAGAGGGGTGATTAGCATCAAGGTTAGAGAGCATTTAAAAGAGAATGTGTATCTAGATGAAACTCCTACAGGAACTGGAAATGCTGATCCTATGCTTTCAAAGGATCTGATTTTTCAACAGTATAAAAAAAGTATTGCAATGTTTGACTTTTCTTCTACTGAAAGACCTGACATTGTTTGCGTATCTTGTTGACATACTTTTTATAAGTCTCAAGTGCAACTAGTGTACATTGAGGAGAAAATTAAACAGAGTGTAGAAGATGTTTGGACAGAACATTATTTGTATTTGTTTGTAGAAGAATGATTTGACACTGGTGAGCCACTTTATGTTTGTAGACATTGGAGGTCATTACGACCTTGGAGGTAGCCATGCCGCTATTTGCAGCATGGCTACCCCCATTCCGGGTACCGGGTCCGGGTTCCTGGAAAGGGGAAATACCGGGCCATTCCAACCTTGGAGGGCCCGGTATTTCCCCATTCCAGGAACCCATCCCCATTCAAGCCCCCATAGGGCTCAATGGGAATGGGGACCATGCTAACAATGGGCCCGTTAATAACGGCCCGTTGTTAGCATGCTGGACCACGGGACCCGCTAAGGACGCCTGGTAAAACCAGGCGTCCTTAGCGGGTCCCGCGAGCGGAACTCGTAATGAGGCGGTAGGGGGATAATGGGGCTGGCAGCTCTACCAGTCCCATTAACCCCCTACTGCCAGGGTTGTAGTGACCCCCACTGTGTTGGTTTTATAATCAAACGAATATTCCTGCAAGAAGTGTTGTGAATGACATGGTAGTGCCTGATATCCCTGTTGTGCTTCAAACATTGAACATGTTTGAAGTGATTGCATTGCAAACTGTTCATCCTTTTCAAGTTATTGTTAGATTGTAAACAAAGATGTCAAACCTGCCTAGAAAATCATTACTGCAAGGCGTGAGAGGCAAAGTTGTGTATTTACCTCTCAATTTGGAAGAAAATGTCAACACTCTAGGAGTGAAGTGTGAAATTGCACATTAGTTATTTGTCTTAGTAAATGGTGTTGCCACTTAAGGTAAGAGCATTTGGCAACAGCTTATAGCTATTGGAAATCTGAAAAACATATTGGCATTTCTTTTGGAGCACAATGATTTATACAAAGGCAGCATGACTGTACCAGACTTGTCTATGCTTGATGTTGAGTCAACAAACAAAAGCAGTGAAAGTCATTTGCAATGTCTATCTGCCACTGAAGGGAATAGTTTGTATGAACATTACACTATTCATCCTCTACACTCACGTGAATTCATGGGCGACAGTTTAGAATTGTATCAAATCAAAGCAATGAAATGTACACCAATCAGTGTCTGGAAAAAGACGTTAGAAGCTTGTGGTTTCCCTATGCTTTTTCCTACTGGTACAGGAGGCAGATTGGATGATCGGACGGTTCTAATCTCTTCTTCAGAATATCGTTGTACAAGAATGTATTCTGAAGACTCCCCATTCCGCACCAATGTTGAATATATTTTTCACTTATTGTATGAAAGTGAATTTTCAACATTATGTTATGCTGTTGCTCATACACTTCAGGCCGGAAGTAGATTTCAAAATATTTCTGGATGTGAGATGCTGCAACAGGTGAAGGAAAATAAATATGTTTTAGAGGGTAAACGTACCAATATTCTTTCTCCAATGAGATGAACTAAGGAATATTGGTATAGGAGACACTCAGAGGTTAGATGCATGATCAGAAACGTGGGCTCTCCAACTTGGTTTGTGACTTTAAGTTGCACTGATTATGGTTGGGATGATCTTGCTGAATGGATTTGTGAAACTAATCCACAGAAAGAAAACAGAGAACACATGACACCAGGAGAATTGTGTTCCATGGGCCCTGTAAGTGTATAGCGGTTCTTTCATCACCGGATTTTAGCCATGTTACACTTTATATTTAATAAAGAAAATGGTCCAGTAGGCACTGTTGAACATTTCTTTTGGAGGGAAAGGTACCAGGCATATGGGGCTCCACATATACATATGCTGTTGTGGATTAAAGATGCTCCTCAATTTGGGAAACAAAGTGATGGCTGTGTGATGGAGTTCATAGACACATATATTAGTTGTTCCATTCCTGCTCAGCATGTGAATACTGATCTATGGAGCAAGGTGGAAAGATTTCAAAGGCACTCATGTGGAAAATACTGTCAGAGAAAATACAAAAGCAAAAAAAGTAGTACACTCAGTGCAGATTTGACTTTCCAAGGTGTGTGGCGCCAGTTAGTTGAGAGAATAGTTTGATGTCATCTGTTCAAAACCATGTTAGTGGTAAGTCACCAAGAAATACCTATCATCTGAAAAGAGATAAGGAATGCCAATTCATTAATGATTACAATCCTGTCCTTGCTCAGCTTTGGAATGCAAATACTGATGTTCATTATATTCCTGATGATACAACAGCTGTTGCTCGTTATGTTACAGCATACATGAAAAAAGCTGACAAGAGCAATGCAGTTGAGGTGTGGACAGATTTATCAGCAGATAAAAGTCTTAGTCAGAAACTTCTAAGCTTTGGTCTAAAGATGTAAGCACCTAGCGAGTGTGGTAGCTATGAAGCTGCAGATTGGCTAACTAGTTTGCCTCTGTATGGACGTAGCAGTAATGTACTTTAGTTAAGTCTTGGCCCAGCTAGTACTAGAAATCGGGTACTGAAGCCTTTGAGTGAAATTCAGCAGTTAGCTGAAACAGTACTTGACAGTACAGAGATTCTGAAAAACAACTTGATTGATACATATTATCCAAATCAATCTGTAGAGTTGGAGGATCTTTGTTTATATGAAGTAGCGGAAGGCTACTTGTATCGAAATATTGAAACAAACAGTGACAGAGGATGGTTTAAAGTACATGAATGTACTGGTTGTCTAGTGAGACATGAGAAGGCAAGTCTCATCAACCACATGAAACTGTTTTGCCAAACTGCAGAGAAAAAGGAATTATTTCATTTTTGTCTTTTGCAGTTGTTCTACCCATGGCGTGCAGCAAGTGATTTGCTTGGAGGTTTGGAAACTTTTGAAGAGTTATTTTGTGTTATTAAATGCTTAATTGCATATCCAAAGGTTGAACAGTACTTGGCATTACTGGAGAAAAAACTAAGTCAAGAAGAACTTTTGGCAGCTGAATTCGCAAAAGAGACTCCTGAGGGAAGTCAAGATTGTGCAGCAGGAAGTCAAAAAGTGCTTTGTGAGCCAATCATTCAAACTGATGTTGAGCTTGCCATGGAGGAAGTAGAAAGTGCAATGCAACAAACTAAAGTTGCAGATGCAAATTATGATGAAATAGTAAATTTAATATAGAATAAGAAGTTTATTGTTAAATCAAAGATACGTTCTTACATGGTTTACAGCATGACAAGCATGAATGTCCTTTTGTCCAATACAAACCTGTATTGTTGTATGTTAGTGGACAAGCATAAACAGGTAAATCTTTTTAATTCATGCATTATGTATTGTAACTGCTCCAACAGGTTTAGCAGCATTCAGTGTAGGAGGTGTTACTTTGCATCGACTGTTGATGCTGCCAGTGGAGCATGGCAGCAAACTAGAGTATCGAAAATGTTTATCAAGTGTAGCACAAGAAGTAGGAAAAATTCTTTGAGAATTAAGTACCTTGATTGTAGATGAAGTAAGCATGGCGTCTAACTTGATGCTAGCTTTCATTCACTTGTGAATGTAAGCGGTTTTGAAGACTGACTACAACATTTTGTTTGAAGGTAAACATGTATTTGTTTTTGGAGACTTGGTACAATTAACTCATGTGAAAGGTCAACCAGTTTTCAAAATGCTGCAATCTAAGGATAATCAAAAAAGTATAGGAAGTATTGGTAATTTTAACCTTTGGAATTGTTTTGAATTCCAGGAACTTACCATTAATCAGACCCTCCAGGATTTTGAGGCATGAAATTACAAATTGTGCGGCATGAAAGGGCACATTTTGTGGCACAAATCTTTATTTATTGCAGCATTTTTGCACCACAATTGTTATTGACTGGAGGGTGCAATATTGGCACATTGCAGGAAAGAGGCAGTGTTTAAGGCTACAAGAGAGTCAGGTTGTCATTATTTGTACCTTTTGTATCAAATGAATAGGAAGAGTCCAAGAAGTCTCTGGCTTGACAGAACAGTGTTTGTTTTGGCTACATTTTTTGGTTTAATGTGCATGCCTATTTAATATTATTAACGTTATTGATCATTATCAGTTGTAATGCTGAAAATATTCCCCATCTATGTTCTCCAATCCCCCAAACACCCACACACCTCTCTCACACAACACACCTCACACGTTTCACCAATTCCCCATCACAACTTGTATTTTTGAACCTCACTCTCGGTCATACACATACTCACATGCTCCAAGTCACTATTTGCACTCTTCGGTCCCTGCCAAACTCCAAATTATACTCCCAACTCACACCTTAAGCTCCACAATTCCTTCCGCGGTATGTAGTCCTTCAGTCTTTCGTGCTTCTTCTGCATCTTGCATCCTTTCTCCGATTCTATAGCACTCTTCCCTCATACTTTCTCCCAATCTGCAACTTGCTACCTCTTTCCGGCCAACCCCACTCTTTTTTTTTGGCCCAATGCTACACCTGAGCCCATGCTCCCTCCACTTTCTGTACCTCTGCTCCCTCTCTGATTTCTGGCCCACTGCCCCACTGCATCCTTTCGGCTATCTTGCCCACCGCTTCCCCCTCTAACCCACTGCTCTCCCTCTGACCTCACACAGCTTTCTTGCCTACCCCACTACAGCTCACCCATCACTCTCTCTCTCTCTCTCCTTTCCCTCTCATATTGTGACAATTTTTAAATTTTTGAAAACTAGATTTTGGCCCAGATCCTCAAAAATGTGGCATCTAAAAATAGAGTATAGGATGTGCTATTTTTAGATAACCCATTTTCGGAAATGAGCAGATCACCTTATTCTCAAAGGTGACTTGTGCATTTTCATGTGGCTGAGCTGTGGCACAAATGATGCGCTGGCCAGCTGCCTTGAATATGTTTGTGTTGGAAGTGCTCTCCCGACAATGGTCTACAGGCTCCCAGTGCATTTCACTGTGACAGGCCCTGAAGGGTCCTGCCACTGTAAAATGCAACCCAAACAAACACATTTCTATCCCATTTGGGGAACCGAAATGCAAGTGAGACAGCAGCTGACACACTTAGGAAAAAAAGTATTGCATGAGTCAGTAGGGTCAGTAAAGACCATGGGGGTCATTCCGAGGTTGGAGGTAAGGAATTACCGGTACCGGTAAGGGTGCCGATGCCGGTAATCCCTTACCTCCATATTCCGAGGTCCTTTTGTGGGTCCTTCCTTACCTCCTGCTTTTAGCAGGAGTAAAGTACGGGACCCGCAAAGGTACTTCGGAGGTAATTACGGTACCGTAATTTACGGTGCCGTAATTACCTCCTTCCCCATTCCCATTGAGCCCTATGGGGCAGAAATGGGAATGGGGAAGGGCAAAAGGTGAATGGGGAATTACCGGTCCCTCCAACCCTGAAATGGACCGGTAATTACTCCATTCACCATGCTGGATTTGGGACGGTTTCGGAGGCAACCATGGAGCTAATTACTCCATGGTTAGCTCCAAACCCGGAATGAGGCCCCATGTCATGCAGTGGCACCCCACCCCCGTGCACCTATTCAAAGTGGGCCCATAGGGTTGCCTACAATTTCTGCACATTTAAAAGTGCATCTTGTTTGTCACTTTGGGATGAACTTTTAAATGCGCAGAAACACCCCCTAAAGGAGTGAGAAGGACATCTAAATGGGCACATTTAAGAAGTGCCCATTTTGATGTCCTTTGTGGATTGGGCTGCTCTTTTATTGCGCATGCGATTAGACGTGCTTGCGCATTTCATTTCTTGAGCCAAAAAAAGTGTTGAGAAAGTGTCCCTTTGAGTAATTTTTTTTTGCGGGTGTTTTTGCAAAAACAGAAGTTTTTGCACTTTAAAAAAAAAATCCAGTTTTCACTGCATTTTGCGCTATCGCAAAATCGCTATAAGCTGCAGGGTCTGATTAATATGAGGCAATCTAAAGACTTTATGCAGAAATGCTTAATAAGATCCATATAGGTGTTCTTCAAGAGAATGTGAAAGCAGTCCTAAAGGGAAGACTGATTTCTAACATGTCTCATGCAGATTGCAGTCAATCCGGTGTCATGTTGACTTTTCAGGAAAAAAACATTTATTGTGTTGATTTGATGTGCACACTTACAGAGCGTAACAAGTTTAACTGTACAATGCTACTGTCAGAGAAGCAAAGTATTGCGGAGATAACATTGTGTAATGCTTTAGATGTTCTTGTTATGCCATTAGAGTTGGATAAGAGAGCAAAACCTCAATTAGTTCAAATAGGGAACTCAATTCCTAAAACAGCAGGTCTAGAAGAAGTTTTAAAACTGTGCATCAATGAACGAGTAATGTTAAAGAGGAACTTGAATGTAGGAATTGCTCTAGTCAATGGAGCAAGAGTGATTGCATTTCACACTTTTCCTCACAGTACAAATATTGAACATGTTGAAGTAAAGTTTGACTGTGTAGAAGAAACTCATTTGATTTCTATGACCTCTGCATGTTTCATGCTTTTTAAGGATACCTCTGCATATGCAATTACTATTCATAAATCACAGGAGTTGACTTTAGAAGCAGCACTTATTGACATTGGTCATACAGTGTTTAAAGAAGGAATGTCATATGTAGCTCTGTCACGTGTGAAAAATATTGAAGGTTTATTTTGAATAAACTGATGAAAGAAAAGTGACAGCTGACATTTCTTGCATTAAAGAATATAATATTTTACATGTACTGTATGCTCCTCACTTGAACCTTATACCTGTACCTGCTAAGCACTTGGCCAGGAAACATAAGGAGTCATAAAACTACATTCAAATAAAATAATTCCTCTTAAGACTAAAAAACAACAGAATCTACCGGAGTTGGATAGTTGTTCAACTATGACATACTCTCATTGCAGATTTAGTAATGAAACAGGAGTTGAATGCTATTCTAATGCAGCTTTGTGTATGTTGTTTCAAATGACACAATTGGTGCAAGAAATAGCTTACATAGCAGACAAGCAGCTGTGTGTGGAACTTTCATTTCTTAAAATATCTGTAGATAAAAAAGCAAAGCAGTACACATTTGGTATTGTCAATCCGAAATATAGTAACTGTTGAAAGGGGAAATCATCAATTTTCTCAAAATACACAGGAAGGTAGTCAAGAATTTTGAATGAGATAGCTCAGCGGGTTGAGCGCTCACTGCTGCAAACTGAGTTTCATCTGCAGGTCGCAGGTTCGAATACCGGCAAGGCCAGCCCAGCCTTTCACCTTTCCGAGGTCGATAAATGAGTACCAATTTCAGTTAGGTGATATTGTATTTAAATATGTGCTCTGTAAAGCACTTTGGATAAAGGCGCTATATAAATAACACATCATTATCGTAGATGGATATGTAGGAATTAGTTAGGAGTGGAATCATATGTGTCCACAATGTAAGAAAGATTACACTGCTCATGCTATTGCTGAAGGATTTATATATGTTCATATCCCTGATCAGGAAAGTGTACATTTTTCTGATCTTCTAACTAAAGCATTCCATGACATGCTATGCAGTGGCTGTGGTTGTAATTTCCAATCTACACTGCAAAATGTAGTTTTTAATAAGTATGTATTGATTATTTTTCAAAGATATAGTGTAGATGGTAGGAAAATGAACACGTCAGTAATTAATTTTGTAAATAGTCAAGTTTCTATTAGTAAGAAAACTTTTAAGACATGTGTCATTCTTTTTCATGAGGTGGCATCCATTCACTGTGGACATTTCACAACATGGGTGTGTACAGGAGTAGATTGCCTTGTTTGTAATGATTCTATAGTCAAACACCAAACTAGATTGATGAAGGGTTTAACGAATGTTTATTTAATGTTGTTAGAACCAACGTTTTAAAATATGTTTTATATTCTTTCTGAATATAAACATGCAAAATAAAAGTTAGAAATGGAAGACTAGGGTAATAAGTGTTTTATATAAAGTAGAAGATGGATTGTTACTAGGCTGTATTTTAAAATCAGTATGAAATAAATGTAGATAATAATATTCTGAAGATTATCTAAATTAGAAGAGAAAACAGCATTCTGCAATCTTCTACTTCTGTTTTATTGTGTAAAACAGTGTATATTTTAATATCTACAAGTGTTCCCTATAAGTGCTAGGTTACATAAATGGTTCCTTGTACATCATTTTGAGTGTTAGGGAGTGTAGAAGGTCATGACTTTTTACATATGAAACAAGTAAACGGTAGGCTGTAGATACAAAAACAATAAAGTACAAGGTTTGTAAAATAAATGAAATCTAACTACTAATAAGAGTTTTAGGGAAGGATTTAGATATACTGTGTTTACTTGTCATGTGTGTGTTGGCCAAAATAAGGACGCACACAACATTTAAAAAGTGTACTATGTATTGTGTCATTACATCGAGGATGTTTTTTGTTTTTTTGTCATTAGCTTCTTAAGTGTGTAGGTGGCCAAAAAAAGGATGCACACTAAATTAAAAAAGAAGTACTCTAATGGCAATGTAGAGATCATTATTATATTTTAAAATGAAGTTTGATTTAATAAAAAAAGTATTCCACACTACACACAACTATTGTTACACTTCACCCACAAGGTTCCTCCAGTGCATCGTTGCCTTCCTCTGTTTCGCGCTGGAAACATAGCGCTGCTGCATCCCTTTGGCAGAGGCATCGGTTGCCATGGAGACTGTTTGCAGGCAGAACACTTCCGCGTCATGTGAGGCGTCACGTGCATACCGGCAACGCACGTACGTGGTAGCTCCTCCCTCTACGAGTTTAAATCTGGCATGATTGAGGAGTTCAGTGCTGCTAATTGCAGTGTTAGTCATTACACTTTGACTCTTTCCTCCGATTTCCTTATCGGAAGATTCCTTTTGCTTACCTTGGTGTTCCAACTCCGGTTACGTCCCTGGACTGCCTCCATCCTTCCCTCTTGGACTCTGCTTAACTGGTATCCCACGCAGAACGTCCCTGGACTGCCTCCGTCCATCCCTCTTGGACTCTGCTTATCTGGTAACCGACACAGAACGTCCCTAGAATGCCTCCGTCCTTCCCTCTTGGACTCTGCTTGCCTGGTATCCAACGCGGAAAGTCCCTGGACTGCCTTCGTCCTTCCCTCTTGGACTCTGCTTACCTGGTATCCGACGCAGAACGTCCATGGACTGCCTCCGTCATTGTCTTACTATATTCAAGTAAGTTCTCTTGCTATTTACTTTTTTGCTCCTTTCCATACACACCAACATAGGAGTTGTGTATCCCGCTTAGGAGTAACCTTCCTGTCTTAAGATACGCTAAATCCATCATCTCATATCTAAAGCATCTTTTGGGAACTTATAATTCTGACCGTCCATTCAACTCAGACCTGTATTGTGGTAATTCCAGTTCCTTTGTGCATTTCGAACGCTCTGCTGATGCATGCACCAACCCATGACTAGTGCGTCCCTCGTGCCGCCCGGGTTACTACCCCGTACTAACCGTCCTGTTTGTTATTTTCTCCTTGTAGTTGCTTAGTACTTTCAACCTGGTATTCTCTTCATATCAACTCAGCCTACCCTCAGGTTAGTGCTTGAGAAATCTACTTCTACCGCTTATCAAGATTATAGTGTGGGTCTGTTTTTTAGGTCCTACACATGGTTAGAAATCTCTCTTCCAAGCCATAGCTACCTTGCCATCATGTATTCACGGGTGTGGGTTTTCTTGGTATTGAATGAACCAACTGAGAATTCCTGCTGTTAACCATTTATTTGATTTCTTGCAGCATTGGTTTGGCGGTGAGCGTGTTCCCCGCTCTTTTGTGCGATCCACTCCACTGTCTGTCCACATTGGAACAGCAGAGAGGTGTATCGTAAAGAAGAGCTCTTCTTAGATGAAGCCTGAATGTTTGTATTCAGGAGTACTGGTGTACTGGAGATTGGTTGCCGCTTCCTGTGCTACACTTCTTGCTGGGTCACTAACTCATCGCCCGAGCTGTCAAGTGTGGTGAGTAACAGAATTAGCAGCCTTGACAATGTCAACAGAGCCGGCAGATCCGCTGGCGCAGATAATACAAATGGTCACCGAATTACGGTCGAAATGAACCAATGCTCAGGAAGCATTACGCGAACGCATGGATGCTATCCAGGCCTTGGTAACCACTCCAGAATCACAGGGGACAGGAGCAGGAGCCACGGCTTCAGGGTCTGGTTTTCCTGCACCAGCCCAGGAACCGGCTCCTGTGATGCTTACTACTCAATTCCCTGTGGTCCCCCCGGAATGTTTTTTGGGGGATCCCAAACAATATCAGACTTTTGCTAAGCAATGTAAGCTTCACTTCTTGTGCCGTCCTGCCTCGTTTCACACTTCGACCACTTAAGCGGCTTTTGTTCTATCCCATCTTGTGGGTACCGCCGCGGCTTGGTCCAATCCTCTGTGGGAATCCAACAGCCATGTCCTTTATAACTGTGACGCCCTTCTTACTGTGATGAGTAAGGTGTTCGATACTCGATACACTACTCAGGCTTCGGACTTGGAGCTGATAAAACATAGACAAGGGAATTCCACTTTACTATATCTGGCACAGTTTAACCAACTGGCTGCAGAGACGGATTGGACGGAGGAGAAGATCACCGCCGTTTTCTATCAAGGTCTGAGGAACCTAAGGACACCCTGTCCACAGTACCCGTAGTACCTGCGGTCTATGGGGAATTGCTTGACTTGGTGCTACAAATCAATGCCCGAAGGGCGGAAAGATGGGGAGAAAAGAGGTCACCTTTTCCGGCCTCTACAACCCCTGATACCACTGGCTCTCATCTACCACCCCCGGAGCCCATGCAGATCGGTGCCATTAGAGGACCGATGACGCCAGCTCAAAGGGAGTATTGCAGGTCTCACAACCTCTGAATGTATTGTTGTAACGCTCACCTGATTCCCACGGAGGCGCAGGTCTGGCTTCGAGTGCTGATGCTTCTTCAATGGTGAAGCGCAGGACTCTGAAGATGGACAGGAAGGGCCCTATACTCTGGCTTCTCCGGCTCACAGGAATATTCCCCTGTGCGTGAAAAGGGAGTATTACCTACTGACTGAGTTATGCTCAAGCCTACCACTTTCTTCCAACCCTCCACGATACCCTTCCACGATTCCCCGTGAAGTCTCACCTTAGGGTCTGAAAGGACGAGCTCTCCATCCTGCTTCTGACGCAGGGGCGCGTTGAACCCAGTTACTTCACTGGATTGAGGTTGGATGGGAGTTCAGGTAAGCTTGATTATACTGGTAAGGCGCTGTAAAAGTTCTGTTGCAAGTTCAAAAGTTCAAGCTTTAAATAATAATGTTCATTGTCTTTTTTCAGGTGATGAATGAAGATTCCTTTGGAGACTTCTTGCAACAAAGCGCTGATGTTGATGTCTTTTCCCCATAGGGGCCGGGGTTCGGAATGCCAGAAATATGGCGCCGACCCGAAGTGAAACGTGCAGTTCCAGTAAAGATCTGGTAAGTCCTAGATGAGCGCTCAGGTGATGTTTTTGCATTCGCTCATCTAATGTATTTGTCTTTTTTCCCCCGGGGTCCTGCTTGGAAGCAGCAAGACCCGAAATGAAATGGGAATGACCCAACAGGTAAGTCTTAGAAGGAAACTGGGTTTTTCCTATTCCCTTCCTTCTCTCACCTCTTATTCTTGTCTTTCTCTCTAGGCTCTGGGAAGTGGCTGTGTATCCGGATGATCGCTGCTGAAGATGGAGGAACCCAGGAAAGGTGAGTGAAATGCAGCGCTGCAGCGATCGTAACGAAATGCTTTTAAAAATGATGTCTTCCCTTTCAGGATCGTCGGTGATGTCTCCGTGGTGCAGATTAGCTGGTAGGTCTCTTGTCTCCCTTTGCAGGTGACCCAGGATGCTGACAGGCGTGGCTGAAGTCCAGATGCAGGAGCTGACACGGTGAGCGTCCAGCTGCGAGGAGCAGAACAACGCGAAGCGTGAGTTGCTGATCGGGTGTGGTTTAAATAGCTTTGGAAGAAGTCCCAAGTGTGTATCCTTCCTCCGATCAGGTATGTATCCTTCCCCGACCACACCCGGGTGGAAAGTAGTCCCACAGGTAAAGTAGTTCCATTCAGGCCTCAAGAGGGCCTGGATGTGGCAGCATGGTCTGCATCAGGTAAGTGCACATGAAAACACTTGCACACATGTCTAGCTTTATGAGCCTGGTGCCTAAGGGGCCAGGACAGAGGTCCAACATGAGCCTGGCACCTAAGGCGCCAGGACTGCGTCCAAAGGGCCCCAGCTTGGGCCCGCTGGCACTCCCCTGGGGGAAATGATGCCTGCCTCTGGGGTCGCTGGGTCGGACCTGGCTCCTTGGAGGTAGGCATCATGACAGTACCCCCCCTCAAGGCCCCTCCCAAGGTTCTTCCCTCCGGGGGTTTGGGCTTGTTCGGAAATCTCCGGTGAAACCTTTGTACTAATCGAGGTGCCTGGGCATGGTTACTAGGCTCCCACGATCTCTCTTGAGGTCCATATCCCTTCCAGTCAACAAGATAGAAGAGTTTTGACTTTACCACCTTGGAGTCTAAAATGTCTAACTTCGAATTCTAATTCCCCTTCAATTTGAACTGGATCTGGAGGCTTGGACAATCGGGTTCCTGGTTGTACTGGCTTCAAAAGTAATGCATGAAAAACTGGATGAATACGCATGTTGGACGGTAGATCCAGTTTAAAGGCCACTGGGTTGATTATAGCTTTGATGGGATAAGGTCCTATGAATCTGGGATTGAAGGTTCGCGGGCCCTTGAGGGGTAAATGTTTAGTTGCTAGCCATACCTGGTCTCCTACTTGGTAAGGAGGAGTTCTACTTCGGTGCAAATCAGCGTTTTCTTTATACTTTTTCTTGGCTTGCAGTAAATGAGTTGCAGCTTCTTTGAAGGCTCGGGTTATTGTGGAATGCAGATGATTTACTGCGGGCATTTCCAGGGTCAGAGGTGAATCTAGGTCAGAGGTCCGAGGATGGTGACCATACAAAGTATAAAAGGGGGTTTGTCCGGTTCCAGAATGCACTGAATTGTTGTATGCATATTCTGCGATCCAAAGGATGTATTTCCAATTTAACTCGGATTGGTGTAACATGCACCGAAGATATTGCTCGAGAGTCTGATTGGTTCTCTCGGTTTGTCCGTCGGTCTGGGGGTGGTGGCTGGTGGATAACCGCACATCTATTTGTGCTAGTTGGCAACACTTCTTCCAAAAATGTGAGATAAATTGACTTCCACGATCCAAGACTAAAATGGAAGGGAAACCATGTATGCGAACTATATGCTCCAGGAATTCCTTGGCCAAGGTGGAAGCTGAAGGCAAACCCTTTAAAGGGATAAAGTGGGCCATTTTGGAGAATAGGTCCACAATTACAAGGATTGTGTTGTAACCAGCACAAGGAGGCAGATCTGTTATAAAGTCCATTGACAGGGTGTGCCATGGTGCCGGTGGAATATCCAAGGGTTGAAGTAGGCCGGCTGGCCTTTTCTTTTGAGCCTTGTTTTGGGCACAAATTCCACAAGACAGTACAAAAGACTTTATGTCTTTTCTCCAAGAAGGCCACCAGAAGTGGCGTTTGATTTTTTCCTCTGTTTTAGCGATACCAGGGTGTCCTTCCGTTAAAGATTCATGATGATGGGCAATAACAAGTTCTTGCAATTCTTTACTTGGCAGAAACAACCGCTCCTGGAAGTAGGGTAAGTCATCCTTAACGGTGTAATGAGGACCCTTTTGACTCCATTCCAGTAAGGTTGAAGAGTCTAGAAGTTGTTTTACTTGCGTTTGGATATCCTCAATAGATTGCAATGAAGTTAAGCCTAAGATTCTTTGCTCAGGTATGATGGGCATAGGTTCTAAGCTCGAATTAGGTTCTTCCATGCCAATCCGGGATAAGGCGTCTGCTTTTCCATTCTTGCAGCCAGGGCGATAGGTAATTACAAAATCAAATTCCGCAAAGAATAGAGCCCATCGGAGTTGTCGTGAAGATTGAGCTTTGGCCGTCTTTAAATACTGTAAGTTTCTGTGATCCGTAATTACGGTGATGGTGTGTCTTGCCCCGAGAAGGTAGTGACGCCAAGCCTTGAAAGCAGATTTGATGGCCAGTAACTCTTTATCGGTAATTGCGTAGTTGATTTCAGGAGGAGAAAATTTTCTGGACCAAAAGGCCACTGGGTGTAGTTGGTTAGTTTTTGGGTCTCTTTGCGACAGGACAGCTCCCATGGCCAAACTGGAAGCATCGGTTTCCACTATGTACGGGAGATCTGGGTGCGGGTGCATCAATACAGGTGCAGAGGTGAATTTGGTTTTCAGGTCCTGAAAGGCTTGTTCGGCCTCAAGAGTCCATTTGAAGCGTTTGTTTTTCTTTAGAAGAGCGGTGATGGGTTGGACTGTTCGGGAAAATTCCGAGATGAATCTTCGATAGAAATTGGCAAAGCCGAGCATGCTCTGAACTCCCTTCACCGAGCTTGGAGATGGCCATTTGAGGATGGCGTCCACCTTTCGCAAGTCCCTTCGGACTCCTTGAGGTGTCAGGATGAATCCGAGAAACTCAACTTCTGTGGTATGAAAAACGCATTTTTCGAGTTTTGCAAATAGTCTGTGCTGGCGCAGTTTCTCAAGAACTGCCCTAACATGTTTTCTGTGATCAGATTCTGAAGAAGAGTACACCAGGATGTCGTCAATGTAAACAATGACGCAGACATCGATAAGTTCCGGAAGAACATCATTCATAAAGTACTGAAAGGCGGCAGGTGCATTGCACAAACCGAAGGGCATCACCTGATATTCGAAGAGCCCAAATTTGGTGCGGAATGCAGTCTTCCATTCGTCGCCTTCTTTTATGCGCACCAGGTGATAAGCTCCTTGGAGATCTAACTTAGTGTACACACAAGCGTCTTTCACCTGGTCGATAAGCTCAGGGATCAAGGGCAGAGGATAACGATTCTTAATCGTTATTTGATTTAGGGCGCGATAGTCTATACACGTTCTAAGGTCGCCTTCTTTTTTTGGCACGAAGAACAGAGCTGAAGAGACAGGAGACTTGGAAGGGCGAATAAAAGCATTGGCTAGGTACTGATCTAAATACTGACGCAAATGCAGGTTCTCAGGTTCCATAAGAGCATAAATCCTACTACAAGGTAGTTGAGCATTGGGTACCAGATCGATCTGGCAATCATAAGACCGATGGGGAGGTAACGTGTTAGCCTGTTCTTTCTGAAAAACGTCTTGGAATTCTTGGTATTCTGACGGTAGCTGTACAGGGGTGGAAGTTGCTGTGGCTAGACCCATAGCTGGATTTCTTGGATAACAAGTTGGTTCACAATCAGGAAAACGTATCTTTTTTGCTCGCCAGTCAATTCTGGGATTATGTGTTTCTAACCAAGGAATTCCAAGAATTACTTGAAATTGTGGGGCCTTGATCACATCAAACACGATTGCTTCCCGATGTCCATCCTGACCCACCAGTGTTACTTCAAGAGTGGAATGCGTTACAGGCCCTGAGGCTATTTCGGTTCCATCTACTGTAGTAATGACATCTTGGGTTACTTTCGGGCGGAGAGAAAGCTTAATCCTGGAAGCCAATTCACGGTCTATGTAATTTCCAATAGCTCCACTGTCGATGTATGCTTTTATGGCATGCAACTGCTGAGGCTGTTTTGGGTCCACGAGCACCATTGGCATGACGAAATGCGAGGTCAAAGAGTTAGTTTTCAAGCTCGGCGAGCGGACCCCTACGCTTGCCGGGCTAGGTCGTTTCCCGAATCAGGTGTCACTAATTCGTTATCAGTAGCTCCAACCACCTTCTTAAGTGGTTTAACTGGACAATTTCGAAGAAAGTGACCGGAAGTCCCGCAATACAGACAAAGTTGCATTTGCCGCCTTCTCTCTTGTTCTTTCTGCGTTAATGTCCTTTAACACCACCGATTTGCATAGGTTCAGATACGTCGGTACTCTTGGAGGTAGCGTGGGTTTTGATCGGTGCTCGGTTTTCATACTTGAACCGATCTGCTTTGCTATTTTGAAGTCTGTGATCAAGTTGAACCACCAAGTCAATGTAGCCTGCGCAGACCTGGGGTGGGTTTACTATCTGAGCTAGAACATCCTTAAGCTCTCCGCGCAGGCCTCGATGAAACAATGTGATCCTTTTGCTTTCTGGCCATCCAGTTTCCACAACCAGCCTGTTAAAGGTGGCTATGTAGGATAGAAGATCCTGATTACCTTGTCGTAAGGATAGCAGTTCGTTATCAAGGGCCTGTCCTTGAGAGTGTCGAGCGAACAATCTTTCCATGCTGGCCTGGAAGCCCTGAAAATTCTGGAGAATGGGATCATCCTGATTTACCAATGGAATAGACCAATCGGCAGCACTACCACTGAGGTAAGATAGTATAAAGGCTACCTTGGTCTGGTCGTTAGGGAAGGCTCCGGGTCTGCATAGAAAGTGTAAACGACATTGGTTCATAAAGACGGCATATTTCTTGGGATCCCCGCAAAACGTTCAGGCGGGGCCAAAGGCATGTGTCCAGGTAGATTAATTTGTACCGGGTTACTCAAACCCATTGATGTGGAAATGTCTCCGGAATTAGGTAAAGGAGTGTGCCCTGCCTGGGCCTGTAATAACCTTTTGGCTAGGTCATCAGTTCTTTCCTTAGATAAGATCAGTTCTCTTTTGAGAGCGTTAGTCTCCTGGCGGGCTGAGTGCACCTCTGCCCGTAATTCCCACAAAAGCTGGGCCAGCTGGTCAGTCTCGGAAGTCTCCATAGCGCCCGGGTGGGAAATTGTGGGTAGGCTTCGCGTTCTGTAACGCTCACCTGATTCCCACGGAGGCGCAGGTCTGGCTTCGAGTGCTGATGCTTCTTCAATGGTGAAGCGCAGGACTCTGAAGATGGACAGGAAGGGCCCTCTACTCTGGCTTCTCCGGCTCGCAGGAATATTCCCCTGTGCGTGAAAAGGGAGTATTACCTACTGACTGAGTTATGCTCAAGCCTCCCACTTTCTTCCAACCCTCCACGATACCCTTACACGATTCCCCGTGAAGTCTCACCTTAGGGTCTGAAAGGACGAGCTCTCCATCCTGCTTCTGACGCAGGGGCGCGTTGAACCCAGTTACTTCACTGGATTGAGGTTGGATGGGAGTTCAGGTAAGCTTGATTATACTGGTAAGGCGCTGTAAAAGTTCTGTTGCAAGTTCAAAAGTTCAAGCTTTAAATAATAATGTTCATTGTCTTTTTTCAGGTGATGAATGAAGATTCCTTTGGAGACTTCTTGCAACAAAGCGCTGATGTTGATGTCTTTTCCCCATAGGGGCCGGGGTTCGGAATGCCAGAAATATGGCGCCGACCCGAAGTGAAACGTGCAGTTCCAGTAAAGATCTGGTAAGTCCTAGATGAGCGCTCAGGTGATGTTTTTGCATTCGCTCATCTAATGTATTTGTCTTTTTTCCCCCGGGGTCCTGCTTGGAAGCAGCAAGACCCGAAATGAAATGGGAATGACCCAACAGGTAAGTCTTAGAAGGAAACTGGGCTTTTCCTATTCCCTTCCTTCTCTCACCTCTTATTCTTGTCTTTCTCTCTAGGCTCTGGGAAGTGGCTGTGTATCCGGATGATCGCTGCTGAAGATGGAGGAACCCAGGAAAGGTGAGTGAAATGCAGCGCTGCAGCGATCGTAACTAAATGCTATTAAAAATAATGTCTTCCCTTTCAGGATCGTCGGTGATGTCTCCGTGGTGCAGATTAGCTGGTAGGTCTCTTGTCTCCCTTTGCAGGTGACCCAGGATGCTGACAGGCGTGGCTGAAGTCCAGATGCAGGAGCTGGCACGGTGAGCGTCCAGCTGCGAGGAGCAGAACAACGCAAAGCGTGAGTTGCTGATCGGGTGTGGTTTAAATAGCTTTGGAAGAAGTTCCTTCCTCCGATCAGGTATGTATCCTTCCCCAACCACACCCGGGTGGAAAGTAGTCCCACAGGTAAAGTAGTTCCTATTCAGGCCTCAAGAGGGCCTGGATGTGGCAGCATGGTCTGCATCAGGTAAGTGCACATTAAAACACTTGAACACATGTCTAGCTTTATGAGCCTGGTGCCTAAGGCGCCAGGACAGAGGTCCAACATGAGCCTGGCGCCTAAGGCGCCAGGACTGCGTCCAAAGGGCCCCAGCTTGGGCCCGCTGGCACCCCCCTGGGGGAAATGATGCCTGCCTCTGGGGTTGCTGGGTCGGACCTGGCTCCTTGGAGGTAGGCATCATGACAATTGTGGCGCCGCAGATCATTTGTTACCCGAGTGCCCCAAAAAACCTAAAAGGAAGGCGGGAAGCACCAAATCCTGACAGTAGACAGAGTCCCTACATCGCAAGGTTCACTCTTGGACTCATCCAGATCTGTTCCTATTCGGTTGTTTCGCCTTCCTGTCACATTTTCTTCAGCCCAAGGGGTCTCTTGTAAAGCAGTGGCTATCATTGGCTCCGGTGCCGCGGGCAATTATATTGACCAATGTTTTGCTTCAGCCTCAATGATTCCCTTAATACGGAAAATCCAACCGGAGACGGTCAATGCAGTGGATGGATCGCTCCTTGTCTCTGGATTAGTTACGCATCAAACAGTGCGGTTGGTCATGTTCACAGAGGATAGCCATTCTGAAGAAATATCCTTTGACGTCATCAAAGCTCCAGTTTATAAGGTCATTTTGGGTATGCCGTGGTTACAATACCACAATCCAGCGATTGATTGGGCTACACAAGCTATCCAGTTCCCTTCAGTGATATGCAACACACAATGTGTGCCTTTAAATGGCGTTACCCAAGTTAGTCGGTCTAAAGCCTTGGTGGTTCATTCTTCCCATATCAGAGCGGTATCAGGTGCTACTACCTTATCTATCCCTTCAGTGTACATGGATTATCTGGACGTATTCAACAAAGGAATGGCAGAGACGTTGCCCCTGCATAGGATTTACGATTGCCCAATCGATTTGGTACCTGGTGCTAAAATCCCTGCAGGAAGAGTATATTCACTTACTGTGAAAGAAGACTCAGTGCTAAAAGACTATATCGATAAGGCTCTTGCTATGGGTTTCATCCGCATCTCAAAGTCTCTGGTGGCATCTCCCCTCTTTTTTGTCCCTAAAAAAGAGGATGACTTACGTCCCTGTATAGACTGCCGTGCATTGAATGCGGTTACCATAAGAAAACAGTACCCGCTTCCATTGATATTGGTTCTTCTTGATCAACTAGGGTGCTCGCAAGTGTTCACTAAACTCGACCTCAGGGGTGCGTACAATTTGGTGCGCATACGAGACGGTGACGAGTGGAAAACAGCTTTCAAGACTCGTTACGGTTTATACGAATACTTAGTTATGCCCTTTGGGCTCTGTAACACCCAGGCTACCTTCCAGGCCTTCATGAATGACCTGTTCCATGACATCTTAGACCAATTTGTCGTAGTATATTTGGATGACATATTGATCTATTCCCGTACACTCACGGATCACATTCAACAAGTTACAATGGTACTCCAACGATTGCGTGAAAACAAGTTATTCGTTAAGGCAGAGAAGTGTATTTTTCACACATCTTAGGTGCAATTCCTTGGGTACGACTTGACAAACCATGGGGTACGCATGAGCTCAGCCAAAGTAAAAGCGGTTCTGGAATGGCCGGTTCCTAAAACAATGAAAGCATTGCAATCATACTTGGGATTCGCAAACTTTTACAGATACTTCATCCATGGGTTCTCTGCAATCTCAGCACCACTCACCACTCACCTCTTTGACTAGTGCTAAAGTTCCTTATCAATGGTCCCCGGAAGCACAGACCGCTTTCAACCTTTTGAAGCCAGTGTTCACCACTGCACCTGTTTTAAAGCACCCAGATCCCACTCTACCGTTTTTTGTGGAAGATGACGCCTCTGGGTTTGCTATCGGTGCCATTGTTTCCTCAGTCTGGCGAGATTCATCCAATATCCTTCTTTTTCCGCAAATTGACTGCATATGAAAAAAACTACCCTACCACTGAAAGGGAGCTCCCGGCTATCAGAGAATCTTTCTCCGAATGGAGACACCATTTGCTGGTTGCACAGCATACAGTCACCGTCTATTCCGATCATAGAAGTCTATTGGCTTTCAAATCCACGAAATGTCTCACAGCCAAGCAGGCACTTTGGCATGTATTCTTTTCACAATATCGCTTTACCATTACCTACCGTCCAGCCAAAGCTCAAGTGTCGGCTGATGCTTTATCCCGCCTTCATACGGAAGAGCATTCTTTGGGTACGAAACTGTTGTCTTTACTGCCGGATGGGGTAATATGCGGTTGTATGGTGCAACCGTCACTGCGCTTGCTAATTGAAGAATGGGTATATTTACCCATCCTATTGAGGTAACAGATCTCAATCTGGATCTTGTTCAGGGGTTACCGTTCATCCAAGGGCGTATTTTCGTGCCTCCTGGTCAGGCCCGAATGATAGCTCTCCAATGGGCCCATGATTCCGTCATTGCAGCTCATCCAGGCCACCAGAATACACTAGAAGCTTTACGTCATTGGGCTTGGTGGACTAACATGTCACGGGATGTAAAGGATTACATAGTGTCCTGTGCAATATATGCTCAATGTAAATCATCCAGATCTAAGCCTGTGGGCTTGTTACATTCTTTGCCGGTCCCATATAAACCATGGCAAATGGTGTCTATGGATTTTATTGTTGAACTGCCAGAGACACAGGGTTTCAATACCATCTGGGTGGTCGTTGACTACTTCACAAAATATGCCATCTTTGTACCCTGTTCCGGTTTGCCTTCTGCACCCAGTTTAGCCAAATTGTTCCTGGCCAATGTCTTCAAGCATTTCGGGTTGCCATCTATCAAAGTGTCAGATCGTGGAACACTGTTTACCTCACGATTCTGGGGGGCACATACCAACTCGCTTTGCATTGATGACAGGTACTCCTCTTCTTATCATCCTCAGACGGGCGGCCAAACTGAGAGGGCTAATGCTACTCTGGAACAGTATTTAAGGTGTCTTTGTCTGCAATTTCAACAAACCTGCTTTACAGCTTTGCCACAAGCTGAATTTGTGTAGAACAAATCTCTACAGTCGTCCACAGGTGTTTCCCCATTTTTTGCATTATACAGGTTTCATCCCCGGTCCCTGCCACTCGACCCTTCTCTTCCAGCGTCTAATCCAGCGGCCCTGGCTTGCGTACGTGACTTGGATCAGATACACCGTGAGGTAAGAATCCATCTACTCCGGGCGCAGGAGCATGGCAAGAAAAATGCTGATTCCCATCGATCATCTGCGCCCGCATATCAGGTGGGCATGAAGGTATGGTTGTCTTCACGTAACCTAAAGATTGCTGGCAAGAGGATGCTACTGCCACATTTTGCGGGTCCTTATGTCATCTCTTCTGTTATAAATCCTGTTGCTGTCAGGTTGGTTCTTCCGAAGTCGTGGCGGATCCATCCCATTATTCATGTACCTCTGGTAAAGCCAGTTGTTCCTTCCACCCGTTTGCCGTCCCGTCCTGTGCCTGTCTTGGTGGATGGCGAGGATGAGTTTGAGGTGTCTCGCATCCTGGATTGTAGGGTGTCCAGGGGCTCCCTCATGTATTTGGTGGATTGGAAGGGCTTTGGTTCGGAGGACCGTACCTGGGAACCCTTGCCGAATCTTCATTGCCCCGATTTGTTACAGGCTTTCCATTCCGCCAGGGGGTTGCCGTGGTCTTTGGGGGCGGATGCTGTTACACTTCGACTGCAAGGTTCCTCCAGTGCATCATTGCCTTCCTCTGTTTCGCGTTGGAAACTTAGCGCTGCTACATCCCTTTGGCAGAGCATCGGTTGCCATGGAGACTGTTTGCAGGCAGAACACTTCTGCGTCACATGACGCAACATGTGCATACCGGCAACGAACGTACAGGGTAGGTCCTCCCTCTAGGAGTTTAAATCTGGCATGATTGAGGAGTTCAGTGCTGCTAATTGCGGTGTTAGTCATTACACTTTGACTCTTTCCTCCGAATTCCTTATCGGAAGATTCCTTTTGCTTACCTTGGTGTTCTGACTCTGGTTACGTCCCTGAACTGCCTCCGCCCTTCCCTCCTGTACTCTGCTTACCTGGTATCCGACGCGGAACGTCCCTGGACTGCCTCCGTCCTTCCCGCTTGGACTCTGCTTACCTGGTATCCGACGCGGAACGTCCCTAGACTGCCTCCATCCTTACCTCTTGGACTCTGCTTACCTGGTATCCGACGCGGAACATCCCTGGACTGCCTCTGTCCTTCCCTCTTGGACTCTGCTTACCTGGTATCCGACGCGGAACATCCCTGGACTGCCTCTGTCATTGTCTTACTATATTCAAGTAAGTTCTGTTGCTATTTACTTTTTTGCTCCTTTGCATACGCACCAACATAGGAGTTGGGATAGGAGTTGTGTATCCCGCTTAGGAGTAACCTTCCTGTCTTAAGATACACTAAATCCATCATCTCATATCTAAAGCATCTTTTGGGAACTTATAATTCTGACTGTCCATTCAACTCGGATCTGTATTGTGGTACTTCCAGTTCCTTTGTGCATTTCGAACGCTCTGCTGATGCATGCACCAACCCGTGACTAGTGCGTCTCTCGTGCCGTCCGGGTTACTACCCTGTACTAACCGTCCTGTTTGTTATTTTCTCCTTGTCGTTGCTTAGTACTTTCAACCCGGTATTCTCTTCATATCAACTCAGCCTACCCTCAGGTTAGTGAGCATCTACTTCAACCGGTTATCAAGATTATAGTGTGGGTCTCTTTTTTAGGTCCTGGCACATGGTTAGAAATCTCTCTTCCAAGCTGTAGCTACCTTGCCATCAGGTATTCACGGGTGTGTGTTTTCTTGGTATTGAATGAACCAACTGAGAATTCCTGTTGTTAACCATTTATTTGATTTCTTGCAGCATTGGTTTGGCGCTGTGTGTGTTCCCCGCTCTTTTGTGCAATCAACTCCTCTGTCTGTCCACATTGGAACAGCAGAGAGGTGTATTGTAAAGAAGAGGCCCTCTTTGCGGAAGCCTGAATCTTTGTATTCAGGAGTACTGGAGTACTGTAGATTGGTTGCCGCTTCCTGTGCTACACTTCTTGCCGGGTCGCTAACTCAACGCCCCGAGCTGTCAAGTGTGGTGAGTAACAACTATCTGTGCAAATAGAAGTTTAAATAACAAATCCTATTTTTAAAAAATTTCAAATATGATGTGTATATTTTGAAATGTCATTATTAAATTCTCATGTGTGCATGTGGCCATACAAAGGATGCACACAGATTTCACAAGAAGTATGGAAATTACATTTGTTAGGTTCTTAGCGTAGCTTGTGGCAAGTGTTAATACATTTACACACACAACGGGCCTCATTACAAGTTTGCTGGTCCGGTAACAACGGTACCGGTAAGCTTGCTGTTACTGTTGTTACCAGACCGGCAAACTACGAGTTCTGCTCGCGGGTGCCTTCCCGCCTGCCAGGTCTGACCTGGCGGGTGTACTGGCACCCGTGAACAGACACTGCCGGTAGCACCGACACCATTATAAATGGTGCCGGTGCTACCGGCCTCCCCATTACCACTGAGGTCTATGGGGCTCAAATGAGAATGGGGAGTAAAAGTTTCCGGCCCTGGCAATGGGGAATCACAGGGTCCGCCAGGATTGTAATGGCCCTGTATTTCCCCAAAATTAGCAAGTTTGGCGGCAGCCTGCCGTTTTTATTGTCTACCTTTTATTTGAAATATTGGTATGACTACACTTTAAAAAGATTTATACTCAAAATAATGCTACAGTGTTGGCATGTATTCTTATATTTATTTGTAAAACTGAAGGCATAGTTAGGTTATATGTTTTGGTTTCCTGGTTTAGGCTGCGTAAATTAATCTGCAAATGTGTCATTAGTTAAAATTAAATAATGTGTGTACAGTATTGAAACATATCTTAATTGTAGTGAAATGCCTTTATAGGTGCACAAACTATTGACATTGTGGGCAATTCTATTTAGGATTTGCTGATGCAAAAGGAAGTTCGTAGTTACCTAAATGGTTAGGGTAGTTGAGGAAATCATACTGCATTTATTTTTTCGAGACTAAACTGTAGATACCCCTTCTCTTTGAAAGTGTTATTCTTTTAAAGTTAAAGTTTCTTTCAACACAATGTTTATTTTATACAATTGTTAACATTTTTATTTAAGCTGTCATATAGATATACTCCTAGAAAGTGAGATAGTATATCGTTTGTATATATATTTATTGTTAAATATTTTCAAGAAGTGAAGAGTTTTTTATCTCTCCAACAAGAAGTTTTTTTCCTCTGTAGCATGATTAATGAATACAACCTTGTATTGGTTGTGTACTAGGAATACATTCAGTATTCACTTAGTACCATTATGAAAAAAACATCAATATTCTTGTTTTTATTTTATTATGAAATACATTTCATTCTGTTTCAGAGTTACTAATATTGAAGAAAGAAGATTACACATACACATGGGTAGTAGGTAAAACATTTGATAAATATGATTGATATATATATATATATATATATATATATATATATATATATAAAACAATGCAAATATGTATACATACAGATTTGTATATTTTTTACAATATTTGTATTTATAGCAGTGGCAACAGCACAAGCCAATGAGAGGCAGGCATGGCTAAGGCAAGCAATAACTGGAGTGATTCTGTCCGCGGCTACATGCCCCTATTTCAGACACTCAAATTGCATAAAATAAATTACAATACATATTGCAATATATTTTTGCAATCTATATTATGATATGATAGTTTATTTATATAGTGCCTATACACAATGGGCCTCATTACGAGGCTGGTGGCCGCGGAATGAACGGTGCCAGTAAGGGACCAGCACTGTTCATTCCGGGCCGCCACATTACGAGTCTGCTCGCGGGTGGCGGTATGCATGTCTGAGCCAGACCAGATGTGGATACCGCCACCCGCAAGTAGACCAGGATGCTAACAACGGACCCGTAATTAACGGGTCCATTGTTAGCATCCTCCCCATTCCCATTGAGCCCTGTGGGGGCTCGAATGGGAATGGGGATGTACCGGGTCCGGGTTGCGAGAAAAGGGAATTACCGGGCCTGCAAAAGTCAGAATGGCCCGGCAATTCCCTTTTTTTCGGGACCCGGACCTGGACACGAGTTTGGAGGCAGCCATGCCGCTAAGAACGGCATGGCTACCTCCAAACTCGTAATGAGGCCCAATGTGTTTCAAAGCGCTTCACAGCAAGGGAAACTCCCCCTCATCCTACCTATTCTCAACAATTGTGCCTCACAACACAATGACCCCACAGTCCTAGTGGCACCTTTAATCAAACATTGCTCAAAGCCATTAATACCATAGCACCCCTCAAACTACAGAAAGCTAAGCAACAAGCTCATTTGAATTCATGGTTTACACTGCAACTCAGAGCACCACGCAAAGAAAAACGTAAGGCCGAAGCGCTATGGAAAAGTCTTCCGTGTGTGACTAATAAAGACAACCTCTTCATCGCATCCCTTAACTACAAGGAAGCGATCGTACAAGCAAAAAAAGAGACTTAGAACCAGCGCATCTCGCAAGCAGAATCCAACACAAAGGAGTTATTCAAAATTCTTAAAGAATTAGAATCCCCTTCACCCATCCTTGACACATGTAGCAAAGACAGTACATGGTGCAACAATATCCAAAATGCTCTCCTCACTAAAATAACCACCTTACAATCCAAAATCAATGTCAAACAAAATTGCCTTCTTACCTCTTCCCAAACCAAACTCCTGGGACCTAAGATGGCCACCCCCTCATTTACCCACACCCCATTCAGCTTTGTACCTCTCACCATCCCAGAGGTTGAAAAAATCATAAGCAATCTAAAACCTTCCAACTGCCAAGGTGATTCATGCCCTGCACCCATCATTAAGGAATCGGCACACAACCTTGCCCCCTTCATCACCTCCTTCATCAACTCTTCATTTAATTCTGGCATTGTCCCTGACAATCTGAAGGACTTGTGGGTCATCCCCCTGCTGAAAAAACCTACTCTGGACCCTTTGATACCGCCCAACTACAGACTCATCACTACGGTCCCTTTCCTTCTAAATATACTAGACAGAGCAGCCTATTTACAGATCCAGAAGTACCTGGAAACAAACAATTTATTTGGCACGAGACAATCTGGCTTTAGACCCAGGCACGGGACAGAAACAGCCTTATTAGATCTCAAAAATCAAATTGAGAATTTAAAAGACAATGGCAAACTGGCCCTCCTTCTACTCCTTGACATCTCAGCAGCTTTCGATTTGGTCACTCACCAAATCCTCTGCCATCATTTGAAATCAGCTGCTCACTTCTCTGAAAAACCCACTAACTGGATTAGCTCCTTCCTGGACAACAGACACATGAGAGTATTCTCACCTACCTCATCTGCAGATCCAACGCCAGTCCCCTGTGGAGTGCCACAAGGGTCCTGCGTCTCCCCTACACTTTACAATGTTTTTACCAAACCTCTGTTTGATGTGCTTGACTATCTGGGTGTTACCTACAACAATTACGCTGATGACACCCAGATACTCATTCCTATCACTGGTGACTACATTGCTGATTCTAAAGCCTTGAATGACATCTACCAAGTTGTCCAAGCCTGGATGGCACAACATGAGCTCTGTCTCAACGACGCCAAGACAGAGTTCCTCATCTTGGGCACCCAACAGAGATTCAACAAGCTTGACCCCTCGTTTAACACCTTCAATATCGATGGCAATTCCATCAAAGTATCCAAAGATACAAAAACTCTGGGAATCTATCTTGACTCCACATTTTCCCTCAATAGACAAACTAATGCTGTTGTCGCTGCCTCTGCTTACACATGTAAGCTTATCACAGCTTGCTGTCCATTCCTTTCCCCACAAAATTGCATCATTCTAGCTAGGACACTGGTTATGTGCAAACTCGATTAATGCAATGCACTTTATCAAGGCACCAACCAACGCAACCTCAACAAACTCCAGCTCACTCAAGATAATGCCATTAGAGCAGCTCTTAATATTCCCAGATATGCACACATCTTGAAACAAGGAAGAGTCTACACTGGCTCTCAGTTGCCCAAAGGATATCGCTGAAATCCTTGGCCCCCAAACACAAATGTGTAAACAACCAGGCCCCCACTTACCTAGCCTCTCGGTTCTCTCAGTATATACCTTCACGGTCACTCAGATCCACCCAAGCACACTGCCTCACCATACCTAGATACAAACTACAGAAAGCCGGTGGTGTAAGCTTCCCAGTTCTAGCTGCTAAACTCTGGAACTCACTGCTCTCACCATCAGATCCTTGCCATCGCCAACCCTATTCAAACAAAAAGCTAAGCGTTGGCTATCCGCCACATTTGACTAATTGCCTTCACAAGCCTTCTGATTCTTTCCGCCTTTTTATTTGACAACAACCTCCTTGCCTATTTTGCATTGCTATGTACTTTACTGCTCTGTATGACTGTAACTGTATGAGGGTAACTGTAACCTTTGCCATACATGTACCTGTTGCTCTAAGATATGCGCCCGGTTGCCCTCGGGCCTGGTGCGCTATACAAATAAATAAAATACAAATACAAATACAAGGGAGGGAACAAGGGAAAATACAATGACATTCTTACAGGCCATGAACAACAAGAATGTGAAATTAACTATTGTACTCTGCCTGATGACATTTCAGATCAGGGGAGTTGCTAGGTCTGGAAATGACCCGGGGCTACGCTGATGTCGGAACTGTTGGGACTGGGGGATAGCTAGTCTTTTGGCTGTAGTTCCTGAGATTCTATCCAGGGTTACAGCCAAAAGATCAGGGTCTATAGCCCCTTTAGCCCCCCCCCCCCCAGCAACGCCCCTGTTTCAGATAGTGCAAGAGCTAAAACACAGCTAGGAAGGAAATGGGAAACAGACAGGCAACTACCGTACTAGGCCTGACAACATTTCTGGTAGAGCCGAAGATTAACAAGAGGTGAGGGAGGGGGGAGGAGAAAGGAGGGATAGGAACAAAACAAGCGATTATTGTAATAGGCCTGACGACATTTCAGATAGCGCTGGGGTGGGGGGGAATCATGTTCAATAGCATCTACTTTTGTGACTTAAAGGGTGGCCCTTAAAGTGGCCATTTTGGGGGAAGGAAAGAGGGGGTGGAACAGAGAAGGAAAACACATACAGTTGAAACAAAACAAACTGATTTAAAATAAAAAGGAACATATATTTTTTTGGTATTTTTTTAAAAATATTTCTTTATTACATTTTTTTCTGGAAAAAGGGAAAATAATTTCCACTTAAAAAAACTAAGGTTGACAGCTAATTTGGTGTTGAGCTATTAAGTTCTCCCATTCCTTATTTGTGGCTACCCATTGGTGGCATAGTTCACACATAACTCTCATAACTGAGATATTGGGAGCCTGTCAAATTGAAACAAGCGCAGTTGACGCTACTGCAGAAGTTAAGGTTTAATTTAGTGCTGGTTAATTCCCACTGGTGGATGCAGGTGCTGGAGGTGGTGCTGATTTCTGTGCACATAATGCATGAGCTCCATGCATTTTTATTTTGTGGTGTTTGTGCGATTTCCGATATGTATCATCCACATCATCCCAGTGGACTCGCACAGATGATTTATCATGATTGATGTTTCCAGGCTCTGTGATGGAACATTAGCAGGGCCACATCTTAGTGTTTTCTTGCACAATGTGCATAGTACGTCCTGTGCCTCTTTTTTAGAACAGTGTTCTTTCACATTTAAGTATCGGCAACTGTCTGCGATGGTCTTCATTTCAGTTGCATTCTTCCTGGGTGGCTGCGGATGAGGGACCCAGATGATAACGTCATTGCTGCTGCTGCTGCTGCTGCTGCTGCTATCATTGGAATGTCCAACTGGGGAGGAAAATGTAAAACACCAAAAATGACAACACTAAAAAGACAATGCCACAAAAAATGAAAAAGTTTAAAAAAAAAAAGAAAACAAAAGTCAATGAATCTCTGGGTATGGAGAGATCCAGAACCAACTCCAATCTCTGAAAGACACCATCCCAGAATAATTGTAATTTACTACATAACCACAACATATGGAGCATAGTGGCCGCCTCCCTTTTACAATTCCAGCATAAGTCCCCATTACACAGTTTACTCATTCTCATCTTCCATGGCGACCAATATAAATAATGATTAATCCTTTGCTGTGTGTATCTCAAATCTAAATCTACTTTATATTTTCCTGGACCTGTACATATGCGGCTCCAATCAATATCCGACAATGAGCAATTTAGATCTAGATCCCAATTCCCTCTACGAACCACTCGTCGCTGTGTTAGGTTTACTGCCCTTAAATATTGGGTTGACTGCAAGTAAAATGTTTTGGATATATAGAGCCCTTTTGTTAGCCAAGAAGCAAATCTTGAAATTTTGGAAAAGTGATACTTCTCCTAATACAGACATTTGGCTGCAGAGCTTGTCCCTTTTGTTCAGGAGGGAGAAATATCCTTTTAAGCAAAAGATCAGCTTAATAAATATGGGAGGATATGGGGTGTATTTAACGATCTTTACGCTTGAATATTTGATCGTGTTCTAGGGTTCTTGTTTTGCTTTGTTTCTGCTTTACTCTATTTTTTCATTTTATTTCTTTCTATTGTCTTCTTCCATGAATTCTGTTTTTCTCTGTTGCTTCTTAAAGATTATTTTAGGAGATTATGTATGACTAAATGTCATTTTGTGCATTTGAGATATTGTATTAAGTTTTATTGCTTCTGTATGGTCCTAAAGGTATAAATAAAGTTTTGAAGAAAAAAAAAGTAAATGAATAAATAGACAAACTGAACAAAGCACAAGACAAGTGAAAAGAGGATTAGGTGAAAAGTGGGTAAAACGGAAGAAGAATTGAAGGGTTAAAGTGCCAAAAGTTCTTGCAGTTAATTGGATAACCTTTGACTAACAAGCACTGATAGCAATAATCAATATAAACTTATTTTTTTGTGGGTGGGGTGATTCTTTGCAACTACACACTGCTGCTCGCCCTGATTGGACACTTTCACGTGTGAATGTCCTCACACAGCATGGACGAAGCCACATGAATACATTTCAACTTGTGATTGGGCCGTTCGTTGACGCGGATAGAAGTCACGTGTAGGCATGAAGCAGCAGCGCGTGATATGATTGGCTGGTGCATCAGACGCAGAGATGCGTAGCCGCGTTGAAGGAGGTTGACATCCTATTGGCTGATTTTGCTTTGGCGGATTTCGTCAAACGGCATGGGGGTGGCCACGTCAATACATCGCAACGTGTGATAAGACTGTTCGTTGATGCAGATAGGAGTCACGTGTAGTCGTGAGCTGCAGCACATGATATGATTGGCTGGGGCATCTGGCGTGAAGATGCATAGCCATGTTGAAGGAGGTTGACATCCTATTGGCTTATTTTGCACGCATGGATTTCGTCAAACAGCATGGCCGTAGCTGCATCAATACATCGAAACGTGTGATTAGACCGTTTGTTGACGTGGATAGGAGTGACATGTAGGCGCGCAGCCGCAGTGCATGATATGATTGGCTGACACATCAGGCGCAAAGAAGCGTAGCCGGGTTGAAGAAGCTCGATGTCCTATTGGCTCATTTCACACATGCAGATTTTGTCAAACGGCATGGGTGCAGCCATGTCAGTGCACTACAGTGTGTCATTGGCTTGTTCCTTGACGCAGCTAGAAAGGTGCCACCACCCATGATCAGAGTGGCTGTTAAAAACAGATGCAAATCCGCGTAGCCACTTCAACTCAGCTTTCAAAGTAATTGGGCCTTCCATTGATGGAGCTACTGCCAAGTCCACGCGCGATTCCTCATTGTGCCATGCGATTGGTCAATAATTTAGGCGTAAACACGTCATTGCTCTTGGGTGCATAAGGAAAACACATTCCGGTTGGCTATATCACATAAACCGCAGTTATACCCCTCTCCCAGACACCTTTTTCATGTTTTCTCTCATTGCTTTTTTACTGTTTTGAGTGAACCTCATTGTGAGAGTTCAGGAATTTTTAAAAGTAGTGCCTTGATTTATCCATTCCTTTTTTTCCCTTTCTTCGCAACAATGGGTGCAAAGTTAGGGTGGTTTTAGTTGAATTTCAGGGGTTTTGTTGCGTTAAGTTCTCACCTTAATGCCCATGCAACAAAAGTTTTTTTCTTGTATATATATTTCTGAGGCTTGTGGAATCTGCTTAGATCACATGCTATGCATAGGCCGACATCTAGTGGAAGCTGCATAGTATTACAGTTATTGTTTTTGAAACACAAAACGGGACGTCGACATGGCGTGCCAGTAACACTATCCCTAGTGTGACGTCCACTGTACCCATGGTCCGTCACGCGTCGAGGTCCCTCAGATTGTTTTTTTCCACCATCATCGACGGATGCTTAATCGTGGAGTTCCTATATCGGCTAATGCCGTTGATTAAAAATAATTAGAGTTAGTTACTCTTTCTATCCATTAAATCGCCGACTTTCGACAACATATTCAATGGCGGTGAATAAGGACAAACGTCGGACAAAGACCTTGCTTCGACGCACCCCTTCGGCCTTGGAAGGCTGCACCGGGCCCCAGCCCAGACAGTAGGGAGAGTTGGGGGTGGACATTTCTTAGGGCTCTAAGAGAATGCATATTCCCCTTTACTCTCTCTATTTTCGCCTTGCTGCCCTTCTTTTAAATTATGGAAAACACACCATTTAAATTCTGCCCAAGTTGCAATAAAAAGTTTCTGTGAAAAGACAAGCACTGGGTGTGCAATCTTTGCCTTGCACGGGACCACAACGAGGGCCATTGTCAAGCGTGTCAGCTCTTCAAGCCAAAAACACTTAAGGACCGAAAGACAAAGCGTTGGGCCCATCACGCCATGCAGGCTGAGGCTGCCTTGGACGTAGAGGGTGCGTCCAGAGGCGGCAGCATCGCTGTCTTTTCGGACAGGAAAGCAATGGGGAACCGATCGATTCCCATTTGCTAGCCCCCAAACCCAATAGACATGCTGGCGGCGCTGTTACGGGGACGACACCCGGCGGCAGTAGCGCACACAGTGCAACTCACACCAAGCACGTACCTTGTGGCCGAAAGTCGAAGGCACCATCTTTGACCAGGCCAGACATGGCTCAAAGGGGGAGGTCCACAAGTTCCCTGTCCTCTGGGCACTCAAGATCTAGATCGCCACACGACAGGCCCCCAAAGTCGCGCGAAAGACACAACGCGAACGCCGTGCCTAATATAACGGCCGAAAGCCAAGTGTCAGAGGACGCAGCTTCGAACCGCCCTTCCGTCGAGATCCGACATCATAATACAACATCAAAATTGGCAAAAATAGCCAGTTCCTCGAAAATGATCACAACTGGTCCAAAAACATGTCCCAGAGACACTCCTCAAAGGGAGAACGTTGAAAAAGCATTCCTCCAAAAGCCAATCTTCAAAAACTCACCATTCCCACAAGGAGAAGGGTAGTACACCTCACAAGGAGAATTAGATCACTTCCCCAGGGGAGGGTACCTTAACAGCTGCTATGACACATAAGCAGCCTACTCCAGAGATTCCACAGACTCCTCTGCCACAGACTCCTTTACTTCCAAATCCTTTTACCATACCAAGTTTCTCTCAATGGTCCTGTGAAGACATTGATAGAGTCTTTCATGGCCAATTTCTTTGACAAAAACCCACAAGCATTACACAGCCTACAGACTTCGCCAACCACTGCTGCTGCATCCACATCTCAACCCCCAACAAAGAGGCCACGTCCGGACACCTTCTTAATTACTCCTCAGCCAGACCCTGTCCAATATGATCTGTATGATCCCAATCCAGACACTTAGGACCAGAATACCCAAGGGTAGGAGGATCAATATTATGATGAGGATGATGAGGAGGATGCTTACGTCATGGCCTCCCCCGTTCATCTTGATGCACCAGTGGCTGATTCACCTGTAGACAATCAAGCCCAGTTTAATGATATACTTTTAAAGGCAGCAGAACACTTTCAGATCCAAACCCAAGAGACCCAATTGGATAAAGACTTTGTGGAGGACATAGTAGGGGATGCAAAAGCTTTGACCCAGTTTATACCCCTCCTACAATCTATACAAAAAGGAATAAAGCCATTACTAGGGACGCCAAGCCAAACAAGGGCCGGAAACCCACGTATTGAAACGATGTTCCGCCCTGTTTCTACAGATCCACTTTACATGAGGGGCCAATTTAAGCCAGACTTGTTAGTAGTGACCACTACACGAAAGAGGGCAGGAACGGCGCTAGCGTCTTCTGATGCACCCCAGATAAAGAAAGCAAAAGACTTTACACTCTAGGGAGAAAGGTGGCCACCTCAGCAGCTTTTCAGACAAGCATCGCAAACAACAGCACATTATTGGCGATTTACAACTGCCATAAGTGGGATGAGGTTGCAACTCTAATTGCATCAGTGCCTGAACCCCTCAAGTTACAACTATCCCTCGCAGTAGCGGAGGGAAAGGCAGTATCAAGTTGCATACCTAAAAACAACTTGGATGCTGCAGATACCGCAGACAGAATCATCACCGAGAGGACAATATTAAAACGCCATGCATGGCTTCACCAGTCAGGATTCAAACTGGAAACACAGCCAATGCTCCTAAACATGCCCATAGAACCTAATGTCCCGTTTGGAAAAGCAGTTGAGGATGCTTTAAAATCAGCCAAAGAAGAGCATGACACTCTTAAATCACTAGGCCAGCTAACGCATAAGCCACCAGGCCAAAGAGGCAGAAGTAATTTACGCTTCTTTCTAGATCATAATTCACAAAGGGTTTCCAGTTATGGACAAAGCCAGGACTCATTCTGGGTAAACAATCAGGGAAGGCTTTGCATGGTTTCCAAAGAGGCCAGCGCAGATCTCATGGCCGGGGGAGGTCCTCTACTTCCAGAGGTGGAGCAACACCTCCTAAACAATGGCCACCCGCTTCAGGTCCCTTCCCATGCCTCTCCAGTAGGAGGGCGAATAACACACTTCACCCATGCATGGGAGGGACTCACCTCGGACAAGTGGGGGCTATCAACTGTAACGGGCAGTTTTTGCATGGAACTACTTCAGCGACCCTCAAACCATCCCCCGCGTCAAAAACAAACCACGAGGGAGGAGCAACGTATCCTCCTGGAGAAGGTCGCAACTCTGCTGCTCAAGGATGCCATCGAAATTGTCCCAGCAAACCAGGTAAACAAGGGTATCTATTCAACCTGCTTCCTAGTGCCAAAGAAAGGTCTAACAATGCGCCCAGTATTAGACCTACGCCCTGCAAACACTTATGTCAAGACACAAAAATTCAGCATGACAAAGCTACAGGAAGTAATCCCACTGCTAAAGCGGGGGGACTACATGGCAAAATTGGATATGAAAGATGCCTATTTTCATATTTCGATGTTCCCAGCGCACAGAAGATTCTCTGTTTCAAGAGAGCAAACCAGCACTACCAATTCAAGGTGCTACCCCTCGTCATAGCATCAGCTCCAAGGGTATTCACCAAAGTACTGGCAGTGGTGCCAGTGCACCTGCGCAGGGAGGCAATCCCAGTGTACCCCTGCCTGGAGGACTGGCTTATCACAGGGGAGTCTCCCCAAATTTGCAGGCAAAACACTCAAAGAACCATAAACCTTCTCTTCCAATTGGGCTTCTCAATAAATGAGAAAAAGTCAAGCCTTGTACCAAGCAAAACCAAGCAGTTCCTAGGAGCTGTCATAAACACGGAAGAAGGGTTAGTCTTTCCTTCAAAGGAAAGAATCCAAAACATGCTACTGCAAATACCTCAGTATCAGGCCGGTCACCAGATAAGAGTACGCAAAGCAATGCGTTTGCTCAGCATGATGGCATCTTACATTTACCTGGTCCCACACGTTTGCATATGCGCCCCATGCAGGAGTGGTTAGCGAAACAATGGTCTCAGGCAAGGGGTCAGTGGGACGATCTAGTGGTCGTTTCGACCAACACTAGTACAATACCTTCGCTGGTGGACATAGGAGAATCTGTTGAAGGGAAAACCATTCCACAAGCGATAGTAACAACAGACAGACGCATCACTCTCCGGGTGGGGGCCACATCACCTTCATCTCACAGCACATGGTCTGTGGACTCACATCACGGCAAAGAACCACATCAACCTGCTGGAACTTCTGGCAGTATTCAAAGCACAAACAAAGAGGTGATGGCTGGAAGGTTTAGAATTAATCTTAACCACTGGCAATGCTCTGGGCAACCCTCCAGACCACCGTTCTTCGCCTGCCAAGCCATTACAGAAGGGAAAAACCATATGCAAATCAGGCTTGGTCCCACCCCAAAAGGGGCAGTCCAGCCGGAACTGCTAGGCCACATCCCCTCTGCACGAGACCACAAGCATCCCCAAACATGTTTCGCCCTTGTTGGGGCTCATCAGTGAGGGGTAGCTTGGGTCTCTAGGCCCAGCAGGCACGGGACCCACGTCTGGGCATACCCGTCCCACTCGGGGTGACATAGCAAAAACAAAGAGGTGATGGCTGGAAGGTTTAGAATTCATCTTAACCACTGGCAATGCTCTGGGCAACCCTCCAGACCACCGTTCTTCGCCTGCCAAGCCATTACAGAAGGGAAAAACCATATGCAAATCAGGCTTGGTCCCACCCCAAAAGGGGCAGTCCAGCCCGAACTGCTAGGCCACATCCCCTCTGCACGAGACCACAAGCATCCCCAAACATGTTTCGCCCTTGTTGGGGCTCATCAGTGAGGAGTAGCTTGGGTCTCTAGGCCCAGCAGGCACGGGACCCACGTCTGGGCATACCCGTCCCACTCGGGGTGACATAGCAAAAACAAAGAGGTGATGGCTGTAAGGTTTAGAATTAATCTTAACCACTGGCAATGCTCTGGGCAACCCTCCAGACCACCGTTCTTCGCCTGCCAAGCCATTACAGAAGGGAAAAACCATATGCAAATCAGGCTTGGTCCCACCCCAAAAGGGGCAGTCCAGCCCGAACTGCTAGGCCACATCCCCTCTGCACGAGACCACAAGCATCCCCAAACATGTTTCGCCCTTGTTGGGGCTCATCAGTGAGGAGTAGCTTGGGTCTCTAGGCCCAGCAGGCACGGGACCCACGTCTGGGCATACCCGTCCCACTCGGGGTGACATAGCAAAAACAAAGAGGTGATGGCTGGAAGGTTTAGAATTAATCTTAACCACTGGCAATGCTCTGGGCAACCCTCCAGACCACCGTTCTTTGCCTGCCAAGCCATTACAGAAGGGAAAAACCATATGCAAATCAGGCTTGGTCCCACCCCAAAAGGGGCAGTCCAGCCCGAACTGCTAGGCCACATCCCCTCTGCACGAGACCACAAGCATCCCCAAACATGTTTCGCCCTTGTTGGGGCTCATCAGTGAGGAGTAGCTTGGGTCTCTAGGCCCAGCAGGCACGGGACCCACGTCTGGGCATACCCGTCCCACTCGGGGTGACATAGCAAAAACAAAGAGGTGATGGCTGGAAGGTTTAGAATTAATCTTAACCACTGGCAATGCTCTGGGCAACCCTCCAGACCACCGTTCTTCGCCTGCCAAGCCATTACAGAAGGGAAAAACCATATGCAAATCAGGCTTGGTCCCACCCCAAAAGGGGCAGTCCACCCGAACTGCTAGGCCACATCCCCTCTGCACGAGACCACAAGCATCCCCAAACATGTTTCGCCCTTGTTGGGGCTCATCAGTGAGGAGTAGCTTGGGTCTCTAGGCCCAGCAGGCACGGGACCCACGTCTGGGCATACCCGTCCCACTCGGGGTGACATAGCAAAAACAAAGAGGTGATGGCTGGAAGGTTTAGAATTAATCTTAACCACTGGCAATGCTCTGGACAACCCTCCAGACCACCGTTCTTCGCCTGCCAAGCCATTACAGAAGGGAAAAACCATATGCAAATCAGGCTTGGTCCCACCCCAAAAGGGGCAGTCCAGCCCGAACTGCTAGGCCACATCCCCTCTGCACGAGACCACAAGCATCCCCAAACATGTTTCGCCCTTGTTGGGGCTCATCAGTGAGGAGTAGCTTGGGTCTCTAGGCCCAGCAGGCACGGGACCCACGTCTGGGCATACCCGTCCCACTCGGGGTGACATAGCAAAAACAAAGAGGTGATGGCTGGAAGGTTTAGAATTAATCTTAACCACTGGCAATGCTCTGGGCAACCCTCCAGACCACCGTTCTTCGCCTGCCAAGCCATTACAGAAGGGAAAAACCATGTGCAAATCAGGCTTGGTCCCACCCCAAAAGGGGCAGTCCAGCCCAAACTGCTAGGCCACATCACCTCTGCACGAGACCACAAGCATCCCCAAACATGTTTCGCCCTTGTTGGGGCTCATCAGTGAGGAGTAGCTTGGGTCTCTAGGCCCAGCAGGCACGGGACCCACGTCTGGCAGGCGAAGAATGGTGGTCTGGAGGGTTGCCCAGAGCATTGCCAGTGGTTAAGATTAAGTCTAAACCTTCCAGCCATCACCTCTTTGTTTTTGCTATGTCACCCCGAGTGGGACGGGTATGCCCAGACGTGGGTCCCGTGCCTGCTGGGCCTAGAGACCCAAGCTACTCCTCACTGATGAGCCCCAACAAGGGCGAAACATGTTTGGGGATGCTTGTGGTCTCGTGCAGAAGGGATGTGGCCTAGCAGTTCGGGCTGGACTGCCCCTTTTGGGGTGGGGCCAAGCCTGATTTGCATATGGTCTTTCCCTTCTGTAATGGCTTGGCAGGCGAAGAACGGTGGTCTGGAGGGTTGCCCAGAGCATTGCCAGTGGTTAAGATTAAGTCTAAACCTTCCAGCCATCACCTCTTTGTTTTTGCTATGTCACCCCGAGTGGGACGGGTATGCCCAGACGTGGGTCCCGTGCCTGCTGGGCCTAGAGACCCAAGCTACTCCTCACTGATGAGCCCCAACAAGGGCGAAACATGTTTGGGGATGCTTGTGGTCTCGTGCAGAAGGGATGTGGCCTAGCAGTTCGGGCTGGACTGCCCCTTTTGGGGTGGGGCCAAGCCTGATTTGCATATGGTCTTTCCCTTCTGTAATGGCTTGGCAGGCGAAGAACGGTGGTCTGGAGGGTTGCCCAGAGCATAGCCAGTGGTTAAGATTAAGTCTAAACCTTCCAGCCATCACCTCTTTGTTTCAGTATTCAAAGCACTTCAAGCATTCGAAGCACAGCTGACAAATCAATCGGTACAGATCCTAACTGACAGCACCACTGCAATGTTCAACATCAACAAGCGGGGGGGCGGGGGGTACACATTCTCCAAATCTGTCCAAGCTAGCACAGAAAATATGGAAATGGGAACTCAGACGGGGGATGTTCTTATCTTCCCAACATGTTCCAGGGGAACTCAACACCCTGGCAGACCCGCTAAGCAGAGATCCCCTACCGGAGGAACACGAGTGGCAACTAGACACAAATACAAATGTTATAGACCACATCTTCTCACAGCGGGGTTACCCCACACTAGACTTGTTTGCTACAAGATAAAACAAGCAATACCCAGACTTTGCATCCAGGTTTCTCCAACCAGACTCCAAAGGGAACGCCCTATGGATGAGTTGGTCAGGGCAGTTTGCTTACGCTTTTCCGCCAACTCCTCTAATGAGCAGGATGGTGAAGAAGATTCACAGAGAGCAGATGCCGCTCATCCTAGTTGCTCCCATGTGGGCAAGACAACCATGGTATCCACATATGCGCAGACTGGCAATGTGCGATACCATCAAACTACACCCTCAACCTCACTCAATGAACTTGGCAGCATGGTTCCTGAGGTTATAGAGTTTGGACATCTAAATCTACCACATTGGTGTATGGATATCCTCAAGGAGGCACATAAACCAAACACCAGACATACACTGTTATTTCGACAAGTGGAGGATATTTGTAATTTGGTGCCAGTCTAAACAAATAAACACCATAGAATGTACTCCATCCCACATTCTTAACTATATGCTCCACTTCTTAGACTCAGGGTTAGTATTCAATTTGTATCATGGTGGAAAGTTCCCGTCATTAAAGCATTCATGGAAGGAGTAAAGAGACTCCATCCTCCAATTTCAAAACTACTGCCAGGCTGCAATCTCAACGTAGTACTCGCAGAGCTCTTGGGACCCCCCCTTTGAACCTATGAGGTTAGTCAGAACGCTTGGCTTTAATTACGCCACTAGTTAGAAAGCTCTTGTTACTTGATTTGTTGAATTGTATGCATTGCTGAGTGCTTCAACTTGCTGCATTACAAAGGAAACTCTAAAAGTACGACGCACAACTGTTTTGCCTGATTACTGGAGCAGGCTGAAACTATTCAGCCGTGTGTGTTTGATTTTCAATTTACTGCGTGATTTTGTGTAAAATACTGTTTTTACAACCTACAACTAAGCGCAAACTGAATTAATGCTATTTAGCTCATCACTTGAACTTTAGGTGAATTTAATACCTTTATTACTTAACTCAAACTACATATCCCAGCAGCCCTTGTGCTACTGTTAAGGATACGTCAGGCGCTTCAGCGCCGGTGCTTCGGGGACGAAGCCAGTCTACGCCTGTCCCGGCGCTTAACTATTTAACTCCCTTGAAATTCCATTGCTCAGGTTAGTCAGGACGCTTGGCTTTAATAACGCCACTAGTTAGAAAGCTCTTGTTACTTGATTTGTTGAATTGTATGCATTGCTGAGTGCTTGAACTTGCCGCATTACAAAGAAAACTCTAAAAGTACGACGCACAACTGTTTTGCCTGATCACTGGAGCAGATTGAAACTATTCAGCCGTGTGTGTTTGATTTTCAATTTACTGCGTGATTTTGTGTAAAATACTGTTTTTACAACCTACAACTAAGCGCGAACTGAATTAATACTATTTAGCTCATCGCTTGAACTTTAGGTGAATTTAATACCTTTATCATTTTTTTTTTTTTTTTTTTTTTTTAACCACTGAACAGGTTATCATGTCTGTTCTTGCGAGAGAGGGGCGCCCGCTACCTTTGTAAAACTATTTGTTAAGGAACCTGGGATTGGTAACCCTAGGTCTCCTGGGGGCAACCAGACGTGGTCTCCCTCTCACTGTGCTTAGAGAGGCATCAGCTTCACCTCACTGATGATCCCCAACAAGGGTGAAACACGTGTATGGGGTTGCTGGTGGTACTCTCGTTCAGATTGGAATTGCCATTGTATTTCGGTGCTGGACTGCCCCTGGGCAGGACAAAGACTGATATGCAAATGGATATTTCCCATCTGTGAAAGGCACAGTGAGTAAAAGCAGTGGCTGCGAACTCTCAAGTGGTTAATAACCACTGAACAGGTTATCATGTCTGTTCTTGCGAGAGAGGGGCGCCCGCTACCTTTGTAAAACTATTTGTTAAGGAACCTGGGATTGGTAACCCTAGGTCTCCTGGGGGCAACCAGACGTGGTCTCCCTCTCACTGTGCTTAGAGAGGCATCAGCTTCACCTCACTGATGATCCCCAACAAGGGTGAAACACGTGTATGGGGTTGCT